>NC_057801.1:251919406-252264234 GCF_018294505.1 Triticum aestivum | reverse complement strand
GGGGGGGTCCCATAAATCACCCGACCGCGTTAGGAACGCAAAATCCGGGAACATAACACCGGTATGACGGAAACTAGGGCGGCAAGAGTGGAACAAAACACCAGGCATAAGGCTGAGCCTTCCACCCTTTACCAAATATATAGATGCATTAATAATATAAGAGATATTGTGATATCCCAACATAACCCTGTCCACCATGGAGCAATCTTCATCTTCACCTGCAGCTAGCAACGCTATAAGAGGGGCTGAGCAAAACGGTAACATAGCCAAGCAATGGTTTGCTAGGAAGGGTGTCAAAGGTTAGAGGTTCATGGCAATTTGGGGAGGCTTAAGGAACAAGTTATAGGAAGCGCAGCAAAGCGATAGAACGAAGCAACTAGCATGGCAATGATAGTAGTGAGATCCAGGGTAGCGGTCATCTTTCCTGAAATCCCGCAAGGAAGAAGAACGATTCCATGAAGAAGATGAAGCCACGAAGACGAACCAAGCGTAGACGAACGAATCCTCACGATCGCAACGAAAACGGGAACTATCGAGAAGAAGCACACAACATGGTAAACACACCACACATAGACAAGACATGATGCACAACAAGCATGATGCATGACAAAGCTACATGAAGCTACTCATGGCAAGAGATGATGCAAACAAGAACAACACATCAAGGCAAGTCTAAATGAGGCCAGAAACAACATATAACAATTCCGGAAAGTCCTCATATGCAAATTTCGAAATTGGTCCAGAACTGAATAAACATTAAGTTGAAGTTGTTAAACAGCAAGTTAAGATGCACCAATATGATCTACACGAGATTCTAGTCAAGTTACATAAAGTTCATTTAATTCGGAGCTACGGCCTAGAAGATATGAGCAAATCAAGTTAAACATGGCATTGATGCAAAATGCATACAAAAATCAAGCAAACACCTCAAAACATGGATGCAACATGATAATATGAAGCTACATGCAAAAACAAGCAAGTTTCATATAGAGCACACTCAAAACGGAGCAACAGTGCAACACATACACTCCATACAAGTCATAACAACAATCTATCCATAACAGCAACTAGGCATCTTGCAAGCATCAAAACAATAAGCTACAGCACCTCAACAAAATAACAAAAGGAATGGGCATGAAGTACAGGTAAAGCATAACAAAACATGAACACTGGGCTATCTCCAGAAATCAATAGAACATGCTCAAAAGGACATGGGAAGATTGCAAATAATAACAGTTTCAGACTTAACAGGAATAACATCAGGTTGTAATGTTTAGAGCTATCAAAGAACATGTTACAGGAACTTATCATGGCAAACAAAGGCATGGCATGAATCTACTAACTGCATAGAACAAAAGTCCCTTACTGACCATGAGCCAAAAGGGCACAGAAAACATGATGGCACCCATGTAAACATGGCAAGTTATATGACAGATTCAAACATGGCAGGAACAACAATAAGTAGGCATGTTGGCGAGCTTGTACCACTCACCACAGAGCAATACATGGCATGAAAAGGTAACCAACAGTAAGAAGACACGTTTATGAAGCTAAGCATGGCAAGAACAAGTTCATGGATCACTAGAAAAGCACATGGCCAAAACTGAACTTCATGTTAACAGGTTGACAGCAACATTATTTAGCAAACTTTGGAGCAAGATAACAACATGTTCCGGTAGGCTATAATTGCAACAAGGGGCATGAATGGATAGAGCAAGACATGTATAAAAAAACATCCTTAGAGAACATCTCCAGAATAATGCACGAAATGACTTGTAGCATCAGGTTAACATAGCAACAAAATATAACAGAATCTGTCAGGAAAACAGCAACAGCAAGTACCCCACTTAACAAGCTCGATGCACTCAGTACAAGATTCACAAAAATACATGGATGGCACCTCTGAAAAGATGGCATGGCATAGATCAAAACACATGTAGAGCTCATGCTCATAGGAGGCACACATCAACCATGGCAAAAATGACAAATGAGCATGTTATAACAGTTTCAGCAGATTAACATCACATAGCACTCTTCCAACAGCATTTCTGGCATCAAGATGAGCTCAACTGAAAATGATGCAATGGAACGAAACGAAGTACTCGTTGAGACGAACAATTTGACATATTACACGGACGAAACGGAGCAGCATGCACAGAGTTATGATGCAACGAACATGGCATGATAATGTAAATGATACGGGGACAGTGAGATTTAGACCTCGCGGGAAAAGTCAACGCGGCGGGGGAGACGGCAGATCTCGCCGAGACGTCGCCGGACTTGCGGGGAACGGCGGCCGGCGTTGAAGAGGGCTCACCGGAGCACGGGGGAGCCGGATCCGGTCACTCCTCAACCGGATCTGGACGGAGGCGGCGAGCGGCGAGGTCGGCGACGGCGGGACGGTGAGGGGCGCCGCGGCGGCGCTCGGCGCGGAGGCTCTCGGCCGGAGAGCGGGCGGAGGCGGCGTGGGGCCCGGTGCGACGGCGGGGAGGCGGCGCATCAGCGGAGGAGCGCGGCCGCGGGGCGCGGGCGGCTCGGGAGGCGGGGTGCACGGGCGGCAGCGGCACTGGAGCGCCTGGCGAGGCGGCGGCGACGGCCGGAGGCGCGGGCGCGCTCGGGCGGCGGCGCGGGTGTGCGGGCCGCGCGGGCCGGCGGCGGGCCCGGGCGGGCCGCCGGCGGCTGGTGGCGGGGAGCGCCACGTGGCGACAGCGGATTGGGCGGGGGACGGGGGCCGGACGTGTCCGGCGCCGGGCGGACACGTCCGGCGCGCGGAGGAAGAAGAAGGCTAGGGTTTCGGGGGATTCATCCGCGAATTCGGGGGAGGGGGACTAATTTATAGGTAGAGGGAGCTAGGAGAGTCCAAATGAGGAGCGGTTTTCACCCACACGATCGTGATCGAACGACCGAGATCATGGTGGGGAGTTTGTTGGGTTTTGGGCCACTTTGGAAGGGGTGTTGGGCTGCACACAAAAGAGGCTTTTACGGTTACCCGGTTAACCGGGAGTACCAAACGACCTCCAAATGGCACGAAACTTGACAGGCGGTCTACTGGTGCTATACCAAGGCCGCTTGGCAAACCTCGGGCCATTCCGAGAACGTTTAACACCCGCACACGAAAAGAGGCAAAAGGGGGACGCCGGAGAACATAGGAGTGCCGGATTGCAAAACGGACAACGGGGAAAAAGCTCGGATGCATGAAATGAACATGTATGCAAAATGAGATGCACATGATGACATGATAAAATGCAACACGTAAGAAAATGACATGGCAACGACGGCGAATAACTAGCAGACACCTGGCGCATGAATCCGGGGCGTTACAAATATCTACCTTCCCGCCCCCTCCCCCTTACCAAAAGCCACATTTTCCCTGTTTCCGCCTTCCTTTCCAAGTTGAAACCTTCACTCCTTTCTTGCAGCACCGCCCCCCTCGTCGGCGACCCTCCTTCACGCTGCTCGGCCTCGCCTATCCAGGCAGGTACTCCACACCCGACCCCAATCCTCCTCATCCTTCCACATCCCACATGCCCCGACCGCCGGCGCGAGCGCGACACCTTCCACCCAAATCACTGACCCCTCCACCAAATAAGTGCCGCCCTAAGCTATGGTGCACGCAGTATAGCCAGGATCTCAAGGAGCATTTGGCAGCGGAGAAGCAAATCGCGGCTGCACGCGCGTATGAGATCGGGATGGCTGCCATTCCTGCTGACCCCTAGATCTTGGAGGAGTGATAACCCACAAGTATAGGGGATCGCAACAGCTTTAGAGGGTAGAGTATTCAACCCAAATTTATTGATTCGACATAAGGGGAGCCAAAGAATATTCTTGAGTATTAGCAGTTGAGTTGTCAATTCAACCACACCTGGATAACTTAGTATCTGCAGCAAAGTATTTAGTAGCAAGAGTGGTATGATGATAAAGGTAACGGTAGCAAAAGTAAAGATAATTGTTTTGGGGTTTTTGTAGTAGTTGTAATAGTAGCAACGGAAAAGTAAATAAGCGGAGAACAATATATGAAAAGCTCGTAGGCAATGGATCAGTGATGGATAATTATGCCGGATGCGATTCCTCATGTAATAGCTATAACATAGGGTGACACAGAACTACTCCAGTTCATCAATGTAATGTAGGCATATACTCCATAAATAGTCATACATGCTTATGGAAAAGAACTTGCATGACATCTTTTGTCCTACCCTCCCGTGGCAGCGGGGTCCTAGTGGAAACTAAGGTATATTGAGGCCTCCTTTTAATAGAGAACCGGAACAAGGCATTAGCACATAGTGAATACATGAACTCCTCAAACTACGGTCATCACCGAGAAGTATCCCGATTATTGTCACTTCGGGGTTGTCGGATCATAACACATAATAGGTGACTATAGACTTGCAAGATAGGATCAAGAACACACATATATTCATGAAAACATAATAGGTTCAGATCTGAAATCATGGCACTCGGGCCCTAGTGACAAGCATTAAGCATAGCAAAGTCATAGCAACATCAATCTCAGAACATAGTGGATACTAGGGATCAAACTCGAACAAAACTAACTTGATTACATGGTAAATCTCATCCAACCCATCACCGTCCAGCAAGCCTACGATGGAATTACTCACGCACGGCGGTGAGCATCATGAAATTGGTGATGGAGGATGGTTGATGATGACGATGGCGACAAATCCCCCTCTCCAGATCCCCGAACGGACTCCAAATCAGCCCTCCCTAGAGAGATTAGGGCTTGGCGGCGGCTCCGTGTCGTAAAACGCGATGAAAGTTTCTCTCTGATTTTTTTCTCCCCGAACGTGAATATATGGAGTTGGAGTTGAGGTCGGTGGAGGTCCAGGGGGCCCACGAGATAGGGGGGCGCGCCCTATAGGGGGGGTGCCCCCTGTCTCGTGGGCAGGCCCTGGGCCCCCTGGTATATTTCTTTCGCCCAGAAATTCTTATTAATTCCAAAAAGTGCCTCTGTGGATTTTCAGGACATTCCGAGAACTTTTCTTTTCTACACATAAAACAACATCATGGCAGTTCTGCTGAAAACAGCGTCAGTCCGGGTTAGTTTCATTCAAATCATGCAAGTTAGAGTCCAAAACAAGGGCAAAAGTGTTTGGGAAAGTAGATACGTTGGAGACGTATCAACTCCCCCAAGCTTAAACCTTTGCTTGTCCTCAAGCAATTTAGTTGATAAACTGAAAGTGATAAAGAAAAACTTTTACAAACTCTGTTTGCTCTTGTTGTTGTAATATGAAAAGCCAGCATTCAAGTTTTAGCAAATATTATGAAGTACCCATACTCACAATAACACTTAGGTCTCACAATTACTCATATCAATAGCATAATCAGCTAGCGAGCCATAATAACAAAACTCGGATGGCAACACTTTCTCAAAATAATCATAACATGATATAAAAAATGGTATCTCGCTAGCCCTTTCTGAGACCGCAAAACATAAATGCAGAGCACCTTTAAAGATCAAGGACTGACTAAACATTGTAATTCATGGTAAAAGAGATCCAGTCAAGTCATACCCAATATAAACCAATAGTAATGAATGCAAATGACAGTGTGCTCTCCAGCGGGTGCTTTTCATAAGAAGGGTGATGACTCAACATAAAAGTAAATAGATAGGCCCTTCGCAGAGGGAAGCAGGGATTAGTAGAGGTGCCAGAGCTTGATTTTAAAATAGAGATTGAATAACATTTTGAGCGGCATACTTTCGCTGTCAACGCAACAACTATGAGATGGTTGTATCTTCCATACTACATGCATTATAGGCAGTTCCCAAACAGAACGGTAAAGGTTTATACTCCCCCAACCACCAAAAAGCATCAATCCATGGCTTGCTCGAAACAATGAGTGGCTCCAACTAACAACAGCCCTGGGGGGAGTTTTTTTTAATTATTTTTATTTGCTTTGATCTTTTTGGATTATGGGATTGGGCATCCCAGTTACCGGCACTTTCTCTTGAATGAGGAGCGGAGTCCACTCCTCTTGAGAATAACCCACCTAGCATGGAACATATAGGCAGCCCTAGTTGTAACATGAGCTGCTCGAGCATACAAAACAGAATTTCATTTGAAGGTTTGGAGTTTGGCACATACAAATTTTCTTGGAACGGCAGGTAAATACCGCATAGAGGAAGGTATAGTGGACTCATATGGAACAACTTTGGGGTTTATGGAGTTTGGATGCACAAGCAGTATTCCCGCTTAGTACAGGTGAAGGCTAGCAAAAGACTGGGAAGCGACCAACTGAGAGAGCGACAACAGTCGTAAACATGCATTAAAATTAATTCACACCGAGTACAAGCATGAGTAGGATATAATCCACCATGAACATAAATATCATGAAGGCTATGTTGATTTGATTCAACTACATGCGTGAACATGTGCCAATTCGAGTCACTCAATTCATTCAAAGGAGGATACCATCCCATCATATCACATCATAATCATTCTAATAGCATGTTGGCACGCAAGGTAAACCATTATAACTCATAGCTAATCAAGCATGGCACAAGCAACTATAATCTCTAAATGTCATTGCAAATATGTTTACTTCATAATAAGCTGACTCAGAAATGATGAACTCATCATATTTACAAAAACAAGAGAGGTCGAGTTCATACCGGCTTTTCTCATCTCAATAAGTCCATCATATATCGTCATTAGCCTTTCACTTGCACGACCGGACGATGTGTATAATAATAAGAGTGCACGTGCATTGGACTAAGCTGGAATCTGCAAGCATTCAACTCAAGAGAGAAGACAGGTAATATGGGCTCTAAGTTAAATAAACAATCATGCATATGAGAGCCACTAAACATTTTCAATATGGTCTTCTCGACCCCCAAAGGAAAGAAAAGAAAATAAAACTATTTACACCGGAAAGCTCCCAACAAGTAAGAAGAAGAACTAGAAATCTTTTTGGGTTTTCATTTCAATTCTACTACAAGCATGGAAATTAAACTAACTAATTTTTTTGGTTTTTCTTAAGGTTTATCAAACACACAAGAAGAAAACTAGAGAAAGAAATTTAAACTAGCATGGATAATACAATGAAAGAGTATGAGCACCGACGACTAGTGTGTGAACATGAATGTAAAGTCGGTGAGAAATACGTACTCCCCCAAGCTTAGGCTTTGCCTAAGTTGGTCTAGTACCAAGGAACGCCTGGCTGATATCCATAAGTGAAACTGGGGTTGTACTGAGATGCAACGGCAACCGCCTCCTGAGCTGCAGCGTGTTGGCGAGCTACCTCCGCTCTCCTCTCGTGTGCAGCTGCTTCCTCCCTGGTGACAACATATCTTCCTTTTGCCTGATAAGCAAAAAGGTAGGGAGAGTAACATGGACGACGTTGCGTCTGTCATAGATTAGTTGATAATGGAGGAATTGTTCATTCCTCGCAAGAAATTGATGATTGAACATAGCTTCTTTATCCAAATAAACGGGAGGTAAAATCATATCCCCTTCTCGTGGAGATATATTAAGATAATTAGCCACACGGGTTGCATAAATTCCTCCAAATAAATTCCTCTTTCTACTATTATTTTGCAACCTACGTGCAACTATTGCCCCCAAGTTATAACCTTTATAACCTAACATAGCACTCTTGAGGACACACAGATCAGGGACACACATGTGACATGCTTCATCCTTACCGTCAATGCATCTACCAATAAAGAGAGCAAAATAATGCATAGCAGGAAAATGAATGCTCCCTATGGTAGCTTGTGCTATGTACCTAGATTCTCCCATAGTAATACTAGCAAGAAAATCTCTAAATTCATATTTGTGAGGATCATTAATATTACCCCATTGTGGGAGTTCGCAAGCAGTTGTGAAATCCTCTAAATACATGGTATAAGATGTATCATAAATATCAAATACGACACTAGGAGAATTACGCGCACAATTATATTTGAACCTCCGCACAAAAGAATCAGTCAATTGATAGTATTGTGGACACTTATCTTGTAAGAAGTCCTCCAGCTCGGCATTATGCACATACGCGTCAAATTCCTCCTTGAAGCCTGCTTCGACCATAAAATCATCGGATGGCCACTCACAAGCTCGTACATCCGCGTCCCTCGGCAATTCAACATCTTGCTCACATATAGCAATCCTTGGCCCTTTCTTTTCCGAGGAACCACCTTGGTACATTCTTCTAAGCAAAATTCTTTTTCTGAAATAATTCTGAAATTTTAGTAACTTCAAAATAAAAGTAAGTAAAACTAAACAAGACTACTCCTACAAGTGCCTAGAGCCTATATCATGCATTAGAATTGCTTGGGACCTCATAAATTTAACATGCAAGCTCAAGAACATGGTCACCTATGTAGTAAAAATTTGCAATGAATAAAGCACTAGAACAAAAACTAATTGGACCAATGGAGGAGTCACATACCAAGCAACAATCTCCCAAAGCAGTTTTGTGGATGGAGCTTTGAGCAAGGAGATCGAAAATCGCAGCAAAACGAGCTAGAACTCGTGCTTGAGCTAGATGGGGATTTTTTTTGGGTAGAAGATGAAGTGTGTGGATGCTGGCATAAGTGGAGGGGGGCCACCAGGGGGCCACGAGATAGGGGGCGCGCCCTATGGGGGGGGCGCCCTCCACTCTCGTGGCCTGGTGCTTGCCCCTCCGGCAGTGTTTTCAGTGCCTAAAATCCTCAAATATTCCATAAAAAATCATACTAAATTTGCAGGGCATTTGGAGCACTTTAATTTTCGGACTATTTCTTATTGCACTGATAATCCAGAAAGCATGCCGATAATACTATTTTTGCTTTATTTATTCTAAATAACAGAAGGTAAAAGGAGGGTACAGAAGGTTGTGCCTTCTAGTTTCATCCATCTCATGATCATCAAAATGAATCCACTAACAAGGTTGATCAAGTCTTGTTAACAAACTCATTCCGAATAACAAGGAACCGGAGAAATTTCGAATAACACTAAGTTACCTCAACGGGGATATGAAAATGCCCAACAATAAGAATATCATACTTTTTCTTGACAGTAGGAAGAGGAAATTCAAAATCTCCAATAATAATAGTTGGAACTTTTCCAATAGAATTGATGCTATGAACTTGAAATTGTTTCCTCGGAAAGTGTACCGTATGCTCATTGCCATTAACATGAAAAGTGACATTGCCTTTGTTGCAATCAATAACAGCCCCTGCAGTATTAAGAAAAGGTCTACCAAGGATAATAGACATACTATCGTCCTCGGGAATATCAAGAATAACAAAGTCCGTTAAGATAGTGACATTTGCAACCACAACAGGCGCATCCTCACAAATACCGACAGGTATAGCAGTTGATTTGTCAGCCATTTGCAAAGATATTTCAGTAGGTGTCAACTTATTCAATTCAAGTCTACGATATAAAGAGAGAGGCATAACATAAACACCGGCTCCAAGATCGCATAAAGCAGTTCTAACATAATTTCTTTTAATGGAGCATGGTATAGTTGGTACCCCGGATCCCGAAGTTTCTTTGCTATTCCACCCTTAAAAGTGTAATTGTCAAGCATGGTGGAAATTTCAGCTTTCGGTATCTTTCTTTTGTTTGTGATGATATCCTTCATATACATAGCATAAGGATTTACTTTAAGCATATCAGTTAAGCGCATATGTAAGAAAATAGATCTAATCATTTCAGCAAAGCGCTCAAAATCCTCATCATCCTTTGTCTTGGATGGTTTAGGAGGAAAGGGCATGGGTTTCTGAACCCATGGTTCCCTTTCTTTACCGTGCTTCCTAGCAACAAAATCTCTCTTATCATAACGTTGATTCTTTGATTGTGGGTTATCAAGATCAACAGCAGGTTCAAACTCTACATCATTGTTTTTGCTAGGTTGAGCATCAACATGAACATTATCATTAACATTATCACTAAGTTCATGTTCATCACCAGATTGTGTTTCTGCATCAAAAATAGAAATATCGTTGGGATTCTCAGGTGTGTCTACAGTAGGTTCACTAGAAGCACGCAAAGTTCTATCGTTTTTCTTTTTCTTCTTTTTAGAAGAACTAGGTGCCTCTAAATTGTTTCTCTGAGAATCTTGCTTGATTCTCTTAGGGTGGCCTTCAGGATACAAAGGTTCTTGAGTCATTCTACCAGTTCTAGTAGCCACTCTAACAACAAAGTCATTTTTATTATTTAATTCATCAAGCAAATCATTTTGAGCTTTAAGTACTTGCTCAGCTTGAGTAGCAACCATAGAAGCATATTTGCTAATGAGTTGGAGTTCACATTTAACTCTAGCCATATTATCGCTCACGTGTCATATCTCGAAAGTATTATTCTTTAACTCTCTACCAACATAAGCATTAAAACTTTCTTGTCTAGCCATAAAGTCAACAAATTCATCTAAGCATGGGCTATGAAATTTAGTAGAGGGGATTTCAACTTTATCATATCTATAGAGAGAATTTACCTTTACTACCTGTGTCGGGTTATCAAGACAATGTGGTTCTTCAACAGGCGGTATATTAAGACCATGTATTTCTTCAATAGGAGGTAAATTCTTAACATCTTCAGCTTTAATACCTTTTTCTTTCATTGATTTCTTTGCCTCTTGCATATCTTCATGACTGAGAAATAAAACACCTCTCTTCTTCGAAGTGGGTTTAGGAATAGGCTCAGGAGTTGGCTCAATAGGTTCAGGAATTGCCTCAGGAATTGGCTCAGGAAGAGTCCAATTATTTTCATTAGTCAACATATTATTCAATAGTATTTCAGCTTCGTCGGCGATTCTTTCCCTGAAAACACAACCAGCACAACTATCCAAGTAGTCCTTGGAAGCATCGGTTAGTCCATTATAAAAGATATCAAGTATTTCATTTTTCTTGAGAGGATGATCAGGCAAAGCATTAAGTAACCGGAGAAGCCTCCCCCAAGCTTGTGGGAGACTCTCTTCTTTGATTTGCACAAAATTATATATTTCCCGCAAGGCAGCTTGTTTCTTATGAGCAGGGAAATATTTAGCAGAGAAGTAATAAATCATATCCTGGGGACTGCGCACACAACCAGGAGCAAGAGAATTATACCAAGTCTTAGCATCACCCTTTAACGAGAACGGAAATATCTTAAGGATATAAAAATAGCAAGACTTCTCATCATGAGTAAACAGGGTAGCTATATCATTCAACTTGGTAAGATGTGCCACAACAGTTTCAGATTCAAGGCCATAAAAAGGATCAGATTCAACTAAAGTAATAATTTTAGGATCAACAGAGAATTCATCATCCTTATCAGTAACACAGATAGGTGAAGTAGCAAAAGCAGGGTCAGGTTTCATTCTAGCATTAAGAGACTGCTGCTTCCATTTAGCTAATAATTTCT
Source organism: Triticum aestivum (assembly GCF_018294505.1). NCBI lineage: Eukaryota > Viridiplantae > Streptophyta > Magnoliopsida > Poales > Poaceae > Triticum > Triticum aestivum. The sequence continues at coordinate 252,252,886 of NC_057801.1, read as the reverse complement.
TAAGATCATATCTATCATTCCAAGCAAAGATTTCCCTAGCAGCTTCTTCATTCATAACATAACCCTTAGGAACAACAGGTAATACATAGTCATTGGGAGAACCTTCATCATCACTATCATCAATAATAGCATCTTCAATATTTTCATTCCCCCTAACTCTAGCAAGTTGTTCATCAAGAAATTCACCTAATGGCAAAGTAGTATCATGCACAGAAGTAGTTTCATCATGCATAGCAGAAGTGGCATCATCAATAACATGCGAAATATCAGAATTCATAGCAGTAGCAGGTTTAGGTGTCGCAAGCTTACTAATAACGGAAGGAGAATCTAGTGCAGAGCTAGATGGCAGTTCCTTACCTCCCCTAGTAGTTGAGGGAAAAATAGTAGTTCGGTCGTCTTTCAAGTTCTTCATAGTGATCAACCCATATAAATCCCAAGTGACTCAGAGAATAGAGCTATGCTCCCCGGCAATGGCGCCAGAAATTGGTCTTGATAACCCACAAGTATAGGGGATCGCAACAGCTTTCGAGGGTAGAGTATTCGACCCAAATTTATTGATTCGACACAAGGGGAGCCAAAGAATATTCTTGAGTATTAGCAGTTGAGTTGTCAATTCAACCACACCTGGATATCTTAGTATCTGCAGCAAAGTATTTAGTAGCAAGAGTGGTATGATAATAAAGGTAACGGTAGCAAAAGTAAAGATAATTGTTTTGGGGTTTTTGTAGTAGTTGTAACAGTAGCAACGGAAAAGTAAATAAGCGGAGAACAATATATGAAAAGCTCGTAGGCAATGGATCAATGATGGATAATTATGCCGGATGCGATTCCTCATGTAATAGCTATAACATAGGGTGACACAGAACTAGCTCTAGTTCATCAATGTAATGTAGGCATGTATTCCGTAAATAGTCATACGTGCTTATGGAAAAGAACTTGCATGACATCTTTTGTCCTACCCTCCCGTGGCATCGGGGTCCTAGTGGAAACTAAGGGATATTAAGGCCTCCTTTTAATAGAGAACCGAAACAAAGCATTAGCACATAGTGAATACATGAACTCCTCAAACTACGGTCATCACCGAGAAGTATCCCGATTATTGTCACTTCGGGGTTGTCGGATCATAACACATAATAGGTGACTATAGACTTGCAAGATAGGATCAAGAACACACATATATTCATGAAAACATAATAGGTCCAGATCTGAAATCATGGCACTCGGGCCCTAGTGACAAGCATTAAGCATAGCAAAGTCATAGCAACATCAATCTCGGAACATAGTGGATACTAGGGATCAAACCCTAACAAAACTAACTTGATTACATGGTAAATCTCATCCAACCCATCACCGTCCAGCAAGCCTACGATGGAATTACTCACGCACGGCGGTGAGCATCATGAAATTGGTGATGAAGGATGGTTGATGGTGACAACGGCGACGAATCCCCCTCTCCGGAGCCCCGAACGGACTCCAGATCAGCCCTCCCGAGAGAGATTAGGGCTTGGCGGCGGCTCCGTGTCGTAAAACGCGATGAAACTTTCTCTCTGATTTTTTTTCTCCCCGAACGTGAATATATGGAGTTGGAGTTGAGGTCGGTGGAGGTCCAGGGGGCCCACGAGATAGGGGGTTGCGCCCTACAGGGGGGCGCGCCCCCCCGTCTCGTAGACAGGCCCTGGGCCCCCTGGTATATTTCTTTCGCCCAGAAATTCTTATTAATCCCAAAAAGTGCCTCCGTGGATTTTCAGGACATTCTGCGAACTTTTCTTTTCTACACATAAAACAACATCATGGCAGTTCTGCTGAAAACAGCGTCAGTCCGGGTTAGTTTCATTTAAATCATGCAAGTTAGAGTCCAAAACAAGGGCAAAAGTGTTCGGAAAAGTAGATATGTTGGAGACTACGTATCAAGGAGCACCTCGCCGTCGAGGCCACCATTGACGCCTCGCGCGCCGATGCCACGACGCAGTTGGCTACTTTCAACGACAGTTCATGGTATTTTCTCGAGGCCACCGTTAGTGCCTTCGACGAAGACTACGAGGTGTTTTCTCAGTGTGCACGTGCTTACCTCATGTTGAGAGCGAGCAAGTTGGTGCCCGGAGTGGCTCAGGCAACTCACCACTACGATGAGGGCACCCACGATGCGGAGGCCTCGGCCTCTTCCATGTCCAAGGAGCCAATCATCATTGATATCTCCGACAATGAGTAGCTTGTCTTATTAGCTTACTATAAGGACCCATATTTAGTTTGCTAGCGACCGCCTTTACTTAACAAATTCTAGTGAATTGTGCTATCTACTTTTACCATGCAATCTTCTGCTCTAGTGTATATGTTCTATATGTCGTGCAATGTGGTGTTCAGTTAATTGTTTGGTTCAATTCTGCAAATGTGATGTTCAATTCTTTAGGGTGCAATTTTCCAAGTTGTCAAGCATGCTTGGTTTCGTTATACATTGTGCAATGTGGTGCTCAGTTAACGTTTGGTTCATTTGTTGTGGTGTTTAGTTAACTGTTTGGTTTAGTTCTACAATGTGATGTTCAATTGTTGTGTGTGCATTCTGTTATTGTATACCATGAGAGAAATAAATTGAATTTGGTTGTACTAAATACATGAGAAACAAATACAATTGCTATATTTCCAAGTTGTTAAGCTTGCTTGGTTTGGTTAACTGCCTGATCATCTATTAGGAGTATGTTATATTGTGCAATGTGGTGCTCAGTTAACGTTTGGTTCATTTGTTGTGGTGTTTAGTTAACTGCTTGGTTCAATTCTGCAATGCGATGTTCAATTGTTGTGGCTGCATTCTGTTTTTGTATACCATGTCAGGAATAAATCGAATTTGGCTGCACTTAATACATGAGAAACATATACAAGTGCTATATTTCCTAGTTCTTAATCATGCTTGGTTTGGATAAATGGGTTTTTCATGTGGCTTGAATTAATCTGATGTATCTGCAATGTGCTTATTTTTCATCAACATATTTTCTATACCACCATATAGTGTGCCAATAGCTTCAAATATTAGTCGTTAGATATGCCCATCCAACGGTCAAGAGATGGCAAATCCGAGCATTATCATCCGTTGGATATAGTTTTGAACTCATAGGATACTACCACGTGGCCTTCTAATTGAAAATCCAACTCTACCATCTCATGTGTTCTAGAAGTATCTATCCAGATGCCTATCCGATACTCTAATAAAAAGAGGCCAGAACAATCTGGATTCTAGAGAGGTAAGAACCAAATTGGATCTTTTCTAGTACGATTCTAGAAAAGGAAATACATATTCAAATGTATTTTTCCATGCTTTTTATATATATTTAAATTACGTGCAAAGCACGCACAATTTACTAGTACCAATAGCATGTGAACCCTTACTTAACTTGATGACTAACTACCTTATATGTGTTGCATGGAAACAATGGGAAGCGCTGAGGTTTACAAGATGGTACTAACTATTATACCTTGCCTTTTTTATTCCTTTGCCCCATTTCCAATAGAGAAGATATTTATGCACATCCTTGTTTTCAGGCCTTTCCAAAGTAGTTCACTGATGATTACCTCTCAAACCACCTCTATGGTCAGGAAGCGAGGAAAGTTTTCATACAACACCCACAGTTCAATATTGAAGTGTTTCTAAAGAGGACAAAGGATGGACGGTCAATCATCCACAGGCACTGGCCTAAAGTTGCAAAGACCTTCAACATGAATGAAGGCTCAATATTCGCCTTCCGCTTCAGCAGTTTTCCAGATGAGATGCATCTGTCTATGTACCATCTATGAAGCTAATTTTGAAAGGTTCTAGATGTTGCATGTGAAACTTGGTGTTGGTGCAGTTGTGTAATGGGGTAGCTGAGTGCTGAAGCTATATCATGTCGTACTCTGATGTATTTCAATTATGAAATCCTTCTTCCTTAATATGGGAATGAAATATATTATGTGTTTAATATGAATGTCAATTAGATTAATAAATAGAATGTTAATGATAGGGCAATTAGCATGCTAATTGGTTTTTGCTATTGGAAACGGTTATTGAGAAAATACCATGGGCGATGACCCAAGGCAACGCACATAGTTTCTAGGAATAAACCGTGTTGGATCAATGAACAATCACACACGACATTCTCTTCCAAACTGTTTGCGTTAGGCCACCTTCCGCAAACGTTTAGCGCATAAAAACTGTGTGTGATGGACAGCCTTTGCCACACAGTTTCTTCTACGCACCGTGTGTGATGCATTCAATAACGCAAACGATAATATTGCTAATATTGTGTGCGATGTCAACGCTATCATAAACGATTTAATGGGGAAAATTGTGTGTGATGTACCTGCGAACGAAAACGTTTTCCTTGGAGGGACTGTGTGGGATGTATATACGAACAGAAACATTTAGCGGGGACTGACTGTGTGGGATGTACTTACGTCCGGAGCCTGTATAATTGTATGTTTTGAGCACTATTGTACGTATAACCATATTTGCTCGCTCGCCGGTCGCACACGGCCTCATTTTGCCGAGCGTATGTGCCAGGAGGGCATATCCCCGACGGTTTCTGGGTCATGTGGGAAGGACCCCCCTATCGCCCACACTCACTTGGCGACGGTTCCAAGTGCCGTCGTGGAAAGGGGTTAAAAACCATTTGTATAGCACCGACGCGTACTAGTGTAGAGTCATATTTTTTTCTAGTATCGAGGTATAATTCTTGAGTTGTAAGTAAATAAAAGTGTGATGATCATCATTATTAGAGCATTGTCTCATGTGAGGAAAGGACGATGGAAGCTATGATTTCCTCACAAGTTGGGATGAGTCTCCGGACTTTAAAGATAATAAAATAGAACAAAGAAGCCCAAATAAAAAATAGAGGCCAAAGAAGCCCAAACAAAAAAGCAAAAAAAGAGGGGAAAAGGGAGAAGGGACAATGTTACTATCTTTTTTCCACACTTGTGCTTTGAAATAGCACCATGTACCTCATGATAGAGAGTCTCCTATTTTTTCACTTTCATATACTAGTGGGAATTTTTCATTATAGAACTTGGCTTGTACATTCCAATGATGGGCTTCCTCAAATTACCCTAGGTCTTCATGAGCAAGCAAGTTGGATGCACACCCACTTAGTTTCTTTTTGAGCTTTCATACACTTATAGCTCTAGTGCATCCGTTACACGGAAATTCCTACTCACTTGCATTGATATCAATTGATGGGCATCTCCATAGCCCATTAATTTACCTAGTTGATGTGAGACTTTCTCCTTCCTTTTTGTCTTCTCCACAACCACCACATTCTATTCCACCTATAGTGCTATATCCATGGCTCATGCTCATGTATTACGTGAAAGTTGAAAAAGTTTGAGAACATCAAAAGTGTGAAACAATTGCTTGACTAACATAGGGGTTGTACATGATAAAATACTTTGTGTGATGAAGATGGATCATAGCCAGACTATATGATTTTGTAGGGATAAATTTCTTTGGCCATGTTATTTTGAGAAGACATGATTGATTTATTAGTATGCTTGAAGTATTATTGTTTTTATGTCAATATTAAACTTTTGTTTTGAATCTTATGGATATGAATATTCTTGCCACAATAAAGAAGATTGCATTGGTAGATATGTTAGGTAGCATTTCACATCAAAAATTCTATTTTTATCATTTTCCTACTCGAGGACGAGCAGGATTAAGCTTGGGGATGCTTGATACGTCTCCAATGTATCTATAATTTTTGAGTGTCCCATGCTATTATATTATCTATTTTGGATGTTCTATATGCATTAAGCTTGGGGATGTTCAGTAAAACATGCTAGGAATCCCTACGTATGACTTGGGGGAATGGTGACAATAGACTACACATACTTCACTCAGCAAAAAGGAGATGGGGACGGCCTGCATTCATGGAAATCTTCTCCTTAGCTGATTTTGTAAAAAGCTTTGTTGATTCCATTGTGTAACCCCCCCCCTTAAATACCCCTGATCTCTATGCTATATTTTCTTAGTCCTAGGGGGCACCAACTCCACTCCCCACCATGCTAGCACATCCTCTCCCCACGATGGGTGAGGTGTCTGGACAGGTATGTGGGAGGGAGGGTGGTGAATTGGAAATGTAACACTATGTAAGATTGTAAAAAGTGAATGGAAAATGTCAGTAGGAGCCTCTCCTACTATCTTGACTTGTCAAAAAAATGATATATTTTATATTATTTTTGGGACTAACCTATTAACCTAGAGCCCAGTGCCAGTTTCTGTTTTTTCCTTGTTTTGGACTTTTACAGAAAAGGAATATCAAATGAACTCCAAACGGAATAAAACTTTACGATGATTTTTCTTGGACCAGAAGACACCCAGGAGACTTGGAGAGAGGGCTAGAAGAGTCCCGAGGAGGCCACAAGCCCTCAGGAGGCGCCCCTGGCTTGTGGGCTCCTCGGGAGTCCCCTAACCCTAATTCCAGCTCTATATATTCTCAAATATTCCCCAAACATCATAAGCGTCCACCAAAATACTTTTCCACCGTCGCAAGCCTCTATTCCCGTGAGATCCCATCTTAGGGCATTTTCCAGCACTCCGCCGAAGGGGGATTCGATCACGGAGGGCCTCTACGTCAACCTTGCCTCCCTTACGATGAAGCGTGAGTAGTTTACCACAGATCTAAGGGTCCATAGCTAGTAGCTAGATGGCTTCTTCTCTCTCTTTGATCTTCAATACAATGTTCTCCTCGATGTTCTTGGAGTTCTCCGATGTAATCTTCTTTTGCGGTGCATTTGTTGAGATCCGGTGAATTGTCGATTTATGATCAGATTATCTATGAATATTATTTGAGTCTTCTCTGAACTCTTTTATGCATGGTTAAGATATCTTTGTATTTCTCTTCGAACTATCGGTTTGGTTTGGCCAACTAGATTAGTTTTTCTTGCAATGGGAGAGGTGCTTAGTTTTGGGTTCAATCTTGCGGTGTCCTCACCCAGTGACAGAAGGGGTAGCGAGGCACATATTGTATTGTTGCCATCAAGGATAAAAAGATGGGGTTTATATCATATTGCTTCAATTTATCCGTCTACATCATGTCATCTTGCTTAAGGTGTTACTCCGTTCTTATGAACGTAATACCCTAGATGCATGCTGGATAGCGGTCGATGCGTGGAGTAATAGTAGTAGATGCAGGCATGAGTCGGTCTACTTGTCACGGCCGTGATGCCTATATTCATGATCATTGCCTTAGATATCGTCAAGCTATGCGCTTTTCTATTAATTGCTCAATAGTAATTTGTTTCCTCACCGTATATTTTCTTTCAAGAGAGAGGCCTCTAGTGAATCCTATGGCCCCCGGGACTATTTTCCATCATATATTTTCATATCTATAAACCAAAAAACCTAAAAATACCTTGTTGCAATTTATTTATATTTTGTTATTTTATTTATCTTTTATACCTATCTCTATTAGATCTCACTCTTGTTCGTGACCGTGAAGGGATTGACAACCCTTTTTCGCGTTGTGTGCAAGTGTATGTTAGTTTGTGCAGGTGCATATATTGGGGACTTGCTTGTGCCTCCTACTGGATTGATACCTTGGTTCTTAACTGAGGGAGATACTTATCTCTACTTTGCTGCATCACCCTTTCCTCTTCAAGGGAAAAATCAACACAAGCTCAAGAAGTAACAGCGACACACCCTGGTGCCCACCTATCCTTGTGGTTGGCTGTTGGGTCAACTCGATGACTCCTGAAGCTTCCAGTGCTTCTTGTTTCCCAAAAAAACTGTGTTAAATCGGCAATTTATTTTGGCCTCCATACATATTGATTTTCTGCGGAACCAAAAACAAGCAGAAAACTGGAACTTGCACTAGGCACTAAATTAATAGGTTAGTCCATAAAATGATAATAATGTATCTATAAATGATAATATATCGACATGAAACAATAAAAGTTATAGATAGGCCTGAGACGTATCAAGTATCGAGTTCCTTCATACTTGCTTCATGAACTTTGGGGCTTGTTAAACGCCATTTGTAACATGGTGGCTATTACGGCAGCTTATGGGTTCACGAAAAAGTATGACAAGGAACTAGATAGCTCAAGATTGGGATTTTCTCCTCCGACAATGCAGAGATATTCTTGGGGCCCTCTTCGTGTTACAGTATCCATCATTGTCTGGCCAGACACATTGTGATTTGATCATAGGGATGATGTAACACTGGAACGAGAAAGAGAACAAAACCGATAACGAGAAAACTTGCATAGTGAATAAGTTGTTAATTCACGAGGATGACAATAAATCTCACCTCAGGTTTTTGTAACATATCACGAAGAAAAAGGAATAGCACACAAGAACTAAAGGTTCAATTGAATAACCATTCATGTGGGTATAGGGGTCAATATGGATGTCCACGGTTCTGCTATTGATCATTGATTGGAAAGAGTTCTGGTCAGGTCTATATTTCACCGAACCTATAGGTTCACATGTTTAAGGGTCATCTATCTACTAAGTACTAGGAAAGGAGTCCGAGATAAAGTCACCGAAAAAGTTTTGGAGACATTGAAAGTGTTTCGAAGAGAAAATCGGAAGTGTTTGGAGAAACCGAGATTGTTTCGAAGTAAACAATCAAGCCAAAAAAAGGTTTGGAGCGCGCCCAGAATTTTTTGGAGGGTACCATAAATGTTGTGGGACCTTCCGAAATATTTTTGTAGGGAACACGAAAAGCATAGAGTCTCCACCTAGGGGGCAAGACCCCTTGATTCATGGGGGCTGTTTTCAGGGCGCCCCCTTTTGGGGGGCAACCTTGGGGGCAACCCACAAATGGTGGAAAGCGTGTTGGGGGGCCCATGGTGGGGGGAAGCCTCCACATTTGGTGGAAAATATTGGGAGGGGGACCCTTGGGCGCAGCCCTCGCCACGGGGTGCCATGGACAAAGGGTCCTCCTTGTGGAAAGCTCTCCCTTTTGCGGGGCAACGTTGGTGAGGGCCCCCCTTTTGAGTAGCCATCTCCTTACATCCTCTACCCATTCTTCCACTATAAATAGAAGGGGAGAGGTGCTCTCCAAAGACAACTCAACTTGAGCCCTTGAGCTCTCACTAATGCATGCACCGATCTGCCTTTCTCTCTCGCCCTCCACGGACTAGTTTCATTGTGCTGCAAGGCTACCTATTCTCTGGTAGTGATTAGGTCTAGAAGGCGAAGTGGCACTGGATAGGTGATACGTCTCCGCCATATCTATATTTTTTGATTGTTCATGCCAATATTCTACAACATTCATATACTTTTGGCAACATTTTACATTATTTTTGGGACTAACATATTGATCTAATGCCCAGTGCCAGTTCCTGTTTGTTGCATGTTTTTTGTTTTGCGGAATATCCATATCAAACGAAGTCGAAACGCGATAAAAATTTGCGGAGACTTTTATTGGAACATATGTGATTTTTGGGAGGAAGAATCAGGTGAGAGGTGGTCCACAGGCCCCACAAGCTCACAGGGTGCACCCTGGGGGGTAGGCGCGCCCCTAGGTCTTGTGGCCACCTCGTATGTCGGTTGGGGATATCCTTTGGCCGCAAGAAAAAGAATATCTAGAAGAAAATCCCCTCAAAATTTCAGCCCAATCGAAGTTACGGATCTCCGGGAATTTAAGAAATGGTTTTCGGCCAGAAAACGGGGTCGTGAAACAGAAGAGAAACAGAGAAAGAGAGAGAGGGATCCAATCTCGGAGGGGCTCTCGCCCCTCCGCCACCATGGAGGCCATCGACCAGAGGGGATCCTTGTTATAGTGTGTTGCAATACGTTCATAATTCACTTATAGTGGGTGGCGAGAGTGACAGAAGCTTATACCCGAGTAAGGGGGTTGTTGCTTATGGGAGTAAAGAGGACTTGATACTCAATGCTATGGTTGGGTTTTACCTTAATGATCTTTAGTAGTTGCGGATGCTTGCTAGAGTTCCAATCATAAGTGCATATGATCCAAGTTGAGAAAGTATGTTAGCTCATGCCTCTCCCTCATATAAAATTGCAATAATGATTACTGGTCAAGTTATCGATTGCCTATGGACAAATAACTTTCTTGTGTTACAAAACATTTCTACTAAACAACTAAATTTTATTATCTTGCAAATAACTCGTAGTTTTATTCTCGCTAAGTACCTCTAGTTTTATCCTTGCAAACTTATTCATATCACACCTACAAAATAGTTTCATACTTGTTCTAGGTAAAGCGAATGTTAAGTGCGCGTAGAGTTGTATCGGTGGTCGATAGAACTTGAAGGGATATAAATTCTACCTTTAGCTCCTCGTTGGGTTCGACACTCTTACTTGTCAAGAAAGGCTACAATTGATACCCTATACTTGTGGGGTTATCAATAGGTGACACCATATGTGTGCAACCTGGTAGAGAGATCGTACATTCGAGCATTTGTTCAAGGGAGAAAATTATCCCGGTTGGGAAGTTGTAAATCCTAACTGTGAGGATTTTCCCCAACGATCTTCACCAATTCTCCTTCCACTGCACTACGAGTTGTTAACGATCATATCAACCCTTGTATGCATCTTCATAGTAGTCTTGGGCTTGTGCGCGGAATGGAACTTTTTGTTTTCTGTTGTATTACCCTACAAAAGGCGTCACCGCTTGCATGCTCGGATGATATGTCTCCAATGTATTGATAATTTTTTATTGTTTCATGCTATCATATTACCAATCTTGGATACTTTTTATTAAATTTTATATCATTTTGGGGGACTAACCTATTAATCAAGTGCCCAATGCTAGTTGATGTTTCCTAATTGTTTTTAGTTTTCCAGGAAATCTGTACCAAATGGAGTCCAAACGCTACAAAATTTTTAGGCGTTTTTTCTGACTAAAGAGACCCTAGAAGCTTCGGGAGGATACCAGACGAGAAGCGAGGAGGCGACAAGGCAACAGGCACGCCCATGGGGTAGGGTGCATCCTGATACCTTGTGGGCCCCACATGGCTCCGTCTGACCTAATTCCACTTCTATAAATTCTCAAATATTTGGAAACCCCCAGAAAGCCACCTGAATCAAATTTTTCACCACCGCAAGCTTCTGTTTTTCCGTGATCCCATCTGGAGGCCTTTTCCAGTACTCTGTCGGAGGGGAAATCGATCACGGAGGGCTTATACATTAACCTTGATGCCCTTCCGGTGATGTGTGAGTAGTTCACCACAGACCTACGGGTCCATAGCTAGTAGCTAGATGACTTCTTCTCTCTCTTTGATCTTCAATACAATGTTCTCCATGATCTTCATGAAGATCGATTCGATGTAATCTTCTTTTGCGGTGTTTTTGTTGGGATCCGATGAAGGGTTTATGATCAGATTATTCATTGATAGTAACTGAGTCTTTTCTGAACTTTATTATGCATGACTGTCATAGCTTTGTATTTCTCTCTGATCTATCCGTTTGGTTTAGCCAACTAGATTGATTTATTTACAGTGGGAGAGGTGCTTTGTAATGGGTTCAATCTTGTAGTGTCCTCACCTAGTGACAGTAGGGGTAGCGAGGCATGCATTTGTATTGTTGCTATTAAGGGTAAAACAACGGGGTTTAATCCTATTGCTTGGTTTTATCTATCTACATCATGCCATCTTTCTTAAAGTGTTACTCTATTTGTCATGAACATAATACCATAGATGCAGGCAAGAGTTGGTCGATTGGTGGAGTAATAGTAGTAGATGCAGGCAGGAGTCAGTCTACTTGTCACAGACATGATTCCTATCTACATGATCATTGCCATGAATAACATTTTAAATATGTGCTTTTCGATCAATTGCCCAACAGTAATTTGTCTACCTACCGTATGCTATTTTGAGAGAGGAGCCTCTAGTGAAAACTATGGCCCACGGGTCTACTTCAATCATATTACTGAAATGAAATATACCTTGTTGTAATTTATTTACTTTTCTTTTACTTTTCAATTTCTATAGGGGATTGACAAGCCTCTTGCCCGTGTTGGGTGCAAGTATTTTCTCTTGTGGTGCAGGTACTGCTTACTAGGATTTGCTTGGTTCTCCTATTGGTTCGATAACCTTGGTTCTCATTGAGGTAAATACTTATCCGCTACTATATTGCCTTATCCTTCCTCTTCGAGGAAAATCCCAACACAGCTTACAAGTAGCATCAACCTCCAACTACGCCTCCGTCTCCGCGGCTTGCTGAGGTGGAATTGCTCCTCTGCATCCTCCATCCCAAATCCACCGGGCTCAAGCTCCGTGCCCGCCTTCGCCTCCTCCTCCGGCACCTACTTTGCAAGGCGAGCGGCGCAACGTTCCTCAGCGGCGCGCATCTCTCATGTGATATCCGTCCAACCCTCGAGCGTGAGCATTTTGTAATAGTTTATCTTTTGTTGGACCATGGAAAACGATGAGGTTGAAGCTGAAGGCGAATCGGGAATGAGGAAGTGGTGGCGGCTGGGATGGGAGGGAAAGGAGGAACTTGGGGCCGAGTAGATTTTACCCACGCCGTCCGACTTAAATAGCCAGATTCCCCCCTCGAGTGGCACATCGTTGTGATGACATGCGTCATCACCAAGCATGTGGTCTCCCCAGCAGATTGATGGTTTTTCATGTCAGTCCCCTGTTAGTCATATGTGGCATGTCTGGGCCGCCTCATGTCCTCCCCACATATGGGTTGGATATGAGGGCTTTGGGGGGGGGGGTCTGGAGTGCAAGGCTGCTAGCTCCCTATGTTCTTTTGAAACTATAGCTCTGTATATATTGATCTTGTGTGTATCTTAGTTTTGCCTTTCACCGGCAGCCTACTAGGAGTACATTACTTCAGAATCTTTATCGGTGGCAAAAGGAAAAATAATGCACAAGTTAAAGCAGCAAATCCCGCATGGGGTCAAAGAAGCTAGTCAAAAAAATATTCCTCCCCAAGAAAGACGGCTCTTAGATGACAAGGGCTTTCTGTCTCCCATCGGCACCACCGTCGGCCTGCCTCATTTGATGTGGCCTTAGGGCCACGAAGGCGCGGTAGACCATGACCCTTGCCGGTAGGAGGATTTCTATTCCATTGTTAGGTGTTCTTTAGGTTAATTAGGCTTTGTATCGTGCTGGGGAAGGCGAGGCGGCAGGGCTCCCTTAAAATGGAATAAGTTCCTCCACGCCTAGCCCCCGTCCCAAAGATACATCTAGCATCATCAGGGAGCATGTGGATTGATAACCCACAAGTGTAGGGGATCGCAATAGCTTTCGAGGGTAGAGTATTCAACCCAAATTTACTGATTCGACACAAGGGGAGCCAAAGAATATTCTTAAGTATTAGCAGTTGAGTTGTCCATTCAGCCACACCTGGATAACTTAGTATCTGCAGCAAAGTATTTAGTAGCAAAGTAGTATGATAGTAATGGTAACAGTGGCAAAAGTAAAGATAGCAGTTTTGTAGTAATTGTAACAGTAGCAGCGGAAAAGTAAATAAGCGAAGCACAATATGTGAAAAGCTCGTAGGCATTGGATCAGTGATGGATAATTATGTCGGATGTGATTCCTCATGTAATAGCTATAACATAGGGTGACACAGAACTAGCTCCAATTCATCAATGTAATGTAGGCATGTATTCCGAATATAGTCATACGTGCTTATGGAAAAGAACTTGCATGACATCTTTTGTCCAACCCTCCCGTGGCAGCGGGGTCCTAGCGGAAACTTAGGGATATTAAGGCCTCCTTGTAATAGAGTACCAGACCAAAGCATTAACACATAGTGAATACATGAACTCCTCAAACTACGGTCATCACCGAGAAGTATCCTGATTATTGTCACTTCGGGGTTGTCGGATCATAACACATAATAGGTGACTATAGACTTGCAAGATAGGATCAAGAACTCACATATATTCATGAAAACATAATAGGTTCAGATCTGAAATCATGGCACTCGGGCCCTAGTGACAAGCATTAAGCATAGCAAAGTCATAGCAACATCAATCTGAGAACATAGTGGATACTAGGGATCAAACCCTAACAAAACTAACTTGATTACATGGTAAATCTCATCCAACCCATCACCGTCCAGCAAGCCTACGATGGAATTACTCACGCACGGCGGTGAGCATCACGAAATTGGTGATGGAGGATGGTTGATGATGACGACGGCGACGAATCCCCCTCTCCGGAGCCCCGAACGAACTCCAGATCAGCCCTCCCGAGAGAGAATAGGGCTTGGCGGCGGCTCCATATCGTAAAACGCGATGAAACTTTCTCTCTGATTTTTTCTCCGTGAAATGGAATATATGGAGTTGGAGTTGAGGTCGGTGGAGCATCAGGGGGCCCACGAGACAGGGTGTGGGCCCCCTGGCCTTGATTCTTTCGCCAGTATTTTTTATATTTTCCAAAAGTTATCTCCCTGGATTTTCAGGTCATTCTGAAAACTTTTGTTTTCTGCACAATAAACAATACCATGGCAGTTCTGCTGAAAACAGCGTCAGTCCGGGTTAGTTTCATTCAAATCATGCAAGTTAGAGTCCAAAACAAGGGCAAAAGTGTTTGGAAAAGTAGATACGTTGGAGACGTATCAACTCCCCCAAGCTTAAACCTTTGCTTGTCCTCAAGCAATTCAGTTGATAAACTGAAAGTGATAAAGAAACACTTTTACAAACTCTATTTGCTCTTGCTGTTGTAAATATGTAAAGCCAGCATTCAAGTTTTCGCAAAGATTATGAACTAACCATATTCACAATAACACTTAAGTCTCATATTTACTCATATCAATGGTATAATCAACTAGCGAGCGATAATAATAAAACTCGGATGACAACACTTTCTCAAAACAATCATAATATGATATAACAAGATGGTATCTCGCTAGCCCTTTCTGAGACCGCAAAACATAAATGCAGAGCACCTTTAAAGATCAAGGACTGACTAAACATTGTAATTCATGGTAAAAGAGATCCAGTCAAGTCATACCCAATATAAACTAATAGTAATACATGCAAATGACAGTGTGCTCTCCAGCGGGTGCTTTTTAATAAGAGTTTTAATAAGAGGGTGATGACTCAACATAAAAGTAAATAGATAGGCCCTTCGCAGAGGGAAGCAGGGATTTATAGAGGTGCCAGAGCTCGATTTTAAAATAGAGATGAATAATATTTTGAGCGGCATACTTTCACTGTCAACGCAACAACTATGAGATGGCAGTATATTCCATGCTACATACATTATAGGCGGTTCCCAAACAAAATGGTAAAAGTTTATACTCCCCCACCACCAACAAGCATCAATCCATGGCTTGCTCGAAACAACGAGTGCCTCCAACTAACAACAGCCCTGGGGGAGTTTTGTTTAATTATTTTGATTTGCTTTGATCTTTTTTATCATGGGACTGGGCACCCCGGTTAGCAGTCATTTTCTCGTGAATGAGGAGCGGAGTCCACACCTCTTGAAAATAACCCACCTAGCATGCAAGATACAGACAGACCTAGTTGAAACATGAGCTGCTCGAGCATACAAAACAGAATTTCATTTGAAGGTTTGGAGTTTGGCACATACAAATTTACTTGGAACGGCAGGTAGATACCGCATACAGGAAGGTATGGTGGACTCATATGGAACAACTTTGGGGTTCATGGAGTTTGGATGCACAAGCAGTATTCCCGCTTAGTCCAGTTGAAGGCTAGCAAAAGATTGGGAAGCGACCAACTAAGAGAGCGACAACAGTCATGAACATGCATTGAAATTAATTTACACTAAGTACAAGCATGAGTAGGATATAATCCACCATGAACATAAATATCGTGAAGGCTATGTTGATTTGTTTCAACTACATGCGTGAACATGCACCAAGTCGAGTCACTCAATTCATTCAAAGGAGGATACCATCCCATCATACCACATCATAATCATTTTAATAGCATGTTGGCACGCAAGGTAAACCATTATAACTCATAGCTAATTAAGCATGGCACAAGCAACTATGATCTCTAAATGTCATTGCCAATATGTTTACTTCATAATAGGCTGAATCAGGAACGATGAACTCATCATATTTACAAAAACAAAAAAGGTCAAGTTCATACCAGCTTTTCTCATCTCAATCAGTCCATCATATATTGTCATTATTGCCTTTCACTTGCACGACCGGATGGTGTGTATAATAATAATAGTGCACGTGCATTGGACTAAGCTGGAATCTGCAATCATTCAATTCAAGAGAGAAGACAAAGTAATATGGGCTCTAAGTTAAATCAACAATCATGCATATGAGAGTCACTAAACATTTTCAATATGGTCTTCTACTCTCGACCCCCAAAGAAAAGAAAATAAAAGTATTTACACGGGAAAGATCCCAACAATCAAAAAGCAGAACGAGAAATCTTTTTGGCTTTTCATTTAATTACTACTACAAGCATGGAAATTAAACTAACTATTTTTTTGGTTTTTCTTATCAAACACACAAGAAGAAAGCTAGAAAAAGAAATTAAACTAGCATGGATAATACAATGAAAGAGTATGAGCACCGACAACTAGAATAAGTGTGTGGACATGAATGTAAAGTCGGTGAGAAATACTTACTCCCCCAAGCTTAGGCTTTTGGCCTAAGTTGGTCTAATGCCAAGGATCGCGGCTACTCTCCCCGGTGTACTGAGGAGTGTCATCAGGATACCACTGACTAGCGATCTCCTCCGGATCCCACTGATAAGATGATGGATGATAAGGGTCCAGTGGAGGTTCCGGTCAGGCTCTAGAGCGAATGCTTGGCCTCGATGAGCGTACACTGCTTCTGGCGAGACAAGATAATTAACTGCAGTCAAATCAAACAACAGAGGCGCAAGCAGGATAATAATCCCATTGTGTTTCTTATTAAATCTCAGGTTATACAGGAGCATCTTATCATCATTGTGAACAATAAACTCATGTGCTACCATGCTCCTGTAATCTAAAAGGGAAAGAGGCAACTTTGTCTACTCTTTCTCATGGTGCCTAATAGGTATCTCAAAATGTTTAGCAAGGCGTGCAGCATAGATACCTCCAAAGATGGGCCCTTTTGTACGGTTCAGGCTTAGCCGTTTAACAATAACGGCACCCATACTAAAACTATTATCACCAAACAAGGCATGGAACAGAATAATAATATCAGGAACACTGAAGTTTCCACTATTTCCACGACCAATTAAGCATCGACTAGCAAATATGGCAAAGTAGCGTAAAACAGGAAAGTGTATGCTAGTGATTCTCGCATCGGAACCCTTCTTCGGATCCCCTACAGTAATGGTGCTAACAAAACCATCCACATCTTTACGATGTGGTTCATCTAATCCGCCCTCAAAGGGTATTCTACATACCGCGCAAAAATTACGTAAAGACATTTCCTTGAATTCATCATATAAATGAAATGATACTGATGGAGGTGAATTCTTGGGATGATAATAAAAGTTTTGCACGAAGGTATTGGTGAGTAAGAGATACTGATTGATCTGGTCGTGGAGGAAGTCGGTGAGGCCTGCATTTTCAATCAAAGAATAAAATTCTTCATAAATCTCCGCTTCTCTCAAGAAATTATCACAGGGCCATTCACACGGCCGTACTTCCGCTACGCGAGGCAGATTATACCTGGCCTTTTCCTTCTCTTTAGCTTGTTTATCCTAGGAGCCTTGGCTAGAAGAGCCCCTCAAAAATCTCCTTATCATTTTCTAAAAATTTCTGAAATTTTTAGTAACTTCAAAATAAAAGTGAATCAAACTAAACAAGATTGGTAGCAACTACTCCTACAAGTGCCTAGAGCCTATATCATGCACTAGAATTACTTGGGACCTCATAAATTTGACATGCAAGCTCAAGAATAGGGTCACCTATGCAGCAAAGATTTGCAATGAATAAAGCACTAGAACAAAAACTAATTGGATCAATGGAGGAGTCACATATCAAGCAACAATCTCCCAAAGCAGTTTTGTGAATGGAGCTTTGAGCAAGGAGATCGAAAATCGCAGCAAAATGAGCTAGAACTCGTGCTTGAGCTGGATGGGGATTTTTTTTGGGAGGAAGATGGAGTGTGTGGGTGCAGAAATAAGTGGAGGGGGCCACCGTGGGCCCACGAGACAGGGGGGCGCGCCCAGGGGGTGTGGGCGCGCCCTCCACCCTCGTGGCCAGGTGCTTGCCCCCTTGCAGTGTTTCAGTGCCTAAAATCCTCAAATATTCCATAAAAGATCATACCAAATTTGCAGGGCATTTGGAGCACTTTTATTTTTGGGATTTTTTTTTATTGCACGGATAATTCAGAAAACAGACAGATAATACTATTTTTGCTTTATTTATTCTAAATAACAGAAAGTAAAAAGAGGGTACAGAAGGATGTGCCTTCTAGTTTCATCCATCTCATGATCATCAAAATGAATCCACTAACAAGGTTGATCAAGTCTTGTTAACAAACTCATTCCGAATAACATGGAACCGGAGAAATTTCGAATAACACTAGGTTACCTCAACGGGGATATGAACATCCCCTATAATAAGAATATCATATTTATTCTTAACAGTAGGAAGAGGAAATTCAAAACCTTCAATAATGATAGTTGGAATTTTTCCAATAGAATTGATGCTATGAACTTGAGGTTGTTTCCTCGAAAAGTGTACTGTATGCTCATTACCATTAACATAAAAAGTGGCATTGCCTTTGTTGCAATCAATAACAGCCTCTGCAGTATTCAAAAAGGGTCTACCAAGGATAATCGACATAGTATCGTCCTCGGGAATATCAAGAATAACAAAATCCGTTAAGATAGTGACATTTACAACCACAACAGGCACATCCTCACAAATACCAACAGGTATAGCAGATGATTTATCAGCCATTTGCAAAGATATTTCAGTAGGTGTCAACTTATTCAATTCAAGTCTACGATATAAAGAGAGAGGCATAACACTAACACCGGCTCCAAGATCACATAAAGCAGTTTTAATATAGTTTATTTTAATGGAGCATGGTACAGTTGGTACCCCTGGATCTCCAAGTTTCTTTGGTATTCCACCTTTAATAGTATAATTAGCAAGCATGGTGGAAATTTCAGCCTCTGGTATCTTTCTTTTATTTGTAATGATATCCTTCATGTACTTAGCATAAAGATTTAATTTAAGCATATCAGTTAAGTGCATACGTAAGAAGATAGGTCTAATCATTTCAGCAAAGCGCTCAAAATCCTTATCATCCTTCGTCTTGGATGGTTTAGGAGGAAAGGGCATGGGTTTCTGAACCCATGATTCTCTTTCTCTACTGTGCTTCCTAGCAACAAAGTCTCTTTTATCATAACGTTGATTTTTTGATTGTGGGTTATCAAGATCAACAGCAGGTTCAACCTCTACATCATTATTCTTGCTAGATGGAGCCTCAACATGAACATTATCATTAACATTATCACTAGGTTCATGTTCATCACCTGATTGTGTTTCAGCATCAGAAATAGAAATATCATTGGGATTCTCAGGTGTGTCTACAGCAGGTTCACTAGAAGCATGCAAAGTCCTATCATTTTTCTTTTTCTTCATTTTAGAAGAACTAGGTGCCTCTAAATTATTTTTCCCACGCCCCCACACACCCACACACACACACCTAGCGAAGTGCATTTTGGGCTTATTGTAAAGTTCCAGCCTTTTTAATACTAGACATGAATGTTGAGCTTGAGATCATTGTTTTGCATGTCATTGCCTTATTTGAGCTATCTTGTGATGTGTTGCCGTAAGTCTATTCCTCTCGATTGCTACGTTCAAAGATCTTGTGGAGTTGTAGTAAGACACTGCAGCAGTTTTACACGGGCGGTGGAGTTTCTAAGAAGGTGTTCCCTGTAAAGTTCCGGCTGTGATCGTCAATGAGTATTACTATTGTCATTATGCCTGAAGTAAGGCGTTCCTGACTGTTTTTGCTGCCATCCCTGATGGTTTCTAGCCGTCAGGGAGATAATTTATTCCATACCAATTTTCTTTGGAACCTGGTCCAGCAATAACATAGTGAATAGTACCTCCTTGTCTTGCGGTGTTGCTGCCACTAGAGCACAGCCAAATATGTTTGGACTCCTTAGTGGGTTACACAATTGACACGTACTGTGACACAAAGATTTAAGTTCAAATTTGATTCATGCATTTGTGTGATAAAAAGAAGAATTTCTGAGATTAGCATAATTTCTATGCTTATTTGTTGTAATAATTCCCCATGTCCAATAATACACTTCATGATCATGTAGGATATTCATATATAGCAAGCAATGTACTTATATCTTTCATGAGTGCACAGTTTGTTTGTGCGCTACATGGCTACAAGTATCAAAGTTCATTTATTTGTCTCAAAGTAACGATAGGCACCGCGGGAATGAGTTGTTGTAACAAGGAAACGGTGACAAAGGTATTTTTAAAATAACTAAGCTCTCCTCTCTTGTTCATTCATCTGTGTAAAACCCAGGAGAATTGAAATCCATTGACATGCTTTTGCATCACTTTAAGACTGCAAAAAAAATTTAAAAAAATACAAAAGGAGGTGTCAGGTGAGACATCATACAATCTATACCAAAGTTATCAAGCACAAAAAAATAAGGCATCTAGACATAAAAGAAAATTAACCAACAGAATATCTACAATTACATTGTTTCATCGAGCACAATCATTCCGCTTTGTTCTGGTCGAAGAGCTAACAATACTACATGGTTTCTAGCATGATAAGTTACAGGAATTTATCCCCCACACAAGTTATGGAAAGCACCTAGTGAGAAATATAAATACTTTTGGCAACAATAGCACATGTTCCAAATAACACCCAGAGAAAGAAAGCTTTCACATGATTACAACTCAAATTGTGATATAGTAGTATCTTGGTCAAATTGCATACAAAGACATAAATGTACCAACATAGAAGGGGATACACGAATACTTAGTTGCATGAGACAATATGAAGAAACCGGGCATCCTAATTCAATGGTTACCAAATATATCTGGAAAGGCAACTATAATAAGTACCACAAGAACAATCTCATCAAGCAGCTACTGAATTGGGTGATTATGACTATTAAATTTTGTCAGACGGGAGTAGATCAAGGACACTATAGAGTAGAATGGGGATTAATTGTGAGAAAACTGTACCCAATGGCGAAACTTTCTCTTAACCTTCCAGGTGAGCCATCCAGGCTTATACGCTTCCGCTTCAGAATATATCAACCCTTTGTTCCTATAAGGACAAAATGAGAACATATTAGCGTGGCTTCTAAACAAGATGATACGATGAACAATTATGATAAGTTGATAACAAGAGAATAATGCGAGATAAAAAGAAATTACGTACCAAGCACGACGAATGCAACAAGTAATGATATGTTGGATGAGGCTATGAGGACCGGGGCTATATCCATAGATGCCACATTCGTCAACTGGTTCAGACCAATTGCCAGTACCGAGGTGGTATTGCACAAAGCGATGCTCCCTTGGTTCTTTGTAGACGACAGTTTCAGCCATGATAGTAGGCAATGCCTTAGAGGAGACACTCAGACTCCTTTCTCCGAGGAAGAGGGCATGCTTTCCAATGCTTCTTACCGGGGTAAACCTTCCCGCAGTAATATTCTCAAGGTTGTAAATCAAAATGGGTGATCGAGAATCATCGGTATGGCAAACAAGAAGGATGTTCGAGTCACATTCTACCAGATGATAACCATAGACAAGTTTATTTGTTGGGCATGTGGCAATTAACTTTGGCCGTGGTGGCGGCGAACCAACCTGCAAGGGTGGGTCAATCTGAAGAACCTGTGAACCATGAGATGCAGGATACTGCACCAAGTATAACTTGCCTTGACATGACAAAGCTTTCATGTTTAACGGAAGATCCCAGCTCGCCATGATCCATTGCTTGTCTTGGGAGGTAGCATAGGCCAACTGTGATAAATGATGCAAGATAATCATGACGGTGGTGGTACCGTCATTGTTGCAGAAGACAGCAGTAGACATGCCATGTTTGAGGAGATAGCAGTAGCATAGGCCAACTGTGATCTCAGACTGTTTCACCACTTGCGTGAGGAGGGTGGAGAGTGGTGGGAGCTCAGTGATGTCACTAGTGAAAGGGTTGAGGAGGAGAATGGCAGAGTCCTCGTCCCTCTGGAGGAGGAGGAGGCCGTTGACTGAGTCAAGAATGCAGTGGTTCTTGAACAACGGGAGCTTGACACGGACCAATGTCCCCGTGTCAAGGTTGAGAAAGCGAACAAACCCCCCGAGCTTGTAGTGGCCAGGGTGGAGACCGTGACCCTCGGGCAACATCATCCAACGGCGCGGGTGGAAACGAGAATCGGTGATGCCACGACCGCGTGGGCAAATAGTGGCGTACCGCCAATTTTTGCACACAGCTCGAAGGCGAACATAGTCCATCAAGTCACCATCCAGAAGGCGCCAAGCTACCAGCAGAAGCAAATCGGCATGCAGTGATGACGCCCATGGAGAGTTGTAGGGTACCACCATAGAGTGGCGGCGTTTCCTTGGGCACGCAGCCATGGCAGAAGGCATCACTATGTTCTGGAGTTGTTGTTCGGTTCACTAAGTACTAATGCTCATGAAATTCACATGAACCCTGTCACGATGGAGAAGCAATCAACATAAAATTAACATTCAAAATTATAACATTCAAATATAAATATATTTTTGTAAAATAATTATTGTCTAATTGGAGAAGCATTCCACATAACCCAAACCTACAAATTGACTATGCATCCAACCAAATTATGTTTCCTACCCATTATACTACTCATTAATGCTAAATACAATGAACAATATTATATTTAAAACAAAACGCTAGAGCTAGGGTTTCCATGTATCTAATTCCACCAAATTTAAGATTCCAGCTAGAAAATAATTTGGGAGATAAGACAAAATACCTCTGGGAATATAAAGGAGTAGAAATTCACAAATAACAAATAACTTGATCGGTCCTGAGAGAGGTCTGAGAGGGTGGGAGGGAAGGGGAGAGCGGAGGGCAATTGCTCTCACTCTTTGGGGTGCGGGTTGAAAGGAAAGGATGCAATTGCCTCGGGGTTTGTGCAAGTAGCATGCCACTCGTGCCCGAGTGGGATACTATCCCTTTGTTATGTTATTAATGTAATTAGCTTTAATGAAATCAGTAACTAAAAGTGTGTAAATCTTCATTGATGATGTATCCATTTCTATGAGTACCAGAGACGCCAACAAAAGGGGTGTATTCAAAGAGTAAAGGCGGAAGTTCGAAGAGTAAAGGGTATGTCCAAAGAGGGGTGCAAGAACCAACATCGATTGCTAATTAGAAATCATCATTAGCCTTAAAATGTATTAATTGGGGCCTAATTAAACCCAACATTCCCCTAATCAAACACTGGTGCTAATCGGGTCAAACAACACTCCTCATCGCACAAGGGTAAAATCCAAGTGATTCTTGTCCAAATGGATAAGCGGTTGACATAACATTAAATCTGGAAAGAAAGACATTCAATAATAAATAGTTTTTGTCTAAAATAATTCATGTCTAAATGGAGAAACATTCAACATAAGCTAACCCATAAAAGCACACAAGTGTTTCCTTTCAAATATACTACTCACACTAATGCACATACGTCAAATTCCACCAAATAGATTTTAAGGTAGGCCTAGGGTTTCCACGAATGAAATTCCACCAAATTAAAAGATTTCATCTAAAGAAATCGACGAGAGATAGGGCAAAATACCTCTAGGGATACACAGGAGTAGAAATCCACAAACAAAACAACTAACTTGCTCGGATTTGAGAGGGATCTGATGAAGGGAGGGAGGGCAAAGAGAGAGGAGGGTGAAAACTCACTCTTTGTGGGGGTAGGGTGGGGAAGAGAATGTGGTCGCATTTGGCGTTGTGTGTGTGTGGGGGGGGGGGGGGCATGGTCGCATAGGATACTTATCCGTTGGTTCTGGCATTAATGTAATTAATGTTGACGAAGAAACGACACATCAACCTGGTTGTAAAGATGTGCACGACACCTTTCTAAGGAAGCATCATCCGACCCACTTTAGGAAGGCCTGGGTAAGGTGGGAGATGCCTTTCCTAGCCCTAGCTTAGCCCATGAGGCGTAGCTGGCCTAGCAGTGGACCGGGCCGCCAAGGGACAGGAAAACACTTTGAAAGAGCTTGGATTCTAACCTTGTATCAGACCCGCGGACCAAGGGACATACTTAGGTAGAGAGTTTCTATGGAGCGAGGCCTCCCATAAGGTAATGGAGGCGTGCAATGGTCAAATAGGTCTAATGGATAAGCTACATAATTGTTTCATTGGCTGTCTTGTAACGATCAAGACTGGTAAGTCCATCAGTCCAAACAGTTGTCCATGTACGAGTAGAAGATTCGACAGCTACTGCAGCCCCTGCTTCTTCGGGCAGAACCCCTGGTTGAGGTCTTGCTCAAAATGATGCAAAGAAATTAGTATCCATAGTTTTTCACTTTTGCCGATCGGTGCCAATCTTTCCTGTTATGAATTTCCAAGGCCGGGGAGAGATAATTTCGATGGATGTAATAAGTCTTGCTTGGGATGTTTAATGCTAGTGTGTGTGTGTATAGACACACACACACTAGATCACTGATGGCGCGCGTTGCCGCGCCTGTCTATTTTACAATAGAATAATTGAAACTTTCAGAATTATTAAGCATAAATGAGGTGTCAAAAGATGGTTATAATTTTTCATTTTTACCGATCGACGCCAGTCTTTCCTGTTGTGAATTTCCAAGACCGGGGAGAGAGAATTTTGATGGATATAATAGGTCTCGCTCGGGATGTTTAATGCTAGTGTGTGTGTGTGTGTGTGTGTGTGTGTATATATATATCTTTCCCTACTAATAAAGCACGGAGTGCTTCTGGTCGTCCGTCATTAAAAGTGCCCTTGAAGTTGTAAATAATTACCCACCATGCCATTGGTAAGTGGAAAAAACGGTTCGGTTTACCCTTTTCTAAAATCCGCGACCTACTCAAGTTATTAAAGTGAAGCCCCTGTAATCAACAGCTCGCATGTGTGTGGCGCAGTGGTGTGAGGCTCGCCTGTTTACCTGGGAGACCCAGGTTCGAGTCCCCTTGCTCCCTTTTCCTCCTTTTATTTTTCTCTCCTATTAATGTTGGTAGGCCTTTTATTTTTCTCTCCTATTAATGTTGGTAGGCGTAGGATATTACTACTCGCTCCAGCGTCACTTAGCAGATGGGCAGCACAATGTTTCAGTTACTCTATTTTTTGGACATATTCATATATTTCAAAAAAAAATCATAACTTTCAAACCCTAACTCCAAATCTAACATGTTATGTATAGAAATCCCTTAAAAAGATGTGTAGATTTCAAATATGGTATTATATTAATCACTTTCAATGTCAAAAAAAACTCATAACTTTCAAACCCTAACTTCAAATCTAGCATGTTATATATAGAAATCCCTTAAAAAGATGTGTAGATTTCAAATATGGTACTATATTAATCACTTTCAAATCCTAACGCCAAATCTAACATGTTATATATGGAAATCCCTTTAAAAAGATGTGTAGATTTCAAATATGCTATTATATTAATCATCATTCCTAAAATTCCATTTATGATGCAACCTTTATTAATATCTTCTTTATATGGGGTATTTTGAAAATCCCGGCTTAACGTTGATATTTCTGTAGTCTAATAAATTGCTCCCTTTTCCTCCTTTTATTTTTCTCTCCTATTAATGTTGGTAGGCGTAGGATATTACTACTCGCTCCAGCGTCACTTAGCAGATGGGCAGCACAATGTACCAGTTACTCTATTTTTTGGACATATTCATATATTTCAAAAAAAAAATCATAACTTTCAAACCCTAACTCCAAATCTAACATGTTATGTATAGAAATCCCTTAAAAAGATGTGTAGATTTCAAATATGGTATTATATTAATCACTTTCAATGTCAAAAAAACTCATAACTTTCAAACCCTAACTTCAAATCTAGCATGTTTATATATAGAAATCCCTTAAAAAGATGTGTAGATTTCAAATATGGTACTATATTAATCACTTTCAAATCCTAACGCCAAATCTAACATGTTATATATGGAAATCCCTTTAAAAAGATGTGTAGATTTCAAATATGCTATTATATTAATCATCATTCCTAAAATTCCATTTATGATGCAACCTTTATTAATATCTTCTTTATATGGGGTATTTTGAAAATCCCGGCTTAACGTTGATATTTCTGTAGTCTAATAAATTGGAAACATGTTGAATACATTTCACAAATAATACAACCTTATGAACTTACACCACTTATCATGTTGTTTCTCGTGGGGCATTGTGAAAGATTTGAAGGGATTCGCCGATGCTCTCAGGTGTGCGTATGAGGGATGATTTTTTTCCGTTGCAACACACTGGGAATAATGCCTTTCCATGGAATCTGAAGCATGCATGGTTAAAAAAGAAATTCCGAATCATACACCTGATTTCATGAAAATTATTGTGACCTCTTCAAATAGAAAATTCGTTTTAGTGTGGTATGTGCAAATCTGTTTATTATGTTTCCTTCTATATGAAAGAAAATTGAGTTGTACTTTAGACTTTATAGGTCTCCGTGCATGTAAGTTTAGAAGAAATTTGGTAACGAAAATCAGTAATGGGCATCTGGTAACTTACCAATTAAACCTTAATTTCTTATATATGTACATACATGTACGATCCTCATGATTTAGGCTCTCAATGATAAATCAAATGATGAAGGTAATGACTCATTATACTACAAATTAACTAGGAAGGTAATTTAGATATTTAAATTAATCAATTCTTTCAGGATTGAAGTGTAGCATCTCATACATGCATTTTAAGATCATTGGTAAAATATACATTACATGGCTGATGCAACAGAATGTTATCTTGGGTCATTGGGCTAGGGAGGTGTGTTTTGATTCTCCCGGTGCAACGCACGGGCATATTTATATATATATATATATATATATATATATATATATATATATATATATATATATATATATATATATATATATATATTGTAGACCTAATGAACTCAAGGGGTTGTACGGATGTTGCCATTTCGTTGAACTGATCGTTTTTATTAAAAGAGTAAATAAGAGCCCTCCTGCTCTCTCTCTCTCCCCGTCAACCGAGCTGCTCGCGGCGGATCCCTTCACCCGCGCGCCTCCCTCGAGGCAACCCAGACCCCACCCTAGGCGCGGCGATGGGCGCCGGGGCGCGAGGGCGGCCGTCGGCGGTGACATCTTCCACTAGGACGACAACGTGCCCAAGATCCCCTGCTGCTCCAACGCCTTCATGCTCGTACGGCCCCTCCCCCTCCCCCTCCCCTCCGTTCTGGCCGGACGTGCGACCCCGGAGCCTGAGGAGCCATTGTCGTCCGTGCGTTCCAGCGGCAGTAGCCTGCCCGGCCGTTCTCCATGTCGTCAGGCGACTTGCTGGAGCTCGACGGCGAGTAGTGGTTTGGCGGCATGGTTGCCGATCGTACTACGAGAGCTTGGCGCAGGGGATGCTCGTCGAGCCGCCGAACGCTGGAGCGTGGCGAGAGGACAACGAGCACAGCGGCATGGCGGAGACGCGGACGCCGTGTGCAGCTAATCGTTCAGCTAAACAGAGCACAGCTGTACTGTACATAGTACTAGTTGTGTTCTTCCCAATTTGGGAAGAAACAGAGTAGGCAGTTTGTTCCTTAATTGTGTATATAGCAAGTTTCCGGTTTCTATTTTTGAGAGAAAGGGCTAGATTGCTTATTTGCATCCATCAATTAGTTGTCCACGAATCCAAATCCATTTACTGTTTTTTTAGTTAATCCATTTATACTGTTTGAAAGGGCCAGATTGCTTATTTGCTTATCCACGAAATCTCACAAAGAATTATCAAATGCGAAACTTTCAAAGAGGCCAAAGATTTCAGTTCAACGTCTACGCAAAGCTATTGAAAATGTGAAACTTAGCCCTGTTGAATGTTTTCCCAATTTTTATTTTTTTTTGCAACGATGTTTTGGACTTCTCGCGTTTTGCGACTTGAACTTTTACCATTTGAATTTCCATGGGTTTTTCTTTTGTTTGAGCTTTTCCCCAAACTTATCAGAGACGTCATGTTTGAACATACAACTTTTCTAATCGTGAACTTGTGTTTTTTTTTCATTTATTAAGTTGCTTTTTTTCCTCCGAACTTTTACTGGTACAAATTTTTTTGCAAATTTATTGTCTCTTGAGTCAGAACTGATGCAATTTTTTTATTTAAAATTTATGGTACTTATGGTACTAGAGTTTGTACTTGTCAAAAAAAAATCACTTGATGTTCTTTTAGTTTTAGTTTTTAATTTTCTTTTTCATCTTATCCTTACTGACGGTGACATCACCATCGCACCTTTATGGTTTATATAGTTGAACGGACTAACCTTTTTACCATTCCCTTCTTTTAAAAACTTATGTTTTCTTCTCCAAACTTCCTACCTGACGAGAATCAGAACTTATTACGGCAATTATACGTCAACATTGTCGTAAACTTCTTGTTTTGCTCCAAGTCTGCATTTTCAGGAAAATAAATTGCTAATAGAATAGAGGTAGGATAAGTTTTCACATAATGGAGTCTACAAATAATTGACTGTTTGAAGTTTAATATTCATCATGGTAAGGATATTTCAAAACTACAGATTGCAAGGTTGTCGAGTCTGAAAGTGCGGAAACTGTAGCAGCATCAGAAGCTAGAAAATGCCTTATTATTGCACATGAAGATCTATGAATGCATAACGAAACATACATAAAAAAATGCTAATTTTCCTGCTGGCAACGACAAAGATTTTTTTTGGTCTAGGGCAAAGGCTGAACTAAAACATGGCCCACATGTTGATTAAGTGGGGTAAGCAGGATGTGCACATGTGGAATGTCAAGAAAGTAATTGGTTTGAATTACTATTTTGATCAGTATGGAAAAGTGCCCAAAGAACTTGCTATCCAAACACATGGTCATTTCCCATTGATCTCTTACCCGAACAGCTATGAGAAACACCAGAATGAAAAAATATGAGGGTAGCATTTGAAAACATGTTACCTCTCAAATAGCTAGAATCCACTACACTGAATGGAAGTGAAGCATGGTGAGAAAAATTAAACTAAGGTGATTCTCCACAATTGTGCTGCAGGATAGTGAGGCATGGCTATAGCGGCAGTTCTCATTCTTGCCCCGAACGTCCATGCAGAACTGCAGATTTAGCACAGAGTTGGAGTTATATGGTCTCTCAGCAGCAACTATGTCGCCTACCTTGATGCCCCTCCTCCCTGCAGTTCAACCAAGGTTACATCCAACACTAAACACTTCATAAAATAAGTAAATATCACTCATAAACTTAATTTGAAGGTCGTGATTTATAACAACTATTGCACGCATATGTGTAAAAAACTAACAAAAATGATTTTGGTTGCAGCAGATGAATAATAGGAGCCAGGCTTAAGAAATGTCAAGCAGAAAAATTGTGTCAAGAGTGAAACCTTGTGATTTCACTGTAGATGCTGAACCGTATCCATATGAATTGAGCAGTTGACCTTGTAATCCCCCAGAACTATTTGCCTACATTACACTTTTCCAAGATAAGGAAATCCCCATCGGCATAAAGCAGCACATAAATATATACCTGGAAGATAAGGCAGAGAAAAAAGGTTCAGTTGTGCAAAATCGACCTGGCCACTCTAAAATCCATCAGTGGGAGAGATAGACGAACTGCTGATCAAGAAAGAAAATCGTGTAGACCAAGACACGAGTAGAAAGATTAATCGTCCCAGCAGGCAGTAGTTGCTAAGCTGGCGTAGGAGTTCATTCAGATGTAGTGGGCGATAGGAACGACGATGTGCGGCGGCAGAGATCCTCACGGGTAGAGTACTGTGATATTGACTATTGAGAATAACCTTTGGCGCCGGCCGGTGGGCTGCAGCTTCGATCCTGAATGGCGGCAGATAGATGACATCGCGGGGATTATGCGTTGATCCCAGTAAACGATGGATGGTGTGGACAACCACCAAAAAGGGCGAGCCGCAGAAATCGTCGGAGCTTCTGGTAAAGGAGATCAAGCGAGGGGCGAGAGAATGGGAACAGATAAACGTATGGAGGCGGATAGTCAAGGAGAGCACGGTTGGTTGATCTTCCAGCGAAAAATAATTATCTCCATGGGCCCGCAGGTGGTGCGATGGGCCATTGGGAAAAAACTAAAGGACGCTATTATTATGGAGAATAAAGGAAGCGGCCCGATGAGAAACTGAAGGAACATATCCAGCCAAACGATGTGATGCCCATGTAGGGAAGGCAGGCAGGCACACACGATTGATGGTTGAGTGTGCGGGCGTGCAGGGTAAAAAAGATGACGTGCATGCATGCAT
This sequence comes from Triticum aestivum, assembly GCF_018294505.1. Classification (NCBI taxonomy): domain Eukaryota; kingdom Viridiplantae; phylum Streptophyta; class Magnoliopsida; order Poales; family Poaceae; genus Triticum; species Triticum aestivum. The sequence goes on along the minus strand of NC_057801.1, from coordinate 252,222,577 downwards.
GGCTGATAGTAGACCAACTTCTTAGGTATACTAGACCATTGATGGCGCGCGTTGCTGCGCCCCTCCATTTTTGCAATGTAATATTAGTTATAGATGTCCCCACAAAAAAGTGCAAATTTGTGAAGGGGTTTTATTTTGTTTTTAAATTGGCATTACGTACTATATATTTTATAACAACAAATTCCACAAATTTAGTTTCCAATATTAAATTCTATGATCGATCAAATAGTTTTCTACAACTTATTTTCTGCTCAGTGCAATGATGCACACAGGTTCAGAATTAAGATAGTGCACCACTAAACTCCTACGGAACATAAAAAATTGATGATATTAAACTATAAAGTGTTATTCTTCGAGCCTTCGACAGACCACTGAATTCAGAGTATGCAATGAAATAAATAGTTTCAAACTCACGGGGAATTTTCTGCAGGCTTGAGACCATACTCATCACCATCAGCACACTGAATTGAAAATCCAGGGGATACTGATCTGAAAACATAGCACAAAATTAATTGTCTTCTTCAGTTTGAGAGGAATGCAAGATTAGTCGTCATCTATGAATTACAGCCATGGATTTTGAGTCGCTCGACTAGTCACGACTAGTCTATGAGTCGCAAAAATATGGTCAACTCAGCTTAGTGTCGACTCGCGACTCTGAGTCGCGACTAGTCACAACGCAGGCTCGACTTCTTTCGAGTCGCTGCCCTAGAGCGACTCGCATGAGTCGCGACTCGAAAACCATGATTACAGCATGGGGAACAAGCCAATGCAATGCTCAGTCCAACTATGAGAACCCACAAGACAAATATGCATGAAGCAAAACTAACAATTACTATCCCCGGTCAAAAAGAAGTGCTATGTTTTTACTTGAATTTCTGCAAATTTGACCAGTCATTTTATTAAATCTACAAAACCTACTAAATTATACCATTATGTGCGTACTTTTGTAAAAATTATATTAATATAACTCCCACGGCGCAAATCTATACTCCCTTCGTCCCAAATTAACTGAACTTCTAACTTTGTAAGGCTAGAGAAAAATATATCAACATCTCGAACACCAAATTAGTATCATTAGATTCATCATGAAATATTAGGTATTAATAATATTTCTATCGAAGTACTAAGGATCAATGTTACATAAAACAGGAGGAACAATTGAAAAAGTAGTATGTGTACGTTTTTCAAACATTTCTTCAATCTATGGGAATAAGACTGCTAGGTGTAGTGCCTCCTTTACAATGGACCTGTTTCAAGTTACCATATATTTATTTCAAGGAAGTATATATTTGTAAAGCTAAGAATGGACATCGGCTATTGTGAAAATGTCAGAATTATTGCTTTGTGATGTCTATGATTCTAAAAGACAAGTGGTTGTGTTATGTTATAACTGCAGACAAAAAATACTTACCATTTCAGGTCTAGTGGACACCTCAAGAACGATTATATTGTGAATCTTCTGCCCTTGAATTTTACTTTACTTTTCGGAAAAGATATATACTCCCCACACAGTCCAATGTGTATTCTCCCAAGATATAACCAAAAAAAGAGTACCAGAACATGAAGTCATTCTTGGATAGTGATATGTATATTCCCCTGGTAAACAATAAAAAACAACACTTTTCATATATGTTGCTGCTGCAGAAATTCTCTGTTTGAGCCAGTAGTTCTCTAAGTAGAAAGTGCTTTAGGTTTCAAGGTTGACATTCTTTGTGTGCTAGTTGCAAACTAACAAACACATCTTTGCTCTTTGGGGGATTCTTTGCTCACTGTCTTTGTTCAGAAATTCATGAGCTGCCTCTACTTGGACTTGAGCTCCTCTGATGGATTGAGGGATTCAGAAAGAAAGAAAATGAGAGGAGCAAGATCATTGTCAATGTGCCGATGCCATGGTGGCCTTTGATCCATCTTTTTGCACAGTTTGACTCGCAAGTGCAATAATAATTTGATGGCTAAAAGTTTCTGCAGAGAACAAAAAAACATGATCGATTAAGAAAATTCTCTTGTGTAAACAAACGTGATAATAGAATTGCAATCAATTTCATGATTGGTTGAAAAGATAAATAGTTACTCTGATATACAGTACATCACTTTGGCAGCTCGCATATTACATATGGAGTTGCAACAACTCAATCGTAAACAAAGAGCATGGCTTAATATATTCATATTCACTGATATGCTTAATACAAGGATAAAAAAATAGTAATCACACCAGAAATAAGTAAATCTATTTTTTGCTTTCAGCACCGTAGAGCAAAGTGGAGAGGAGAATATGGTTCTTCAATGTTCCCTCTTTTCCCTGTATGCATTAGCTGGCGTGGATTCATGAAAAAAAAACTTGCATGCTAGACAACACGATTTTTGCGATCTAACTGAAACGTATATTATCAAGATGAGCGAACATGAACGAACCTGTCTAACAGCCAATCGAGCCCCTTGAAGGGTACATGCCCTGAGCCCCTCCCAACCGAGACTCCCCAACTGAAACTGCCCCGACGTCCGCGCGTACCTCCGGACAGGTCTGGAGCGTGGCGGATCTGGCTTCGGTGCGCCCAGGGACTCCAGAAAAAGAAATCGGATACATGCTTCTGGGTGTAGTGCGCCACCGATCTGGGGACGGAGCTCGTGGCCGCCCGTGAAAGAGATGATCCCTGTTGCGCCTTTGCGACAGAAGATACGAGAAGGAGGTTATCGGTGGCTAGATGGAGACGGAGGCGGCGTTCCGACGGGGCGGCCGAGGACTGCGTCGTGAGGAGGTGCGTGCCGAACGAAACAACGACGGCGGCGGCGCAACATGTGTTGTGGGTTCGGGTATGGGATTAGGACATGAGAGATCGGGTGGAATAAGAGGAAACGTTACTTAACCGTCCATCCGAGATCGGACGTTTCTTAGTATAGGCAAACGAGTGGGCCTCGAATTGGTTTCAGGAGCAGCTGCCCATAGCAGTCAGCCCAGGAGCAGCCCACGCACGAGCGGACGTGTATCGGACGGCCATCAACGATCTAAGCCACGATCAAGCCACGAAATCCGGAATTTCCTATTTGCCGCATTTTGCGGCAAATAGTCGGCGCGACGCACAGGGCGCAGCTCACCCTGGGCCGGCCCATTTGAGTGGTTTCGCTTCGCGATATTAAAAAACCGCAAAAATGGTCGCTATAGGGGATCAAACAGACGACCTCTTGTATATATACGCGCCACGGTAGCCACCGCGCCTAGCTCCTGGATGTGTAAGTAAAATAATGCTAAGTTTAAAGAAGTAAAAGACGACAACAAACTTAAAACCAGTTTACATTAATTCAAAAAACTTTTATTCCTTCTACTGGTTCTTTCTCGTTTTTCTTCACAGTCTTATTCTGTTCTTTCCTTTTTTCACTTTTTTTATTTTTTTACTTTTTAATTATTTCTTTTTTCTTTTTAAGCTTTTCAAAAATGTTCTTTGTTCATATTTCTGAAATAGTGTTCACATTTTCAAAATTTTGTTCACAATTTCGAAAAATGTTCCTGATTTTTTTGTTTGTTTGTTTTCTTTCTTTTTCTTCTCTTTTTTAAAAAGAAATTCAAAATATTCAAATTTTGTTGGTATTTCATAAAATTTTCAGTTTCAAAAAAATGTTCTCCAATTCAAAATTTGTTCCCGTAACAAAAAAAATTCAAAACTTTCGAAATGCAGAAAATATACCAGATTTCAGAAAATGTTCGCGTTTTCATAAAATGTTCGCGCTTCCAATTTTGTTCGGGATTTTTCAAAATTGTTCTCTATTTCAAAATTTATTCTCAAGATTCAAAAAAATGTTTGTGCTTTAAAAAATTGTTCACGCTTTCAAATTTGTTCGGGATTTTTCAAAATTGTTCTTTATTTCAAAATTTGTCCTCGAGATTCAAAAAATGTCTGTGCTTTAAAAAATTGTTTGCATTTCCAAATTTGTTCGGGAGTTTTCAAAATTTGTTCTCAAGATTCAAAATATGTTCGTGCTTTAAAAATTGTTCTCCATTTCTAAATTTGTTCTGAAGATTCAAAAAATGTTTGTGCTTAATAAAATTGTCTGTGCTTCCAAATTTGTTCTCAGTTTCAAATTTTGTTCTCAAGATTCAGAAAATGTTTGTGCTTTAAAGAAATGCCACAAATTCCAAAAATGTTTTGGGAAATTCAAAAGTTGTTTGTGTTTCAAAATTTTGTTTTGAAATTTGAAAAATTGTTCTTGTTCAGTTTTTTGGGTAGTTTAAAAAATGTTTCCGTTCTAAAAAATCTGTTTGCGTCTCCAAAATTTGTTTGTGTGTTGAAAAATGTTTGAGTTTTCTCAAAAATTGTAAAAAAAACTAATATTGTTCGCGTTTGATAAAACATTCACGTTATGTTTTTGCTATTTGGAAAATCGTAAAGGATGTTTTTCAAACAGTCTTATACTTTCTTTAGTTCTTGTAGGTTTCCGCAATGGTTTATTCAACTGAGCTCGTCCATCCTAGTGGCTAGTAGCATGCGAGTGCAAGTCTGTTGTGTTGTGTTCGATTCCCAGCCATCACGCCCTGCTTCCAATCGGCGCACCTCTGCGACGTGCTTGCGTCGCCCCTGTGCGTCGGCACCCTATTGGACGCAACGAGCGTCCAGTAGGAGCTCCCATGAAATCCGACGGCAAAGGAGTGTGGATGTGTGAGAGAGCGGGGATTAGGCGCGGTTATACTGTCCTTAATGGGATATATAATATGACGTGGCACATCGCTGATGTGAACAGTGTGCACGATAAGCGAATAGTGAGTAGTGGGGAGCAACTTTTTAAGAATGGTAGGTTTGTACTTTCAAGTGTCTTTAATGACATTTTTCACTTTTTACTTTGCTTTACCTCATCAAAGGCGCACAACACATTTGAAGAAACAAAATACGAATCTTTGGAGCGCTAGGGGGATAAGCATTTGCACAGGACTTCATGTGTGCCTTCATCATAGAAAAATATACTGAATGTCGCCAAGTTCTAAGGTTGAACAAATGAATCATACAGAATATTGTCAAAACCCCACATTTTTCTCACTAAAAAAACTTCTGTACTTGCATACAACCCTCTTTGAACTTGGACGGCACCTAGTGCTCAACTTGGACGATGACCAGTGCTCAACTCGAACGAAGGAGGTTGTCGTTGTTTTTAACCATGAATGCTTCTAAAGACACTGGAAATTGCTTCAAAACTGCTTTATACTTGTTAACATGAGGGTTCTCTCACTTGGGCCAAGAAGCAATGCATACATCATATTTTTAGGAATCCAATAACTCCCGAACGTACGGATTTTGAGCATTTCGTCCCGAACGTTTTTACATGGCAACTTTAGTTCATAGGGGATGGCAACTTTAGTTCATAGGGGATGGCAACTTCGTCCGTTTTTGTTTCTTTTTGCCTGAAAATTGTCATGTTTCCCTAATCTCATGCAAACTAAACTTGCCATCTAAACCCGTTCGGATTGCCATGCTTAACTCCCGAACGTTTGGGAGTTATCATTACCGTATTTTTATTCTACAAGAACAAAACACTCCAATAATTAACAACTAATCTATCAGTACATGTAGAACAATTTCAGTTTTGAGAACAAACTTCCATTTGATGTGTTAAACTCTGAATCTGTATAGAGGACAGGATGGGTCTCAGGCTACTTAGAAAATATTGACACGCTTTTACCATGAGGCACCTTCTCCCTGATGATGAATAGAAGAATGTAGATAAAGAATCAATTTAATTTTTTTCTAAAATAAGAACTGAACAGAACAAAAAATAGTTGTTGAACTAAACTAAAATAACAGGTCAAACCCTCCTTATGCTTTGAGTGCACTAGAACTGACAACAAACCGATGCTCTATCAAAAGTTCAACTGGGCGAAACTTCGAAATTGGCCAAACCAGTAGTTGACAGGCAACACTACATTGTTCTCTAACACTCATAGAATACACATACAACACACACACTTAAGTTCAGAGAACGATCTTGTTTATGTTCAGAGAATAAATGCATTTAAGCTCAACAAATGTGTTTAGGTTCAGAGAACAAAACAATCTTTAGTGTGATTTTCTACATGTGGATAATCGCAGAAGCAACATAGTGGGACTGAAGCTCTAAAAATTTTGGAAACTGGAAAGGTGAGCATCAAGTGGTAATTAAGGAAGGCTAACAAAAAGGAAAGTAGCATTTTTTATATGACGGGTAGTGGTAGGTATTGGTTCATTGTTTTTGCCATCCAGTATGGTGTCAACAAGGATGCGGTAGCTCTCGTCCTCGACGGGCGCCCAGTCATCGTCGAAGAGCTTGAGGAGGCGCTTCAGGACTGGCCAAACATGCTAGTTGGAGAAGCCAAGAGGCTTCATGGCCTCCAGCTCCTTTCTAGTAGCATTAGCATTGTTGGAAACCATGGCCTTTAACGAAATGGTTCAGGGATCACTCCCAGTCAGTCTCATTCGCTACTTGTGCTGCCGAGAACATGAATATAAAGCAGATGGTGACTGAGGGAGTCCTGGACTAGGGGGTGTTCGGATAGCCAAACTATCATCATTGGCCGGACTCCAAAACTATGAAGATACAAGATTGAAGACTTCGTCTCGTGTCCGGATGGGACTTTCCTTGGCGTGGAAGGCAAGCTTGGCAATACGGATATGTAGATCTCCTACCATTGTAACCGACTCTGTGTAACCCTAGCCCTCTCCGGTGTCTATATAAACCGGAGGGGTTTAGTCCATAGGACGAACAACAATCATACCATAGGCTAGCTTCTAGGGTTTAGCCTCCTTGATCTCGTGGTAGATCTACTCTTGTACTACCCATATCATCAATATCAATCAAGCAGGAGTAGGGTTTTACCTCCATCGAGAGGGCCCGAACCTGGGTAAAAACATCGTGTCCCTTGTCTCCTGTTACCATCCGCCTAGACGCACAGTTCGGGACCCCCTACCCGAGATCCGCCGGTTTTGACACCGACATTGGTGCTTTCATTGAGAGTTCCTCTGTGTCGTCACCTATAGGCCCGATGGCTCCTTCGATCATCAACAATGACGCGGTCCAGGGTGAGACTTTTCTCCCCGGACAGATCTTCTATTCGGCGGCTTTGCACTGCGGGCCAATTCGCTTGGCCATCTGGAGCAGATTGAAAGCTACGCCCCTGGCCATCAGGTCAGATTTGGAAGTTTGAACTTCACGGCCGACATCCGCGGAGACTTGATCTTCGACGGATTCGAGCCACAGGCGAGTGCGCCGCACTGTCATGATGAGCATGATCTAGCTCTGCTGCCGGACGGTGCCCTGGAGGCCGCACAAGAGTCCGCCCCGACCCTTAACTTGGAGCCGACTGCGCCGATCGAGGATGGGTGGCTAGACACCGCCTCGGGGGCTGCTACCTTTACGGCGATGGAGCCGAATACCGACCCTGTCCCTTATGAAGCTCGTGACTCCGAGGTGTCGGACTCCTTGCCGGACTCCGAACCTCCCGCGCCCCTACCAATCGAATCTGATTGGGCGTCGATCATGGAGTTCGCCGCTACGGACATCTTTCAGCACTCGCCTTTTGGTGACATCCTGAATTCGCTAAAGTGTCTCTCTTTGTCAGGAGAGCCTTGGCCGGACTATGGCCAGGACGGTTGGGATGCAGACGACGAAGAAATTCAAAGCCCACCCACCACCCACTTCGTAGCCACTGTCGACGACTTAACCGACATGCTAGACTTCGACTCCGAAGACATCCACGGTATGGACGAGGATGCCGGAGACGACCAGGAACCAGCGCCTACCGGGCACTGGAAAGCCACTTCGCCATACGACATATACATGGTGGACATCCCAAAGGATGGGAATGGCGAGGGAACAGCGGAGGAAGACCCCTCCAAGAAACAGCCTAAGCGCCAGCGTCAGCGGCGCCGCTCTAAATCCCGCCACAGCAAGAATGGAGATTCCGGCACCGGAGACAATAACACCCCGGACAGTGCCGAAGAAAACCCCCTCCAGCAAGATTTAGCACAGGAGGACGGAGAAGCCAGCCCTCACGAGAGAGCGGCAGACGAAGAGGTAGAGGACGATAATTACATGCCTCCCTCCGGAGACGAGGCAAGCCTCGTCGATGACGAATTCGTCGATCATGAGGATCCCGTCGAACAAGAGCGTTTTAAACGCAGGCTTATGGCCACGGCAAGCAGCCTCAAGAAAAAGCAGCAACAGCTTAGAGCTGATCAAGATCTGCTAGCCGACAGATGGACCGAAGTCCTTGCGGCCCAAGAGTATGAACTCGAACGCCCCTCCAAAAGCTACCCCAAACGCAAGCTGCTGCCCCGATTAGAGGAGGAAGCATATAAACCTACATCACCAGCGCACAATACGGCCGATCGGCCACCTCATGGCCGAGACAGAGAGGCCTCTAGACCCTCCACTAAAGCCGTACCCCGGCATCACTCGAAAAGTACAAAGCCACGGGGGAATGCGCCGGACTTGTGAGACATATTGGAGGATAAGGCAAGACAATCAAGATCGATCTACGGATCGCGTGGGCGCCCCACGACACGCGACGACAACCGTCGCGCCGGATACAGTAATTCCGGCCGGGCCGAACACAGTAGACAAAGCTCGCTTGAGCTACGTCGTGATATAGCCCAATATAGAGGCGCTGCACACCCACTATGCTTCACAGACGAAGTAATGGATCATCAAATCCCCGAAGGGTTTAAACCCGTGAACATTGAATCCTATGATGGCACAACAGACCCCGCGGTTTGGATCGAAGACTATCTCCTTCATATCCACATGGCCTGCGGTGATGATCTTCACGCCATCAAATACCTCCCACTCAAGCTTAAAGGACCAGCTCGGTGTTGGCTTAACAGCTTGCCAGCAGAGTCAATTGGGTGTTGGGAGGACCTGGAAGCCGCATTCCTTGATAACTTCCAGGGCACATATGTGCGACCACCAGACGCTGATGACCTAAGCCACATAATTCAGCAGCCAGACGAATCGGCCGGACAATCTGGACACGGTTCTTAACCAAGAAAAATCAAATCGTCGACTGCCCGGATGCAGAGGCACTTGCAGCCTTCAAACATAACATCCGCGACGAGTGGCTTGCCCGGCACCTAGGACAGGAAAAGCTGAAATCCATGGCAGCCCTCACATCACTCATGACCCGCTTCTGCGCGGGAGAGGACAGCTGGCTAGCCCGCAGTAACAACCTCAACAAAAATCCTGGCAGTCCGGATACCAAGGCCCGCAATGGCAGGTCACGTCGCAACAAGCAAAAACGCCGCATTAACGGCGATAATACTGAGGATACGGCAGTCAATGCCGGATTCAGAGGCTCCAAACCCGGTCAGCGGAAAAAGCCATTTAAAAGAACTACTCCGGGTCCGTCCAATTTGGACCGAATACTCGACCGCTCGTGCCAGATACACGGCACCCCCGAAAAGCGAGCCAATCACACCAACAGGGATTGTTGGGTATTCAAGCAGGCAGGCAAGTTAATCGCCGAAAACAATGACAAGGGGCTGTATAGCGATGATGAGTAAGAGACCCGGCCGCCAAACAATAGAGGACAGAAGGGTTTCCCCCCACAAGTGTGGACGGTGAACATGATATACGCAACCCACATACCCAAAAGGGAGCGAAAGCGTGAACTCAGGGACGTATACGCGATGGAGCTAGTCGCCCCAAAGTTCAACCCATGGTCCTCCTGCCCGATCACTTTTGATCGAAGGGACCACCCCACCAGCATCCGCCATGGCGGGTTCGCCGCATTGGTTCTAGACCCAATCATCGATGGGTTTCACCTCAATAGAGTCCTAATGGACGGCGGCAGCAACCTGAACCTGCTTTACCAGGATACAGTGCGCAAAATGGGCATAGACCCCTCAAGGATTAAACCCACAAAGACGACCTTCAAAGGCGTCATACCAGGTGTAGAGGCCAATTGTACAGGCTCAATTACACTGGAAGTGGTCTTCGGATCGCCGGATAACTTCCGAAGCGAGGAGTTAATATTCGACATAGTTCCGTTCCGCAGCGGCTATCATGCACTGCTCGGACGAACCGCGTTTGCAAAGTTCAATGCGGTGCCGCACTACGCATACCTCAAGCTCAAGATGCCAGGCCCTCGAGGAGTCATCACGGTCAACGGAAACACTGAACGCTCCCTCCGAACGGAGGAACATACAGCGGCTCTCGCGGCAGAAGTGCAGAGCAGCCTCTTAAGGCAATTCTTGAGTCCGGCCGTTAAGCGATCGGACACTGATAAGCGCGCCAGGAGTAACCTACAACAAGACCACTTGGCACGTTCTGAGCACGCGTAGCAATGCGGCCCCAACCCCAGCCCTTGCAAAATTGCAAAACCAGTACCCCGCGTACATCACTACGCTCTGGAAATACCATGGGCAAAGGGGGAGGGGCACGACCACGGCTGGCCTAGAGTGCGGCTCAACCACACCAAGGGCTCCCAAGTGTGTCATCCTTTTTTTTATTTTTTTTAATCCTCAGGACTCCATTTACCAGAGGCCCTGTCCGGCAGCAGACCTGCCAAACTCACGATGCAACAGCCAGGGAAGGAGAAAAGCTACGACGAGTATCCAGGTGGTCTCCATTATGAGCATTATACCTGTTTTATATACCATTCCGCAGCCTACCCCTGGAGGGGGACATGCTAAATAGTTCCACCCCTTGCTTATCGCACTATTTGTATCGTTCTACATTCACGGCAGTATTTTTTGAATAACCAATGCATCGCTTTTTGCCTATAATTGCATTTCTTTCTTATACATATGTTCATTTATGACATGTTGCATCCGTACACTTTGGTACGGCTAAATACACCAGGGGCTTAAGTTCCCCACATCATGGTGTGATAAGTCCGAACACTTTCACAAGTGCGGCACCCCGAACTTATAGCATTATATGCATCGGCTCCGAATCATGTCTTGGGTCAATAGTTGGGTTTGCCCGGCTCCCATGTTTTGGTACCTTACATTCCGTTATATCGGCTAAGATAGCACTGGGAGAACCACTGCGATTGTGCCCCAGTTGAGCTGGGCGAGCACCTTAGTGGAGAAAGCTAAAACTGACCGTCATGATGAGGCGAGAGCCGGTCGCTGTTCGAGAGGTTTTTTTGAGTCCCTAAAGACTTATGTCGCTTAGAGCGAGGAACCGGCTTTGTCCGGCCCAGGCGTGGATAGCGCCCCGAATTCGGCCTTCCGAACACTAGGGGCTTCGCCGAAATTTAAAACTATAGAATTCTATGGCTAAGTGAGAGTGTTCAAGCACTATAAGTCCTGTTGCCTTGTTCGTTGTGTTGAGCGCCTCCCTAGATGGACCCAAAAATGGGAACAAGAGCGCTCAAGTTTATCCCGAACACCCCATCACTCGGGGCATGGGGGCTGAAGCCGACGACTTGCCATCTCTCAGATTTGATAAACGGCCGCACAGAAGGTAATATTTTTAAATTAACAAGCGTTGCTTAGCGCATATGAACAAAGTTTTCAGCGCACAGGATAACAAAATGCGAGTCTACTCAAATATTACATCTTTGGAGCACTCACCCGCAATAATGCGGGCACCCTTCAGGACACCCTTATAATACATTTCGGGTGTGCGATACTCCTTGCCCAGTGGTGGCGCGTCCGTCACAAGCTTCTCAGCATCCATCTTGCCCCAGTGCACTTTAGCACGGGCAAGCCTTCAATGCAGGCGGAGTGCTTGATGACTTCAACCTAGGGACACGCATCCACCAGCCGCCGCACCAGGCCGAAGTAGCTCCCAGGCATGGCCTCTTTGGGCCATAGCCGAACTATAAGGCCCTTCATGGCCTGTTCGGCCACCTTGTGGAGCTCGACCAGCTGCTTCAGTTGGTCGCTAAGGGGCACCGGATGTCCGGCCTCAGCATACTGAGACAAGAACACCTTCTCCATCGAGCTCCCCTCCTCGGCTCTATAGAAAGCGGCAGCATTGGACACGTTGCGGGGCAGATCTACGAACGCTCTTGGAGAGCTCTGAATTTGGGTAAGTAACAGGTAATTCACTTTTATATGCTTGCTTTGCATGAAGAATGCATTACCCGCCGCTATCTTCTCCAATGCCTCGATTTACTGGAGGGCCTTGTGGGCTTCGGCCTTAGCGGCTTTGGCACTCTCAAGAGCCGACGCAAGCTCGGACTCTTGAGTCTTCGAGTCACGCTCCAAATTCTCGTGTTTTTCCACGAGAGCCTAGAGCTCTTTATGTACCTCCGCCACCCGCGCCTCCTGCTTCTCTCGCCCGGCGCATTCCGCGGCTGCATTGCGTTCGGCAGCGGACACCGCCTCCTTCAGGGTTGCCACCTCATTCGTAGCCCCTGGAGTACCCACGTTATCCTTGTCATTTATCTTGCAACCAAATCCTTTTCTATAAGGTACAACTTTAATACGGTGTTACTCACCTTCCTTGTCCTCGAGCTGCTTCTTGGCACGGCCGAGCTCGCTCTCGGACCGCTCGAGGCTCTGCTTCAAGGTATTGACCTCCGCAGTCAGTGCGGCAGAGGTCAGCAGCGCAGCCTGCATTCCCATATTGACATATTTTTGTTAAGACTCCTGCGTATATCTTTTTAGATCCTCAGTCCGGCTTTTCTTTCCGAACACCAAACCGAGCATCAGGAGCTACTGTCTATGCAGTATTATATTACATATCTTAAAATTCTTACCTCAAAGCCTGTTAGAAGGCTGGTGCAGGCTTCGGTCGGCCCGCTCTTGGCGAGCTGAACCTTCTGAATCACCGCACTCATGACAGTGCGGTGTTCCTCTTTGATGGAAGCGCCGTTGAGCGCCTCCAGCAAGTTAGCCGGCGCCTCCGGTTGGACGGAGGCCACCGGTGTCACAGTCTTGCCCTTCTTACGAAGGGGCCGCCCGCCGGACTCCGGAACCACTGCAGGTTCCGGTGCGGAGTCCGGTCCAAAGTCCGGGAGGTTGCCCTGCGGCACCTCCGGGGCCTCCTCCTCCTGGTGGGTCCCTTTCCGGGATCCCACCTCGGCCTCGTCGGCGTCACGGGGGGAGGAGGCGGCCGGAAGCCAAGTACTATTCACATCCGACGTACCCAAGGACCCGCTCGATGAAGCGGGAAGATCGTCCTTGGGCGGACTACAAGGTTGTATGCAGCGTTAAAAGATGCTATGCGACAAAAAATTATGAGTTATTCAGGAGTCCGGATACTTACGATCTCGCCAGGGGCTTGGCCCTTGAGGGCCACTCCTCGTCGTCGTCGCCAGCGTTGGCAGAGCAGTCCGGGGGAAGGGTCCTTCCCTTCTTGGACCCTTCGGCCTCCCCCGTTGGGGAGGCCTTCCTCTTCTTCTCTCCCCCCACTGGGGGAGAGGCCTCTTTCTTCTCCTCCTTGTCCTCGTGGGAGGAGTCCGCCTCGGAGTCATCGAACGATGAATCCGATAACACCTAGCGTCGGGAACTCCTCCGGGTTCCCGTGGCCTTCTTATTGGCCTTCTTCTCCGGCACCACGTAAGGTGCCGGGACCAGCAACCCTGTTAGATGGGCATCCGCTGGGTCTTCTGGAAGGGGAGCCAGACAGTTAACCTGTCCGGACGTCTTCTGCCAGGCCTATTAAAGGTATTGGGAGTTTAGATCCCGCATAGAGTCAAACTATGAAAAGCAAGTGTCCCATAAAAGGATAACATGGCTTACCTCGCCAGCCGGACGCTGCGAGCTGAATCCGCGATCTTCAGTAGCGGATGTGAGGGCCTCGCCACCCTTGAACAGCACCCTCCAGGCTTCTTCGTACGTAGTGTCGAAGAGCCCACTCAGGGTTTGGTGCTGTGCCGGATCGAACTCCCACAAATTGAAGTCCCGTTGTTGGCAGGGGAGAATCTGGCGGATGAGCATGACCTGGATTACGTTGACAAGCTTGAGCTTCTTGTTCACCAGGGTTTGGAGACAGGATTGGAGTCCGGTCAGCTCTTCCGAATCGCCCCACTGCAGGCCCTTCTCTTTCCAGGAAGTGAGCCGCATCGGGATGCCAGATCTGAATTCGGGGGCCGCTGCCCATTCAGGGTCACGCGGCTCGGTGATGTAGAACCACCCCGATTGCCACCCTTTGATGGTTTCCACAAAGGCGCCCTCGAGCCAAGTGACGTTGGGCATCTTGCCCACCATGGCGCCTCTGCACTCCGCTTGGCTGCCCTTCACAACCTTCGGCCATACATTGAAGGTCTTTAGCCACAAGCCGAAGTGGGGCTGGATGCAGAGGAAGGCCTCGCGCACGACGATAAACGCCGAGATGTTGAGGATGAAATTCGGGGCCAGATCATGGAAATCCAGGCCGTAGTAGAACATGAGCCCCCGGACAAAGGGGTGGAGTGGGAAGCCCAGTCCGCGGAGGAAATGGGGAAGGAATACCACCCTCTCATGGGGCCCGGGGGTGGGATGAGCTGCCCCTCGTCGGGGAGCCGGTGCGCGATGTCGCTGGACAAATATCCGGCGCTGCGCAGCTTCTTGATGTGCCCCTCCGTAACAGAGGAGGCCATCCACTTGCCTCCCGCTTCGGACATGGATGGAGAAGGTTGAGGTGAGATGTGCGGACTTGGGCGCTGGAGCTCGAGTGCGCGGAGATGGATAAGCAAAGAAGGAAGAAGGCGTAGGTAAAAAGGTGGATCCTTATCCCCTTATATATGGGTGGATGAAACTATGCGTCCCCACCAGCCTGGTAAAACTCGCTTATCTCCCAAGCGCCACAATCAATGGCGCGGTTGGGTTACCCACGTCCGTATTGATGAGAATCCCGGAATAAGGGGACACGATCTCTGCTTCGACAAGACGTGCCAAGGAAACCGCTTCGCTAAACGCGCTGAGGTGGAATAATAAAAATGATTCAAGTAAAGGCTTGGTTGTGGTGTGACGTCACGCCACAAAATACGTCACTAGATTGAACTTGTGTAAATATTATTCTCTCTACGGTGGTATGTGGAATTTATTTTGCAGAGCCGGACACTATCCTGGCGTTCATGATCTTCTACGAATCATTCGGGGGAGGAACCCGCCTTGCAATGCCGAAGACAATACGTGCCGGACTCGTTGTCATTGAAGCCTGGTTCAGGGGCTACTGAGGGAGTCCTGGACTAGGGGGTGTCTGGATAGCCGAACTATCATCATTGGCCGGACTCCAAGACTATGAAGATACAAGATTGAAGACTTCGTCCCGTGTCCGGATGGGACTTTCCTTGGCGTGGAAGGCAAGCTTGGCAGTACGGATATGTAGATCTCCTACCATTGTAACCGACTCTGTGTAACCCTAGCCCTCTCCGGTGTCTATATAAACCGGAGGGTTTTAGTCCATAGGACGAACAACAATCATACCATAGGCTAGCTTCTAGGGTTTAGCCTCCTTGATCTCATGGTAGATCTACTCTTGTACTACCCATATCATCAATATCAATCAAGCAGGAGTAGGGTTTTACCTCCATCGAGAGGGCCCGAACCTGGGTAAAAACATCGTGTCCCTTGTCTCCTGTTACCATCCGCCTAGACGCACAGTTCGGGACCCCCTACCCGAGATCCGCCGTTTTTGACACCGACAGTGTCTCATCAATTTTTCTTTACAATATACCTAAAATTACAGAATTTTGGAACTTGCACTGCCGATATTTAGGTGATATATCTAAACTTTACAGAATTTTGAAGAAACTCGTTGCAAATCATTACTTATTTAGGTGATATATCTAAAGTTACAAAATTTTGAAACTTGCACTGAAGATATTTCTGCACACACACCAACTATTCTGTGATTTTTCATGGACTGAAGATAGAATACGCACCGAACTAATATTAAGTCTGGTACAAAAAATCTCTATTCATGAACCGACAGTATTTCTTCTATGTGGAATACACAAGATCTCCTCAATGGGCCATGATGCAGGCATGGCCGCAGGAAATACTTGGCGCACCGGAGAACCTGTACTGTTGGATTTGTCGAGAAAGGACCGAGGGAACACGTCGACGTTGGGGTGGCGGATGCAAGTATTGGAGTTCAGCCTAAAATCACAAGAGAATGGATCAAAATGAATTCAGATTGACTTCTAATCATTTATCAAGCTATAAAAGTTAGAACTGATGTTACACAAACCAAGGCATTTTTTTATATGAACAGCTCACGTAATATGTATTGTACCACAGTTTTTTTCATTCTCATGAACAAATAACCATAGACTAATGAGAGAATGTATTACTGGACAGTATGCATTTTCTTCTCAGAGCCACTTTGGTTTTCTTTTTCTTTTTCTTCACTTTTGCTCTCTATGTCTATGGATATCCTTATTTGTTCCTTGTGGGACTAACTCATGTAGGTATTGAAAATGCAACTCACTCCAATGGATTGCTTCAAATGATCTACATCAACAATGAGCATCCACATCTTCAACATCTACATGAAGTCATCATCGACAAAACCCAAGGTTAGTTCATCCCTCTTAGGGGGGATATCACATCTAGGGGGAGCTTTACTCTAAGAATTGAGCTAACACTACTAGGGAAAAGCCTATACACAGAATCTTAGCAGCAGCGAGGGTTAAAAACCCTCGCTACTGCTACTTACTAGCAGCGCAGGTTTTTAAACCTCGCTACTACTAAGTTGATAGCAGCAGCGCGGGTTTGTAACCCTCACTACTACTAAGCGGTCTCTACCGCGCCCCCGGGATATGCCATAGTAGTAGCGCGGGTTTTTAACCCTCGCTACTACTAAGTTGATAGCAGTAGCGCGGGTTTTTAACCCTCGCTACTACTAAGTGGCCCCTGGACCATGCCATAGTAGTAGCGACGGTTATAAACCCGCGCTACTGCTATCAACTTAGTAGTAGCGAGGGTTAAAAACCCTCGCTACTGCTAATCGTCTGCCATAGTAGTAGCGCGGGGTATGGCCTATTTGTCAAAGTCTCCCCCCCCCCGTGGACCGCCTTTTCAGTTTTAAAAAAAATAAAAGAAAATGATAAAAATGTCAACAAAATAAAAGAAAATAATTTTCCCATGTGATATGTGGTCTAGTTGTTGGGAAAATTTACAAATATGAATTTCGACTTTATTTGCAAAATCTCTCTGGAAATTTGTAAAATGGCCATAACTTTTGCATACGAACTCGGATGAAAAAGTTTTTTATATGAAAAATCATCTACTCGAAAAGTTACATCCTGATTTAACGGGGGGGTACCCCGTTAAACATTTTTAAAATCCTCAAAAACCTAACAGAAAAAAAGTTACGGGGCTTTTAAGATCTGGAGGCAAAAAAATTCAAAAAAAATAGTTTTTTTTAATTTTTGTTAAATCTGGTCAAACTATGGTAAAACTAATTATTCAAGAATATTAGTGTTAATAAATAATTATTTTAGTTTTTTTGAATTTTGGTCAAATCTGGTCAAACTATGGTCAAACTGTGGTCAAATCTGGTCAAACTGTGGTCAAACTAATTATTCAAGAAATATTAGTGTTACTAATTTTTTAGAACAATAGTTTCAAACTCAAACAGTGAAATGTGTGACTTCATGCTCAAGCTAAATTCCTGATGTTAATAGGATTGACATCTTACTATTGTCAGGAAAACAACAAGTGCAGACTTGGAAAGGAGGGAGAATAGAACCCGGAAGTTAAGCGTGCTCAGGCTGGAGTAGTGAGAGGATGGGTGACCATCCGGGAAGTTAGATGATTTGGAATGATGAGGGGTGATTAGAGATTAAATTGAGCAGCGATGAGGGGTTATTAGAGATTTGAGTTAAAATAATTCAGAAATTTGAAAATTTTGAAAAAAAAAACAAAAAAAAATTTCGAAAAAATTCAAAAAAAATAATTCGGAGATTACAGATTAGTAGTAGCGCGGGTTTTTACCCACGCTACTGCTATACGTTAGCTATAGCGCGGGTGGCACCCGCGCTACTGCTATAAGTTAGCTGTAGCGCCTTATTAGTAGCGCGGGTACCCGCGCTGCTGATAGGCCTAAAACCCGCGCTGCTGCTAGGCTTTTCCCTAGTAGTGTAAAGCAACTCTAATGGTGTGAACACAACAATACTTTATGTAAAAGTGGTAACCCCACTTGTGCTTAAACGATGAGTATGACCTATGATCAAATGCTCTCATTTGACTCCTAAGTCAATATACTCATATATAGATGACCTAGTCATCGCCAATTGCTTGATAGATGCTAGAGTGATTGTGCATGCTTTGCCACATATTTCATTTGCCATTTTATTGTGTGAGCATGTTGAATGCATACTTTTCTCATGCGAGGACATCCATTTGTTGCTTTGATTGTTTGGTTTATCTTCTTTTGCCAAATGGATGGACAAGATTGCCCAAGAACTTTATCTCGCTATCTATGCTTTTCTCATCTCAAACTCTATTCATGCTACATCACAAAGTTTGAACAAGTCAAATTCGAACCCTCTGGGTGAGGAGCACTCGGAGTCCCCGATTCGTCATAGACTTAAACTTCCAGAACCTCTCTATGCATTTTGGTCTGACCAATTCATCCATTTCGGTCACACCGAGCTCACTGAGTTGATCTAGTTTTCAATCTCGATGCAACCGATTAGAACTTTTTTGTCTCACCGAGTTGCGGTAACCGCTTGCGATTCTGCATCTCGGTGCCACCGAGTTGTTCCACTCGGTCACACCGACAGTGCCAGGATATATATACCGACGGGTCAAATTTTGAAAATTCCTCCAAAACCTCTTCACTCGCGCGTGTCCTGCTCTGCCGCCTCGGGTCTCCGGATCGTCCTCTCGTTGCCAGCGACCTCATGCCACTGGTCTCCGCCGCCGTCAACAAAAATCTTCACCTCCGTTGCCGCCATAGCGAGCTCATCGCCAAGTTAGGGTATGAGTTCGACACTTTGTCCATTCTTTTAACTCTGATTCTTAGCACAAAGGCAATGCCATGTTTCTTTCCAAGTATGAGATCGATCTATCCATAGAAAACATCATTTAGATTAGTTTTGATTTGAAAATTTAGGGTTAGGTTTCCGCCGGACTCATCTCGGACCGACCGAACTGTAGAAATTGGTCTCACCGATTTGGCTTAGGCCGTTGCACATCTGATTTTCGATCTGACCGAAAATTGCAAATCGGTGTGACCAAGTTCGGGACTTTGTGAAACCCTAGCAAACTCGTAGTCACTGAACTGTGTCTCGATCTGACCGATTCCACTAGTTTAGACTCCAAAGTTGCTTTGGTGTCATCGAGTTTTACAAATCGGTAGCTCCGAAATGCTTCCTATAGAAAACTAAAAAAGTTTTTGACTCATTCTTTTTGCAAAAACTCTGCAGTTTGTGATGCTCATCTACAACTATTCACAAAGTCAGCTCTCAGTTTGCAGTGCAGTATGTCTGATCAGAGTGACAGCCAGAACAAGTGAGAGGAGCAGATGGACTTTAGTGAGGGCACTAGTCCCTTTGGCAGCTATGATGAGGGTAGCAGGAGCACACCAAGCAACCTGCCTAAGGCACAACTAGGCAGAGAAAGAAGAAAACTTCAGACTCTGAGGATGAGGACTTTGAAATTGAAGAAGTTAGCTCAAAGAAGAAGGTTCTCAAGAAAGAGTATGTTGCTGCTGCTTCTACCAATCCAGGTCAGCACAAGAAAGCACCTGCCAAAAGAGTGCCTATGTCAAAGGCCAGGGCATCAACTCAAGAGATAATGGAATTCACTCTAGAAGACAGAGAAGATGTAGATGACAAGAAGAGAAAAGAAAGGGTCAGGAAAACAGTTGCAAGAGTGCTTGGAAATCCATCTATGACGAGAGATTCTGCAAGTGAGGAGGAAGAAGAGGATTTTGCACCTCCTCCCATGTCACAAAAGCTGATGGGGGATGCCATCAAGTCTGGGGCTGCTCCTTCAAAGCCCAAGACAACCCCCAAAGCTCCAGCTCAAGCATCCAAGACTGCACCCAAAAGAAGCACCAGGAACATTCCTGTTGCAGAGAAGAACAAGGCCCCAGTGCCTGAGGTTGAAGAAGAAGATGATGGAGCCCAAGTGCTCAAGAAACTCAAGCCAAAGATTCCAGACCATGATGGCAATCATCCAGTAGCTGAGAACATGAAAGAGAGAAAGGATGCAGGTCACAAACTGTGGAGACAAGCTGATCCATATGCTATGAGGAGAAGGACTGCTGTGGACTATAGATTTCACACCAAAGAACAACATGATTTCTATGAGATAGTGTTGCTTGACAAGAAGCCCATTGTCTGTGATATGAGGTGGATTGATTGGCAGTACATTGATGAGAATGAAGATCATTTTCCAGGAGTACATGAGAGCTTCAAACTCAATGGTGTTGACAAGTTTGTGGGTCGAAAATTGACCAAATGGAATGATGAGCTCATTATGCAGTTTTACTTTATAGCACATTTCTATCCTGATGGGAAGATTGTGTGGATGGCTGAAGGTACAAGGTACCAATCTACTGTTGATGAGTGGGCCAAGCTCATAAAAGCCCCCAAAGAAGCCGAGAATGACATTGATGTCTATGCTGAGAAGAAGAAGGATCACAACTCCATGGCCAATATGTACAAGGAGATACCTGACAAGGCCTTGGAGACTCACAAGCTAGGTTCAGTGTATTTCTTGATGCCTGGATTGGCCACAATGAACACTATATTGAGGCACACCTTGTTGCCCAAATCAAGAGATCACAGGATGATCAGAGGCCATTCCATTAATCTGCTCCAACTTTTTGATTTGCCCCAGAGATTCGAAGTCATGAGTTTGATTGTTGAAACAATCACTACAAAAAAAAGACACATCCGTGACATTTTGGGTCGAACGAAAAAAAATTGTCATACTTATGACACTTCTATGATGATAATTGTGACAAAACCTGTATCATCATAGATGTGGTGGGCTCCTACTTCTATGACAAAAAATCATGACAGAAAATGGGCTTTTCGTCCTGGACGGGCCGGAGACGCAGTTGCATGACATTCTTTGGGCCGTCCATGACAGAAAAAATTGTGGTAGAAGCAAGGGAGAAGAAAATTTCGGGAGTTCCCGGTTACGGTGGGTGGTCGAGGTCCGAGCAATGCGCGTTTCTCTCGTACATGTACGCACGTGTGTGTGCGAGGCGTTGGGCTCTAACTGAACCCGAGCGATTGCACTAGCTACGTTACTGAACCCGAGTGATTCCTTTGCTACTGCTGCTAACTGAAGCTGATCGAACCCTGTTGCCTCCTTCCCTTGATGAACAGTGAGCGTTGTTTGGGGGGGTGGATGAACAGTTCCCGGTGGGGGTGGATGAACAGGACCCCATGGTGTTGCCTCTGGATGAATAGGACCCTGATCGAGCCGGTTGGGGCTGGATGAACAGGACCCCGTGGAGGGCTGGATGAACAGGACCCCCTGGAGGGCTGGTTGAACAGTAGCCGGTGGAGGGCTAGATGAACAGTAGCCCGTGGAGGCGTGGTTGAACAGTACCCCGTGGAGAGGGCTGGTTGAATAGTAGCCGGTGGAGTAGCGTGCGGTGGAGGCTGGATGAACAGGAGCTCGTGGATGAACAGTCACAGGTGGAGGCTGGAGGAGGTCGACGGTGGATGAACAGTAGTCCGTGGAGGCTAGAGGAGGTCGACGATGGATATGAACAGTATCTCGTGGAGTCCCGTTTTGCAGTACGCCACACCCCTTCCGATGAACAGGACCCCCGTTTCGACCGTAGCACTCCAACACAAGTCCGTTTCCTCTGTTTTGCGGTACGCCACACCCCTCCCGATCAACAGGACCTCGTTTCGACCATAGGAGATCCAACAGAAGTCCATTTCCTCCGTTTTGCGATACGCCAAACCCCTCCCGATGAACAAGATCCCGTTTCGAATGTGGTCAGTCGAACACAAGGCCGTTTCCTCCGTTCTACGGCACGCCAGGCCTCGTTTTCATCGGTTGTTCCATTCGAGCCCTCCCGATGAACACGACGTCGCATTTCATTCCGATCCAGCCGGTTGGCTCCCCATGAACATGGCGACGACGCAGTTTCTCTGTTCCGACCCAGCCATGTACACGAGCCCTGGCCGTACTTATGCACGAGTAGGCGTTCGAGAACCCACCCGTATGTACGTACGTGGCCGTATTTACTTTCTTGCACCCTGACCGTTGTACATACGTCTATATGCTACGTGCGCGCCACTACTACGACACGTGCACCCCTCTACATCGACCAGTATGTACGTACACGTTCGCGACCAGAATGACAACGCTACGTACGCTTCGACCAGGTGGGTCTCGACTGTCAGGCACTTCCTTCCGTGCGAAGATGTAGTTGGTGGGTCCCAGCAGTTAGGGGGCGAATTGTTTTTTTGCCCGTAATATGGACGCACTTCCTTGGGTGCAAAGGTGTAGCTGGTGGGTCCCAGCAGTCAGAGGGAAATGTTTTTTTGCAAAATACGGTGGCCCGTCCGGTGGGTCCCTGCTATCAGGTGGAGGAATCATTATTTTCTGCGTAATAAGGAGGCACTTCCTTGTTGCGGCCGTGGACCCAGCTGTCAGCCTCTCCACGTACAGTGCTCTTCCGATGGAAGTTGTTCCTTGACCACGTTGACCACGCCACGCCGAGAGCACCAGGGCGGTGGATGACGGCGAGGCCTAGGAAGGGGACGACGCGGAGCCGGGGAAGACACGGCAGTGGATGCCCGCACGGAGAGGAGTACGAGGGTTCACTGGTTCGGCTTCGGTGTGAGGCTGCCGTCACTGTAGAAATAATCAGAATAACAGGGGGTGTGTGGGTGAGTGGAGGGATGGCCTGGCCAGCGGTGGGAGTAGTAGGGGGCGGTGAGGCCTCCGCGGCAGCACAGCCGGCCACGTGAGGCAGGAGCAGGCGACATGACCGGCGCTGCTTTGGGCGGCTGGAGCAAGAAGACCAGAGGTTGAACAAGCACGACGGCCGTTGGATGGATATCGTACGGTCACTGGAGCTAGAATTGTTCATATTGACTAAGTTGACAAAGCCCTCCGTCCCCGTCAACTTAGTTGGCCCACAAGTCAGCCTCCCACTATGTTGGGTCGCAGCTAGCAGGGGGAGTATTCATTTTTTTGTGCGTAATAAGGAGGCACTTCCTTGCGTGAGAAGATATTGTTGGGGAATGTAGTAATTTCAAAAAATTTCCTACGCACACGCAAGATCATGGTGATGATATAGCAACGAGAGAGGAGAGTGTACCCTCGTAGACCGTAAGCGGAAGTGTTAGCACAACGCGGTTGATGTAGTCGTACGTCTTCACGATCCGACCGATCCAAGCACCGAACAGAGCCTCCGAGTTCAGCACACGTTCAGCTCGATGACGTCCCTCGAACTCCGATCCAGCCGAGTGTCGAGGGAGATTTCCGTCAGCACGACGGCGTGGTGACGATCTTGATGTTCTACCGGCACAGGGCTTCGCCTAAGCTTCGCGACGATATGACCGAGGTGGAATATGGTGGAAGGGGGCACCGCACACGGCTAAGGAACGATCCGTAGATCAACTTGTGTGTCTATGGGGTGCCCCTGCCCCCGTATATAAAGGAGCAAGGGGGGGTGCGGCCGGCCCTTGGAGGAGGCGCGCTGGACTTGGGGGGAGGGAAAGAGGGAAGGGGGGCACCGCCCCCCTCTCCTTGTCCTATTCGGACTAGGGGGGGAGGGGGCGCGCGGCCTGCCCTGGCCGGCCCTTCCTCTTCTCCCTCATGGCCCACTAAGGCCCATTAACCCCCGGGAGGGTTCCGGTAACCCCCCGGTGTTCCGGTAAAATCCCGTTTTCACCCGGAACCATTCTGAAGTCCAAACATAGGCTTCCAATATATCAATCTTTATGTCTCGACCATTTCGAGACTCCTCGTCATGTCCGTGATCACATCCGGGACTCCTAACAAACTTCGGTACATCAAAACTTATAAACTCATAATAAAACTGTCATCGAAACGTTAAGCGTGCGGACCGTACGGGTTCGAGAACTATGTAGACATGACCTAAAACCATTCTCGGTCAATAACCAATAGCGGGACCTGGATGCCCATATTGGTTCCTACATATTCTACGAAGATCTTTATCGGTCAAACCGCATAACAACATACTTTGTTCCCTTTGTCATCGGTATGTTACTTGCCCGAGATTTGATCATCGGTATCCAATACCTAGTTCAATCTCGTTACCGGCCAGTCTCTTTACTCGTTCTGTAATACGTCATCTCATAACTAACTTATTAGTTACATGCTTGCAAGGCTTAGGTGATGAGTATTACCAAGAGGGCCCAGAGATACCTCTCCGACAATCGGAGTGACAAATCCTAATCTCGAATTATGCCAACCCAACATGTACCTTCGGAAACACCTGTAGAGCACCTTTATAATCACCCAGTTACGTTGTGACATTTGGTAGCACACAAAGTGTTCTTCCAGTAAACGGGAGTTGCACAATCTCATAGTTGCAGGAACTTTGTATAAGTCATGAAGAAAGCAATAGCAGTATACTAAACGATCAAGTGCTAGGCTAACATAATGGGTCACGTCAATCACATCATTCTTCTAATGATGTGATCCCACTAATCAAATGACAACACATGTCTATGGTTAGGAAACATAACCATCTTTGATTAATGAGCTAGTCAAGTAGAGGCATACTAGTGACTATAGTTTTATCTATGTATTCACACATGTATTATGTTTCCGGTTAATACAATTCTAGCATGAATAATAAACATTTATCATGATATGAGGAAATAAATAATAACTTTATTATTGCCTCTAGGGCATATTTCCTTCAGATATAGCTGGTGGGTCCGACCTGTCAGCGGGGGGAATGTTTTTTCACGAAATACAGAGGCCCTTCCGGTGGGTCCCAGATGTTAGTTGGAGGAATAATTATTTTGAGCGTAATAAGGAGGCATTTCCTTGCTACGGCCGTGGACCCAGCTGTCAGCCTCTCCACGTATAGTCCACGTCCGATGGAAGTCGTTCATTGACCATGTTGACCACGCCACATCGAGAGGACCAGGGCGGTGGACGACGGCGAGGCCTAGGAAGGGGACGACGCGGAGCCAGGGAAGACACGACAGTGTATGCCGATGCAGAGAGGAGTACGAGGGTTCACCGGTTTGGCTTCGGTGTGAGGCTGCCGTCGCCGCAGAATAATAGGGGGTGTGGGTGAGTGGAGGGATGGCCTGGCCAGCGGTGGGAGTACACTACAAGAAATATGTTACTAGTGACCTTCTGTCAGTGACCCTGGAAGAATTGGTCATAGATCTATGACCATTTGAGACCAATTGGTCAAAAGCTGTTCGGGGGGATCCAAACCCTAAACTATAATGACCATTTTGGTCAGAAAGGTCGTAATTTCCTTACACGAAATGGTCATAAAGCAGATAGCACTAGTCCGCTGCCTTATTTCTAGCTGATCATGACCAATATAGATGGTCATAACCTTGTAAATTGTGGTTGGTTGCTATGACTAGGCGCCACCTCATCAGTTTTGCATATGTGTCATGTCCATGTGTCAGTTTTTGCCCTAGGTTGTGAAGCAACCTATATTTTTGTCATTCCAAAAATTCCCAAAAAATCTCATAAATTCATAAATTCTTTGGTCATATCTTCGTCAAATATGTAAAAAACCTTCCTTGCCTAGTTCAAAAATAATTCAAAAATATTCATTTTCCTATTCTGTTCAGAAAAACACTTTGTGAAGGAAGTGCTATTTATATATTCTTGATTGCCCTCAAAATTTGGGCACTATTTCCTATCCAAATCATTGCCTCATGACAAAATTCAGCTCCATTTGCCCAGTAAATCTTCCTCGGCAAATTTCCAAAGTTTTTGTCCACCTAGAACCTTTGTGAAATAAGTACTAGCTATGCATATCCTAATGAGTTGAATTTTTGCCACATATTCTATATGCCTATGTAACTTACCTACACCAAATTTGAGCTTAGTTCATTTAGCCAATTTCTCTCATTAATTTTCTAAAGTTTCTGTCCAGAGAAGAGCATTGTGAAGGAAGTGCTATTTGTATATTCTTGGTTGCCCTCAAAAATTTTGGGCACTCTTTCCTATCCAAATCATTGCCTCATGACAAAATTCAGCTCCATTTGCCCAGTAAATCTTCCTCGGAAAATTTCCAAAGTTTTTGTCCACCTAGAATCTTTGTGAAAGAAGTACTAGCAAAGCATATCCTAATGAGTTGAATTTTTTCCACATATTTTATATGCACATGTAACTTACCTACACCAAATTTGAGCTCATTTCATTTAGCCAATTTCTCTCACTAATTTTCCGAAGTTTCTGTCCAGAGAAGAGCCTTGTGAAGGAAGTACCACTTTGGCATGTCCAAATGGTATCTATTTTCTATAGTGCTTTCCTATGCCCAAATAACCATGCTCCACCAAATTTCAGCTCAATCCATTCATTATTTTGAGCCCAGCTTCAATGTTCGTATTTATGTCGAGTGTGGTACTTTGCAAAGCAAGTACCACCTAAGATCCTCCTTTTGAGCTGAAAATTTGTGAAGACATTCTTCTTAGTATATGATCATCCTCAGCCAAAACTCACGCCCATTGGCCATGTGCATTTCCCGTACCGCTAATCAAACACTTGGCTGCTAATTCATCTTTGAGCATAATTCGGTCTCCTCATGAGAATCTTATGTTGTAATTTTCTTCCTATCACCTACCTGGGGAGTGCCCAACACACTAGACATTCCTAGGCCGCCCAGAACGCATGGCAACGCCACGGTCACGTGGTGACCACGCGGCGGGAATGCGAGCTTATGCGCTCTAGAGTTGGGGCCCTCGGCCACCGTCCAAACCTCGATGTATCGCCACCAAACCATGTATTTATGCTTAAATAGATACTTGTGTACCTAGAAATGATTTTTGGAAAAAATAAAGAGCAAACTATGAAGCAGCTGCGGTTCAAATTTGACCCGCTTCCTACTGAATCGGCGGGAATTTGTATTTTTCACCAGAGGTGGATCAAAACTTTTGACACCCAACCATTTTGTCAATTGTGCATTAAATATGGCCTAGTATTTTATAAAATTGATTTGGTCCAATGTTGCAACATATATATGGTAGATCCTTCACACAAAAAAACTCATTTCAGGCACTCGAAAAATGGAAAATGAACTTTCTGTGCAAAGAAATGAAAACTCCCTTAGGCAACATTGTTTGGAATTCCAAGATGCACCCTTGTGCACAATATGAGATCATTTGAACAAACTATGCCATGAATGTGGACATAAGATTTATCATTTGGCTTGAAAGCCATTAATCTTCACATATGATAGCTCATTTATGAGAACACTTTTTTAAAATAATTTCTGTATTACAGGTTTATTATTTTTCCTGGAAACTTGGTCACATATAATGACACAATGCGAAGGTTTGCCAATTTTTTGATTTTTTTTGAATTTTTTATTCCTGTTTCAAAATGCGGTCAAAACGACGGGCTTGACCGTTCCTAGCTAGTGGTTGAATCTTGGAACAATTTTGATGTTTCTATGATTAAATAGACACTTGTGTACCTAGAAATGATTTTTAGAAAAAATAAAAAGCAAACTATGAGGCAGCTGCAGTTCAAATTTGACCCTCTTCCTACTAAATCGGCGGGAATTTGTCTTTTTCACCAGAGGTGGATCAAAACTTTTGACACCCAACCATTTTGTCAATTGTGCATTAAATATGGCCTAGTATTCTAGAAAATTGATTTGGTCCAATTTTGCAACAAATATATGGTAGGTCCTTCACAAAAAAAAACTCATTTCACGCACTCGGAAAATGGAAAATGAATTTTTTGTGCAAAGAAAATTAAAAATCCCTTAGACAACATTGTTTGGAATTCCAAGATGCACCCTTGTGCACCATATGAGATCATTTGAACAAACTATTCCATGAATGTGGCTATAAGATTGATCATTTGGCTTGAAAGCCATGAATCTTCACGCATGATAGCTCATTTCTGAGAACACTTTTTAAAAATAATTTCCGTATTAAAATTTTATTATTTTTCCTGGAAACTTGGTCACATATAATGACACAATGCAAAGGTTTTCCAATTTTTTATTTTTTTTTGAATTTTTTATGCCCGTTTCAAAATGCGGTCAAAACGGCGGGCTTGACCGTTCCTAACTAGTGCTTGAATCTTGGAAAACTTTTGATGTTTCTCTGATTAAATAGATACTTATGTACCTAGAAATGATTTTTGGAAAAAATAAAGAGCAAACTATGAGGCAGCTGCAGTTCAAATTTGACCCGCTTCCAACTGAATCGGCGGAAATTTGTCTTTTTCACCAGAGGTGGATCAAAACTTTTTACACCCGACCATTTGATCAATTGTGAATTAAATATGGCCTAATATTTTAGGAAAATGATCTGGTCCAATTTTGCAACAATTATTTGGTAGGTTCTTCACAAAAAACCTCATTTGAGGCACTCAAAAAATGGAAAATGATTTTTTCGTCCAAAGAAAATGAAAATTTCCTTAGGCAACATTGTTTGCCATTCCAATATGCACCCTTGTGCACAATATGAGATCATTTGAACAAACTATGCCATGAATGTGGCCATAAGATTGATCATTTGGCTTGAAAGCCATTGATCTCCACACATGATAGCTCGTTTCTGAGAATACTTTTTAAAAGAATTGCCGTATTACAAGTTTATTATTTTTCATGGTAACTTGGTCACATATAATGACACAATGCTAAGGTTTTTGAATTTTTTTTGTTTTTTTTGAATTTTTTATGCTTGTTTCAAAATGGGGTTAAAACGGCGGGCATGACCGTTCCTAGATAGTGGTTGAAGCTTGGAATTTTTTTGTGTTTCTATGATTAAATAGATACTTATGTACCTACAAATGATTTTTTGGAAAAAATAAAGAGCAAACTATGAGGCAGCTGCAGTACAAATTTACCCGCTTTCTACTGAATCGGTGGAAATTTGTCTTTTTCATGAGAGGTGCATCGAAACTTTTGACACCTAACCATTTGGTCAATTGTGCATTATATATAGCCTAGTATTTTAGAAGATTGATTTGGTACAATTTTGGAACAAATATATGGTAAGTCCTTCACAAAAAAACTTATTTTGGGCACTCAAAAAATGAAAAATTGTTTTTTCATGCAAAAGAAATAAAAACTCTCTTTGTCAATGTTGTTTGCCAATCTAAGATGTAAACTTGTGCAAAATATGACATCATTTGAACAAATATTTGATAGGTCTTTCACAAAAAAACTCATTTTGAGCATTGAAAAATGAAATGAAAAATTTGTATGTAATCAATCATGACCAATTTATATGGTCAAAAAATCTTCAAATTGTTTGGTGCGCTCTGATTGGTCCATAGGCATATCACGCGGATCATGCCTCAACCACCGTTGGATTCTTCTAGATCCAACGGCAGCCCTCACCCCCTCACCCTCTCACCCAAACTCTAACTTCCCTCATCCACTCCTCTCCCCCGATCCACTCTCCCCCTCTCGTCCCACAGCCGCCACCCCCAACCCTCTCGCTCCTCCTCCGTCTCAATCCCTCGATCCCCAACCACCCAGCCGCCGCCGCCGTCCTCCGTCCTCTCCCCCAACCCCGGTCGCCGACAACCCCTCCCCTTCCCTTCTCTCCCACGGCCATGGTCGGATCCACGCTCGTCCCTTCCAGATCGCATCCGCCACCTCCTCCCTTCCAGATCGCGGCCGCCACCTCCCTCCGGCGGAGCTCCCCGCCGTCCATGGCCTCCCCCATGCGCTCTCCAGATCCGTCTCGATCTGCCTCCCACTCGACTCGAGCCGCCTCCACACACCTCCTGCCTCCTCCCTCTAACTCCTCCGCCCGCCCGCACGTGCCCGACCATCCTCTCCCCCGCGACGAGCGACGAGCAACGAGCCAAGGAGCGAGGAGGGCAGTCAGGCGGCCGGAATGCCCATGCAGAAGCGCCCACACCCGTCGCTCGACGTGCATGACGACCACGTCCAGGAGCAGGAGGCTGTCGCTATCGCCAAAACCCTACCCACCTCCACCCCGCCAGCCATGGCGCCGCCCCCACCAATGGTAAGCACCCCCTCCCCCTGACCCAACGTCCCACCCTGCACTGGCCCTAACCCCGTCCCCTTTCCTCCTCCCTGCAGCTGCATGCCAGCAGCAGCGCCGCTCCTCAAGCCGGCGGCCGACGACGACCTCTGCCGCTTCAAGAGTACGCCCGCGCCTCCCTCTCCCCGTGCTGGTTTTCCGCTTGGGTGTTTGTTTGTGCTCAATCCTGATTTGGGCATGATTTTTTTTCCGTCAGGCATCGCGAGCATGCTAGACGGCGGGAATGGCCATGTCAGGGAGGCGGTGGAGGCCGCCAGGGACGCTGGATCCGGGGCGCTGCACGCCGCCGCCGGTCACAGGAGGATGCCGGTGTGCGTCTACCTGGTCGAGAAGCTTCACGTGAATGTCAATGCCGAAGACAACAAAGGTGCTCTGTTCGGCCTCCTCCTCTGGTTTCGCAAACTGCAGAACACCAGCGTGCCTACAGATTGAAATCGATGCCTCACAAGCGGCACAATTAGTAGGATGAAATAGACTGCGCGGATGCTTTATTTTTGCTGCATCAATCATAGCGCCACATGTGTGTTCTCCTCATTTTAGGGGAAATCGGTAACAAACCCACCTGCAGGGGTTTCTGAATACCCACATGACAGCTTAATCCTTATGTTCAGACACCAGCTAGTGTTAATGTGGTTTCATATAGAGGAGCCTCTGGCTTGGTTTGGCCCTTTACCGCTGACGTGCTGCTTGCGTGAACATCCTCCGAGAATCCAAACATGGATTGTTATGTAGATCCTTCGGATGTATAGTGGGAGACAGACATGTTTAATCATAAAAACGAATAATCTAGTTTGGATTTTCTTATTTTGGCTAGAACATATCATTTCTTGAACTTATTCTGATGATTTTGATTGGTGATACACCTCTGGCATATAGCAGGAGCTCCGAGCACAGGTGGATGGCCTGCAGGCCGCCCTTGCCTAGAAGCACGCTCTTGCCGTTGCCGATCAGGTAAGTGACGGAGGAGGTCTTGCTCTGTGCTTTTAGTTCTTCGTTGGTGCTTGGTTTGCCCGTGTGAACCTCAGTTGTGCCCGTCTGATGATTAATCGTGTGTCCTAGGAGTAGGAAGCGATGCCCCTTGCTTGTTTAGAAGCATCTGATGTCTATCACCAACTTGATCTAGTTTTATTAGTATGTAGTTTGAACTAGCCTGTGTCAAGTTTTATTAGTATGTACTGGAGTAGTAGTTTGAACCATCTTCAGTGGAGATTATTAGAATAAATCCGAGGCATACTGTTGATCATCCGAGGACCAAGCAATCACACGAGCACGACAACAATATTTGTTAACGAGGTTCACCGATATGGCTACATCCCCGGGGCTTGACTACGGGCGCTCCTCCCTGTGACACCATCACAATACCGCACCCCGGCCACCCGGGCGCCGGCACACGCCACTGGCTCCCCTTTGCGCGCCAGTGCTATTATGCTGGCATAGGTTACATTGTGTGTCTACCCCCGCTATATATGAGAGGCCTAGGATACAAGAGTCCTACTAGTACCCGACTCCACATCCTATGTAAACACGATACAACTACAAGTCAAACTGTAACCTACCTTGTACACTATATTCGACACAACTCTAACAAACTCCACCTTGGCGAATATTCTCCACCACCTTGAGTTCGTCCATGCGTCAAACTTCCATGTACATTGGACTTGAGCTTATCCCATGAGTATCGCTGCTACTCCAAAGACTCCATATGACTCCATCTGCAACTTGTAGTCCCTTCTTTTCTTGACCACGGTCAACACTCGAGCAAAATTAAGTTCCTTGTTACTCTAGTTTGTGCTCCCAACTTCCAGAGTATAAGTCCAACACCATCACACACCGATCACTGACCTGCGTGAAAGTGAACAACTCACATATTGGGCGTCACACATAAGAGTTACCTGAACTCAACATCACCGCTCCTTTCTTGACCGTCTGTCTGAAACATGAAGAAATTTCACTGTTGCTTGTAGTCATCCCAAGTCAAATTCGCAGTTGTCTCACCACATGTATGACCACCAGAGCCCTGGCCCATCTCCATGCCCCGTGCATACCACACACCTCGCCGCTATTACCGCGTCGAGCCTCCGCTGTCCCGATCGAGTCTCAAGGGTCGCGAAACCACACCACTCAACTCCAACTGCAGAGTACCATTGATCATCACCGACCGATGACGAGTTTCACGCTTCCATCGGACCACTGGGCTCCAGTCCAAATTACGCGTCACTCACTTTTCCCGCTGAATAGGCTTCGACTCTCTGTGCACTTGCGCCGTAGCCCCTCAATCAGCACCGAGTGAAGTCCTCCAAACTCCAGCTCCACCTTCAACATGACTCCATGGTGGTTGTACGTGCCACCCCGCGCCCCGTCGACTCCAAGCTCTCATGTGCACCATCTTGAATCAACCCCGAGCCATAGCCTTGTCGAAGCCACACAAGCACTCAGGCATGTGCCACGTGTTTCCACGCCCAGAAGTCGGCCACCATCAGCATCACACTCCTATGTCATCGTCGCCGATCTCACCACTGTCTTCTGTACCAACCAACTCACATCGATCCGTCAGACTATCTAGTCCGACCCAGCAAAAATTATCCGACTGCACGACACACTCCAGACTCCTCAAGTCGTCACCGTATCCAACGCCATCCATACACAAAAGTGTACTAGCAAAGAAAACCAAAGCAAAATCCCTCACAGCCTTCCCGTGTGAACACTACACGTATATAGCTCCTGGACTTATCTTCTTTCTTTCTTCCTGATAGCATCCCAGCTTCGACTAGTCTTTGTGCCAATATTTTTCACAAACAAATCTCGTGTCCTCTATGCGCAAGCGCCTGCAGCTTTCAGTATCCAGCGCACAGCGCAGCCCCCTGCAGCGCCCCCATGCCATGCACCAAGCCTCAGCCTGGTCAGCTAGCCTCACGTACGTGCTGCTCCCAGCGGCCCAACATGGACCTTGCCATCAACCCAGCATCATGGGCCACCACGTTGCACTCCTGATGGGCTACCGCTTGATCCAACGCTGATCCACTGCTCGGTCACCACGCATGCACCTGGCACTTGCGCATGGTTGTCTTGGACTTGAACATGGGTTTTCGGTGTTGTACGCACCGATCTCGGCACTATACGATTCCTCCGCCACTGCTTGCTACTCCATCTCGCCGAGACGCGCCAGATCGATCTGGTACCGACCTGATCTGCAAGACTCCCGATATATGCTCTTGACGCCATCATCTGGTTCCGATCGCTATCTCGAGCAGATATATTCGCTACACCCTCGAATTGTTTGATCGCCGCACGTGATTAAATCGATCCAACGAATTCTTCCGCTCCTTCCTCTAAATCAACAGAACTACGACCTCCTCGTAACCTTGCTCATGATACCACTTGTTAGAATAAATCCGAGGCATACTGTTGATCATCCGAGGACCAAGCAATCACACGAGCACGACACCGAGATTTGTTAACGAGGTTCACCGATATGACTACATCCCCGGGGCTTGACTACGGGCGCTCCTCCCCGTGACACCATCACAATACCGCACCCCGGCCACCCGGGCACCGGCTCCCCTTTGCGCGCCAGTGCTATTATGCTGGCATAGGTTACATTGTGTGTCTACCCTCGCTATATATGAGAGGCCTAGGATACAAGAGTCCTACTAGTACGCGACTCCACATCCTATGTAAACACGATACAACTACAAGTCGAACTGTAACCTACCTTGTACACTATATTCGACACAACTCTAACAGAGATGGCACCTACATACGTATAAACTAGAAACCAGGAATGACCTATTCCAAAAAATACCGGAAAATGGGCTTGTGTTTCGGTCTTTATGCCCAACTCCAGCCTGTGTTTCAGTAATGCACAACACTATTTACTATGACCAAGTTGCAGAGCATCTGCATTACAAAACCGCGATTTAAGATTAAGGCAAATGGAATGCACTAGATAAACACAGATCGAATAGGTTTTCTACACTCAGGCACATGTCCGCTAGCTGCATGCATGTACATGCATCTTCTGAAATAGAGTGATTGGTTTGAATTCAAGTGCAGAATATATGCAAATGGGTGCTAGTTGTACATATTAATTGACTCTGTCCAGTGTCGATTTCTTTAGTGTACTACTGCTAGTGTCGATCTGAAAATGGATTCATTCCTTCTTACGCACTGCACTGTACTGTAGTATAGGTCATCTTCGAATTAATACTCCAAAATTTATCAGTATTGGAGGATTGATTGTTTCCAAATCAATACTCCTGGGCATCATTCATGGCTGTCTAGTAGTCGACATACTTCTGGTTCCATTTAGTGTATGCAGGTAGCAGCAGCTTAAGTGTAATGGAGTTGTTTTGTTACTCTATGCCTACTTCGTTAGAGTTAGCATCATCTCCTTGTCATTTATAGCATAAACGCCTTCACTATTCTTGGTCTGAACCTCTGATCCTGATACTGATTGTATTTGTCTTGATGGAATTACAGGCAACATGGTGACTCTAGTGCACGCAGCATTGGCCATCCTCTTCGAGGCTGTGTTTAGGTGATTCCTCGGGTAGCCATGACACTACTCTGGCTGATTAGTACCTAGTGGCATGTTTGTAATATTTATAGGCATTTTACTTGTAGAAATAATGCTCATGGTATATTTATATGTCCTGCAACGCATGCTCTTTTTCGGTCTATACGGAATCTTGATATGGTGTTTTGGCAGCTGTGATATTAGATTGCACTTCTTTATGTGATTTACTCATGTTGGTACTACTTGTTAAGTGATTATCTTTATGCCCTTGCTACCAGTAGAATGGTCTATGCATGATTGCTCTGTAACTTGTCTTTTCCGGAACAGTTTGCTTGGTCTTTCATATCTGACTATGTAATGTAGAAGCTCTACTTTATCCTAACAGTTGCATGTAGCATTGTGCTACTATCTGTGTGATGCTAAACAATATGCTCTTAATCTGTTGATATACTGACAAGTGTTGTTTACCATTTACACTGTTTTACATTTGCTATATTCACAAATAGTAGTAGTGTCTGGTCTACATAAGCAAACAAGGTATGACCTATGCAGTTGTTCATCTGAATTGTTTGTTTCTGGGCGGTGTAGGACGAGCTGCATCAGGACAACCTGGAGCGGAAGAACTTTGAGGGCAAGATCAAGGAGAACCAAAAGACGATCACCGGTTACCTCATCCTCGTCGGCATGCTTGGCTCCTTTGGCAGACCCCTCTTTGGCTCCTACCAACTTACTTTTGTCGCTGGCTAGCACCATTTCCAGGTAGAGTTCCGTCCTGCTCTCTTGCCCTCCGTTTAGTTTTTGTTGGAGTGTGCATGGTGGCATCCTAAGCTCGCACTGTAAAATATGCTTTGCCTTCTTCCCAAGCTGGCACTGTAAATTTTGTTGTCTTGTTGATAATGCCATATGTCCTAAGCAATCAGATTACATTTCTGTTTGTATGGTAATATAAAAAATATTGATGCTATTGTAATTTTCATTGTGTGTGCCTTTCATTTCTTTATTTTGATTGTTTCCCTTGTATTCTATATGCTTCTAATGGTCGATCCTTTCAATGCCAGGTGTTGTGTTCTGGAAGATGGAAGAGGAAGAAAATTTATTTTTGTTGAACTAATTTTTTTGTATTCTGTGTTGTTGTACATATGATTTGATAGCATTGTATAGGAACATGTGATACTATTTTGTAGGGCTTTATGGCCTGTGATGTAAACATATTTAGTGATGAATTATGAAATTATTTGCAAAATTTATTGAAAAGGAGAATCATTTGTATGAATATGGGCCACATATATGTGAATGGGCTGAAAAGTGTACTGGACCAACTCCAAGATTGAATTATTATTTGACTGTATAAAAAGGCTGAATGTAAACCAGAAAATGGGCTGCACAAAATAGTACCTATATTCTTGAAAGGCCAAACGTGCATAGAAGTTGATGGGCTGAGTAGTAGGGCTTGGCCCATGTAGCTGACAAAAATTAATAGAAATAAATATACTAAATGGGCTAAATTGTTGGGCTCGGCCCATATAAAACACCTAATCGGACCGAGCTGAATCTTGCCAGTGACCTTTTCAATTGGTCGCAACTTTGCCACGTCAGATTGCCACGTCGGATCCGACGTGGCCTGGGCAGACAGCCAGTGACCAAAACAAAAGGTCATGGGTTCAACGACCTTCTGTTTTGGTCGTAAACGTCTACGACCTTCTCACAGAGAAGGTCGTTAATTTCAGTTTTACGACCGCCGGCTTTTGACCTTCTGTTTTTGGTCACAGAAAGGTCGCAAATGAAAAACAATGACCTTTCAGTGACCAATAGTCAAGGTCACAAGTTGACATATTTCTTGTAGTGGTAGTAGGGGGCGGTGAGGCCTCCACGGCAGCACAGCCGACCACTGGAGGCAGGAGCAGGCGACACGACCGGCGCTGCTTTGGGCGGCTGGAGCAAGAAGACCAGAGGTTGAAGAAGCACGACGACCGTTGGATGTATATCATACAATCACTGCAGCTAGAATCGTTTATATTGACTAAGTTGACAAAGCCCTTGGTACGCGTCAACTTAGTAGGCCCACAGGTCAGCCTCCGAAACGGTGCACCCCAGATGTCAGGAAAAGAATCATTTTTTGGGCAGCTGAAGCTAGAATATCCGAGATTAAAGAAGAAGCACGACATCTGTTGGATGGACATCGAACGACCACTGCTGCTAGATCCGTGTGTTGACTATAAGTTGACAAAGCCTTGCATACGCGTCAACTTCTTTTTTTAGGGGACGCATCAACTTAGTAGGCCCACAAGTGTGTGGCAGAGAACTTATAGCCCATTTGCGAATTGTAAGAATGTACAACCCATTTTTGAATTCTAATGGAATTTACTACATCCCATTTACAGTTTGTTAAAAGTACAACCCATTTTCTAGCTAGGACAATGATTAATAATTTCAACCAACCGTTCAAAACAGAATTCAATAAAATTTCCCACATTTTAATGGGATCCGAAATATTTTTATACCGAAATTTCTAGTCAAATTAAATATAAGTTTGTATTACATAAAAATTCAACAAAACATTGCGCGCACAACAATTAAAAATTAAAATTTTCAAAATTCAAAAATAATATTTTATAAACTAATTACGTGTTTGGTACATTTTTTATAGTTACTGCCCAGTTTCTATAATTACATCCTATTTATTATTTCTTAAAGCCCATTTTCCTATTAAGCCTAATGCATCCCTCCTAGGAAAGATTTGCAGCCCAGCGGGGCGGAGAATAACAAGTTGACCTTGCCTGAGTATTCCTCAAAAAAAAGTATAGCTAGGCTAGCCATTTTCATCTTGAAAAAAATTAATATCTGGGCCGGATATCTGGCCTAGGCTAGACGGGCCACAGCCCGCCCAATTAATACTCTGCTCTCCTCTGAACAACAACGAAAACATCGCTCAAGAAAAACTCTGCAGTGCTCACGTCTCAAAAACACAAATACTACTCGAGTTGCTTGGTCCCAGTTGTCGGCCGCTCCTTATGCAATTCTCTCGTTTATATTGACTACATAGGTTGACAATGGTGTGGGACCGTGATGTCAGGAAACCAGGAGGAAGCAAAAAAATATAGTTATACATAATAAGGAGGCACTTGCGTACGTACGGCTATGGCCCAAGTGGGTCCCTATAGTCATCCAGTCAAAATAAAGTCATCTCCTGAATCCTCATGTTCGTTGACCATGTTGACAATGCTCGGTGCCACGGCGAGCGCAACAACTCGAAGGACGACGGAGAGGGCCTCGCGGGCCCTACGGATGGTCTGATACAACGCCCGCTGCTCATTCAGGAAGCCAGGATCATCGGACACCTATGAGCACCTTCGAGAGACTGAGACGACATGAAATGGTAAGGCCGCGCTTGGGAGCTCTGGTTTATTAAGATACAAGTGTAATTTACTCGTCATTGGAAACAACGGGTAAAATACAGGCGTAACGAAACTGAGGGCCCGAGGTCTGTAAGTAAAACCGGCGGGTTACGCGTGTAATTTGAGAGACCGGTGTATATTTTACTAGTCAAAATCGACCAACCAAGCGCTTCGCCCGAGACCATCTGCTTTTATTTACAAGCGTCAGCTTTACAAGCGGTTTTGTTTGGAAAACGATGATCCAATCATGACCTAAGATGATGATTGGTCGAAAGATCATATGGTTTCACGTCTAACCTACCTGACTTGTCGTATAGGCTATGAATGAAACATAAGACGATGAACTTCTTAAGCACGGAAACAACAGAAGAGGATGATCTTCTTAACAAGCAAATCACTGGCATTAGATCAACATGCAAAACAATAGGAAGCATTATTCTCAGGAGGCACGGTGAACAGCTCGTGATGCCGCATGCCACAACATTCCAAGCTCAACTTTGCAATCAAACACAAGGCCTGGCATTACATAGACAATATTCAGAACAAACTCTTAAAATACCTTACATAAGTCAACATTCATGTGACTATGCATCTCAGCAGAGTAACTATTTACTTCTAAACTGAACACAAGAATAGGAAAAAATGATCGATGCTGCTCACAGCAAAGGGTGTCCCACTCAAAAATAACAAATGCATGTCTTCTGGCTAACATCAATGAGCAAAAATTTGACAAGGTTTTCCAATTCCAATATATTAAACTAATGTCTTCTTGCTAACATCAATGACTAAACTTTGACAAGCTTTTCCCATTCAAAATATGTCATGCCTATGATCGTGGAACAGGCAGGGTTTTTCATCAGTTTGTCAGCTGATAGTCCGGTGGCTCAAGGTGACGACGAATGATTAGAGAACCATTCAATGTATTGTGCATGATGAAGTAGTATGGAGGACACAAACCATCTTAACAGTTTGTGCAGTTCCACTAAAATCAAGCCGAGCATCCGTGTGGATTTCGTATTTATATACTGAAAAAAACAAAGACACATTAGCACACACATGAATATTGGCCCCAGTGTGATGCGGAGCATCCTTCCATCATCCCCAAGGACTCTACATCGATACATCCAACCCCAAGAGGACCCATGACAAGAGCTAGAGCACGTGCTTTGGAAACCGAGGTGAACTCCTTCCTACTAGACTTGCATATGGACACAAATGGAACATGTCTACTACCTCACCAAAACATGCTATGCCTCCTTAGGTATGAAGAGGAACATCACCAAGAAGCTCAGGAGCATCACCAAGGAGAAGGAGAACCACCCCCAGGCCACGTGGACCAAGAACAAGGAGAACACCAGCTGCACAGGAGGCTCCAGGCGACCCCGTGCGCACGGGCCTGTACCGTGCCCACGGGACCCCCGTGCGCACGGGCCTCCCAGGATGGCCGGCTGAGATTGCATCTTCGGCTCCCCTTCTTCTCCTTCGACCCCAAGGCTATATATTCCGTACCTAGGACCATGTTTAGGATTAGCAAAGTTGTAGATGAGATCTTTGTGAGCTTTGCTCCTTTACCTTCCCTCTTTGAGGATCAAGACCCCCTAGGGAAGAATCCTTGAGGATTTCAAGACCTCCATTGGGAGAAGACTACCTTCAAGACCCCTCTTACTTTGGATTTGGGATGAACTTTGCCATTGTATCTTTCCTTTGATTGTGTTTATGACTTGTGGATCTTGTGTTGTTACTCTACTGGATGTGTAATCGGGAATTGTTAGAGTGATTGCTTCTT
This sequence comes from Triticum aestivum, assembly GCF_018294505.1. NCBI lineage: Eukaryota > Viridiplantae > Streptophyta > Magnoliopsida > Poales > Poaceae > Triticum > Triticum aestivum. Next base: position 252,182,849 of record NC_057801.1, on the reverse strand, counting down.
TGTGTTCTTGTTGTTCCTGTTGTTTCTATCCTTTTTCCCCCTCCAAGTGTGAAAAGGTCCCTCCTAGGGTTCTACCCTACATCATCTTGGTATCAAGAGCCACGTTGATTCACATCTTGGAGTCCCTACCTTCCACTTTCTAGCTTGATTTTGTTGTTTTTCATCCTAATCCGAAAATCCCCACCAAAAATAGCCCAAAAAATTTCTCTTGCAATTTGTTGATCTTGTGAGATTTGGTTGATTTGATCCACGAATTTGGTGCTTGGCAAGTGGATCTACCCCTCCACCATCATCCCCACCCTCCCACCGTTTGATTTTGGCCAAAAACTTGGGAATCACCACGAAATCAGATCAGTTCATCCGCTCATGGGAGACCTCGTGCACACGGGCCATCGGGACCCCGTGCACACGGGACCCCATGCACACAGGCCTCACTTATCCTGTGTGCACGGGCTATCCAGGAAGTTTCGGCCATTTTTCTGTTTTCTCATTTTGTTCCACCACCACCTCTCGTGTTCTTCCGCACCAGTCCACGTGTTTGTTTGAGTATTTGATTGCGATTTCTCTTGTGTCCTAAGGTGTTTCGGCTACTTAGGCGCTAGTTGGTCATCATCGCCACCAATCATCGACTCAGACAACACATTGGCTTCGACAAGATCATCTTCAACCGTAAGCAAGGACGGTAACCTCGATGACACCTTGTACTCCCTTGCCATTAACTTGATAGCTTCGAGCCTTTTTGCGTAGCTTACCCATCGAGACTAGCTTGTTGAGTATTGCTGGGCCACGCCTTAGTGCACCATTTAGTGTTCCGTCCATCCCGTGCATTTACTACTTGTTACCTCGTTGTGTGGCTCGTATATCAAGCATTGTGGCATAGTTAAAAAAAAGCTTTTAAGCAAAAGAGAAGAGAAGCAAAAAGCTTATAAGCAATAGCATCGAGCCTTAGCATACGTGAATCATCTTGGTCATCACATACATAAGCATACTTGGGATAGTGAGACGAGTGGATTCTCTATTAGGTTGGTGCACTAGCGTATCTAGCCCATTAGTGCGATTGAGCTAGCGTCTCTCTAGTATCCGCACGACAAGAGCTTTTCCCGTGATTTGACATCTTCGAGCTCACCCCTTGGTTGTGCGGATCCCATTTATCTTCCGTGTATGTGTTCCTTGTGTTATCTTCGGAGGTTGATCTATTTGTCTTATTTTCCATTTGTGAATCTTCTCAACTTTATCAACATCTTGACTAACATTTGCTTGAATTATTTATGCCTTTCCTAACCAAGCTCCTCCATAGACCATTTACTTGTAGGTGTGAGAAACAATTCTCGGTACCAATTCCCCTATTTTAACATCATGTGGGATCGTACTTGTTACATCCACAATCTTTGGAAAAGGTAACTTTGGTTTTGTTCTCTCATTTTCCTACTCACCACGACTTTCTTATGATGGATAGGCCAAGTTCCTCTACCAACCCACTCTTCATCGAGCAAGACGATGACATGTCATCATTCGTCACCAAGAGCCACCTCTTTGGTGCACAACGAGCACTACATCAAGAGCAACAAGCAATGAACGACCGCATCGACAGCCTCGCCACCGACTTGCAACTCTCCGAGCAACGTACACGAGACTACTTCGACAACAAGCTCGACGTGCACAAGCAAGAGAACGATGCAAGAATGGACAAGATCCGAGCTTTGTTGGTCAACCGGCCTCCTTCAACTTCTTCCTACTCAAGACGGAACCACTCAAGTCGACACTCTGACGACACCTTCTCTGGCTCAAGTACACTGTCATCGACCATCCTTCGATGAGCCGCGCGTCAAGACCGTCATGCATCTTGCAACCCGCTCCACGTCAAGCATTCACAAGAGCAAGTCGATGAGCAAGTTCCTCGTCCTCAAGCAAACCAAGTCGCTTTTGCTCAAGCTCAAGAACGACAACGTCTTCGTCGTCAAGAAGAAGAAGAACGAGCGCGTCAACGCCAAGAGGAACAAGACGCCGAGGCTAAACGTCTTCAACAACAACAACGAGAAGCACAAGCTCTTGAGGCGGAACGTGCACTTCAAGAATCAAGTTGAGCCATCGCCAACCGCAATCGCGAACGGCGCAATCAAGAGGAAGCCCTTCAAGAAGAAATTCAAGAGAGGAACTACCAACCACGTGTGCACCGTCAAGCTCCTCAAGCCCCTCCACAAGCTCGTCAAGCTCCACCTCAACCTCAAGTTCAACAAGAGCGACACCAAGTGGAACAAGTGCTTCACGACCCTCCTGCACACCACGAGCGACATCATGAGGAACGAGCATTCGAAGACTTTCCAAGGCAAGAGCGATATCACAACCGCTATCAAGATGAAGACTAACGCTATGGAAAGCTCCAATTCACAATTCCCAAGTTCAATGGAAGCAATGATCCGGAAGAATACCTCTCATGGGCATTGAAGGTCGACAAAATCTTCCGTTTGCACAACTATGAGGAAGAGAAGAAGATCGCAATGGCATCACTTGAGTTCCAATACTATGTGCTCATATGGTGGGAACAAGTCCTTGAGCGCCGAGAAGCAAGAGGTGACCCTCCAATCACCAGTTGGGCTCAAATGAAGGATGTCATGCGAGCACGATTTGTGCCCACCTACTACAACCGCGATCTCTTCAAGAAGCTACAACTCCTCAAGCAAGGTACAAAGAGTGTTGAAGAATACTACAAGGAAATGCAGATAGCGATGATTCGAGCCAATGTCAAGGAAGATGATGAGCAAACAATGGCAAGATTCTTGAACGGACTCAATCATCCCATCAAGAAGATCGCCGACTTCCAACCCTACTCCAACCTCATCGAGCTCGTGCATCAAGCGACCAAGGCGGAACGTCAAGTGCAAGATGACTTCAAGTACGCCAAGTACTCATCAAAGACATACGGCTTCTCCAACAATCAAGCTTCAACAACTCCTCCAACTCCAAGCAACGATGACAAGCCAAGCTACAAGAAACCTTCGTCAAGTTCAAGTCGTCTTCCTCCTACTACAAGCAACTTCAAGCCGCGTGCTTCTTCATCTACTCCGACCGATGAGACCGTCAAGACAAGCTCCTTCAAGTGTTTCACTTGCGGCGGCTGAGGCCACAAGTCCTATGAATGCACAAACAAGCGCACCATGATCCTCAACGACGATGGCACCTACAACTCAATGAGTGAAGATGAAATGGAAGCTACTGAGCAAGTGGCCATGCACCGGCGTGTGAATGAGGATGAAGATGATAGAGTCTTTTGTGATGAGGATTCGAGCCCCGCCCTTGCTGTCTCCAAGGTCTTGACACTTCAACATCAACAAGAAGAAGACCAACGATGCCATATCTTCCACACCAAGGCCGACATCAATGGAAGGTCAGTCAAGGTGATCATCGATGGAGGTAGTTGCCACAACTTGGCAAGTGAAGAACTATGCTCCAAGCTCCAATTGGTCAAGAGGAAGCACCCGCACCCCTACAAGGTTCAATGGCTAAGCGACTCCGGCACTATACGAGTTGAGCATACGGTCCAAGTCTCCTTCAAAATTGGTGCATATGAGGACACTTTGGAGTGTGATGTGGTCCCAATGACCGTTTGCCACCTGCTTCTTGGTCGACCATGGCAATTCGACCGTGGTGTTATCCACAATGGGCGTACCAATCACTATAGCTTCAAGATGAAAGGGAAGGAGTATGTGTTGCGACCTATGTCTCCTAGTCAAGTGATAGCCAACAAGCAAGCCACCCACCATAGAGAGAAGAGTGAGAAAGTGAGCCACCCACACATGAGTGAGAGCAACAAGCCAAACTTGAGCGCCTCTTCACCTAGAGAGAAAAACCCCATACTCTTTGCCACAAAAAGTGAGATGAGAGAAGATGTGTATGAACCCATCGAGTGTGATACACTTTGTCCTTGTGTGCAAGGATGGAGAACCAAAAACTAACACCGCTCACGAGCTACCTTTGGTGTTTCAATCTCTTTTGCAAGAATTTCAAGATGTTTTCCCCGATGAGCTACCTCCGGGTCTACCTCCTCTACGAGGCATTGAGCATCGAATCGACCTCATCCCCGGAGCGCCACTTCCAAACAAGGCTCCAGTGTCAATCCCGAAGAAACCAAGGAGATTCAACGACAAGTACAACAACTAATCGACAATGGTCATGTATGTGAAAGCTTAAGCCCTTGTGCCGTTCCAGTTATACTTGTGCCCTAAGCCCGATGGAACTTTCCGCTTGTGTTCCGATTGTAGACCTATAAATGCTATCACCGTTTGCTATAGGCATCCCATTCCTCGCTTAGATGATATGCTTGATGAACTTAGTGGAGCCAACTTTTTCTCAAAAATTGATCTTAAAAGTGGCTATTATCAAATCCGCATACAAGAGAGTGATGAATGGAAAACCGCTTTCAAAACAAAATTTGGCTTATACGAGTGGTTAGTTATGCCTATGGGTTTATCGGAGGCTCCCGGTACTTTTGTGCGTCTCATGCATCATGTACTTCGACCTTATATTGGAGTCTTTGTTGTGGTTTACTTCGATGATATTCTTGTGTTCAGCAAAACCATGAAAGAGCATCTTGATCATGTTAGGGTTGTTTTGCAAACACTTCGCAAGGAAAGTCTTTATGCCAACGTGAAAAAGTGCACATTTGGTGTTGACAAAGTGGTTTTTTTGGGTTTTGTTGTATCTTCCAAGGGTGTCCATGTTGATGAAACTAAAACTGAAGCAATTAAAACTTGGCCCCAACCCACCAATTTGCAACAAGTGCGTAGTTTTCTTGGTCTAGCAGGGTTTTATCGTCGCTTTGTGAAAGATTTTAGAACTATCGCCGCTCCTTTGCACGCTTTGAGTAAGAAGAATGCTCCTTTTGTTTGGGGATCTTTGCAATCCACCGCTTTTGGTGAGCTCAAATCTTTGCTTACTCATGCTCCGATTCTTGCTTTGCCCAATTTTGACAAAACTTTTGAGGTTCATTGTGATGCGAGTGGTACTGGAATTGGCGGAGTTTTGATGCAAGAAAAACGAGTAATTGCATATTTTAGTGAAAAACTCTCCGGTGCTCAACTTAACTATCCCATCTATGACAAAGAACTGTATGCTTTAGTGCGTGTGCTACATGTTTGGGAACATTATCTTACACCTCATGAGTTTGTCATCCATATCAATCATGAAACACTTAAATACTTAAAAGGTCAAACTAAGTTGAACAAGCGTCTTGCCAAATGGAGTGAATTTATTGAATCTTTCCCATATGTGATCAAGTACATTAAGGGTAAGGAAAATGTAGTTGCGGATGCACTTTCACGCATATGCACGCTTGTCACTAAACTCGAGTTGAATGTTATTGGCTTTGAGCACATAAAAGACTTGTATGCTAATGATCCATTCTTTGCACCTCATTATGCTAAATGTTTGACGCATACATCTTGGGAACAATATTACATCAAGGATGGTTACCTTATGAGAGCTAACAAACTATGCATTCCCAAGTCTTCTCTTCGTTTGCTACTTTTGCAGGAGGCTCATGGAGGCGGACTCATGGGACACTTTGGACGCGACAAGACTTTCGCCACGCTCTCCAAGAACTACTTTTGGCCCAAGATGTTCCGCGATGTCTCACGCTTCACCACCCGGTGTTCAACAAGTCGCAAAGCTAAGTCTAAAGCTCAATCTCATGGTCTTTACATGCCTCTTCCTATTCCTTATCAACCTTGGGAAGACATTAGTATGGATTTTGTACTTGGTTTGCCTAGAACTCAAAATGGAAAGGATTCCGGATTTGTTGTTGTGGACCGATTTTCTAAGATGGCTCATTTCATTCCTTGCAACAAGATAGACGATGCTTCACATGTTGCGAATATCTTTTGTAGGGAAATCTTGCGCCTCCATGGAGTACCAAAGACAATCGTCTCTGACCGCGACGTCAAGTTCTTGAGTTACTTTTGGAAGACGCTATGCGCCAAGCTCAGAATCAAGCTCTTGTTCTCATTCGCATACCATCCTCAAACCGACGGCCAAACGGAGGTGACGAACCGGACACTATCCACTCTACTTTGCGTGTTGATCAAGAAGAACATCAAGGAGTGGGAGGCGTGTCTACCCATTGCCGAGTACGCCTACAACCATGCAAGACATTTGACTACTGGCAAGTCCCCCTTCGAGGTCGTCTACGGCTTCAACCCGTTGTCCGCTTTGGACATTCTACCTCTTCCTCTACAAGAGCGCACCAATATGGATGCGAGTGCACGAGAAAGCTACATCAAGAAGATGCATGAAGATACAAGGAACATCATCGAGCGCCAAGTACATCGCCTAGCGACCAAGCTCAACGTCAACAAGCAACCCATGATCTTCAACATAGGTGATCTCGTGTGGCTACACCTACGCAAGGCCCGTTTCCCCAACGAACGCAAGTCCAAACTTCTCCCTCGAGCCGATGGACCATTCAAGGTGCTAGCACGCTACAACGACAATGCCTACAATATTGAACTCCCACGAGACAAGCACAACGTGAGCGACATCTTCAATGTCAAAGACCTCTCGCCTTTCCATGGTGATGAAGATTTTGATCCGAGGTCGGATCTTTCCCAAGGGATGGGAGATGATGCGGAGCATCCTTCCATCAGCGACACATCCAACCCCAAGAGGACCCATGAGGACCCATGACAAGAGCTAGAGCACGTGCTTTGGAAACCGAGGTGAACTCCTTCCTACTAGACTTGCATATGGACATAAATGGAACATGTCTACTACCTCACCAAAACAAGCTATGCCTCCTTATGTATGAAGAGGAACATCACCAAGAAGCTCAGGAGCATCACCAAGGAGAAGGAGAACCACCCCAAGGCCACGTGGACCAAGAACAAGGAGAACGCAGCTGCACAGGAGGCTCCAGGCGACCCCGTGCGCACGGGCCTGTACCGGGCCCACGGGACCCCCGTGCGCACGGGCCCAACTTACCCCGTGCGCACGGGCCTCCCAGGATGGCCGGCTGAGATTGCATCTTCGGCTCCCCTTCTTCTCATTCGGCCCCAAGGCTATATATTCCGTACCTAGGACCATGTTTAGGGTTAGCAAAGTTGTAGATGAGATCTTTGTGAGGTTTGCTCCTTTACCTTCCCTCTTTGAGGATCAAGACCCCCTAGGGAAGAATCCTTGAGGATTTCAAGACCTCCATTGGGAGAAGACTACCTTCAAGACCCCTCTTCCTTTGGATTTGGGATGAACTTTGCCATTTAATCTTTCCTTTGATTGTGTTTATGACTTGTGGATCTTGTGTTGTTACTCTAGTGGATGTGTAATTGGGAATTGTTGGAGTGATTGCTTCTTTGTGTTCTTGTTGTTCTTGTTGTTTCTCTCCTTTTCCCCCCTCCAAGTGTGAAAAGGTCCCTCCTAGGGTTCTACCCTACATCACAGTGTCAACCCACCAATCGGTGGACTAACAAACTGAAAGTACGATAAACAGATTACCATACCCAGATGCCCCATCATTGTTTCTTAGAATGACATTGACATACTTGGAGTCCTGTCATGGCTTCTTGTACTTGTTTGGGCACTTTTTGCCCAGTGCACTCCACATGCTGTAGAGTTGCCTATGCTCTGTGCAGAGTAGTCATGTCACCAGCATCTACTAATACTTTGTAAAGCTTCTCGATCATTCCTTCTGTAATGTAGCGCAAACAGTGACCGCTTCTTTCTGCAAAGTGGTACGACCAACTGGACCCAGTAATGCTGCAGTTTGCCTTGGACACATCGGCTCCTTTTGTGCAGTTCAACTAAAACCAAAGTCAGAATAAAACCGAGCTTTAATTTTGATATCCCTGTAAGCAACAATAGGTATAAGGGAAACAACTACTGAGAAATAACGGTTGATGACTTGTACTCCAAGAAGAAAAACATCTATTGATCTATCTTATCTTAATGGGAAACAAAGCAGGAGAGTAGCAATTCTCCATCAGTGTCATTCATTCATATTGACCGAGATATTATCCTAACAATGCCTTGTTTCAACATGTATAAAGAACGACAAAGCAGAAAAGTACCATTCCTAAAACAACTGATTCTTTTTAACAAAGACATTATCTTAAAAATACCTTGGTTAAACATGTAGAAAGAACTACAAAGCAGGCTAGTACCATTCCTAGAATAATGCGACTGATTCCAAAAAAGGAATCAATTACTGGCCAATAAAGGAGGATGAAACATGCGGCCACAAAAATGGTAATCCCGCCAATCCCTAACAAGTGTTGCAGTTTTGAACTAAGATTCAGTAGTTAATTAATTCTGAGAGTGGCATTGCTTAATTTTACCAGCGACATTAGATTAACAAAAAGCATAAACAGTTCCAGGGGAGAGTGGGTGCAACAACATCATGTGCTTCCATCTACTTATAAAGGGGGTGATGCAGAGTTTTGTTGTAACAAAGAAACAAGCATAATGTCTGGTTTGGAACATTTTTTGCTCACTTGATGGTAAAAGACAGTAGTTCAATAGCTTGAATTCAACATTTATCCAAAATAGTAACAATACAAGTAGCACAACATCTCAAAGCACGCTGCAGCATCATGTGGATGAAAGTCAGTACTAACCTTTCTTGACCAAGATTTGAAACAACTCGTGAGGAGGACTTGAAAGAAATCCGAACACATATATGAAATCTCGATCTCCTTTTGTGCAGTTCCACCAAAATTAAGCAAAGTCGTCGGTGTGACATTCAAGTTGAACTGCACAAAACGCTCTTAAAACATAACTGTTTCGCGTAGTGAAGCAAAATGTCGCAATAGCAACAAGTTGAATAGATATCCATGTTTTAACAGTGGCAAAAAAGGAATCAATTACTGGCAAATAAAGAAGGATGAAACATGCGGCCACAAAAATGGTAATTCCGCTAATCCCTAACAAATGTTGCAATTTTGAACTAAGATTCAGTAGTTAATTCTGAGAGTGGCATTGCTTAATTTTACCAGCGACATTAGATTAACAAAAAGCATAAACAGTTCCAGGGGGAGAGTGGGCGCAGCAACACCATATGCTTCCATCTACTTATAAAGGGGGTGATGCAGAGTTTTGTGTAAGAAAGCAACAAGCATCATGTCTGGGTTGGAACAATTTTTGCTCACTTAAGTGGTAAAAGACAGCAGTTCAATAGCTTCAATTCAACATTTATCCAAAATAGTACCAATACAAGTAGCACAACATCTCAAAGCACACTGCACCATCATGTGGATGAAAGTCGGTACTGACCTTTCTTGACCAAGATTTGAAACAGCTCGAGAGGAGGATTTGAATGAAATCCCAACACATATATGAAAATCCGATCTCCTTTTGTGCAGTTCCACCAAAATTAAGCAAAGTCGCTGGTGTGACATTCAAGTTGAACTGCACAAAACACTCTTAAAACACAAATGTTTCGCGTAGCGAAGCAAAATGTCGCAATAGCAACAAGTTGAATAGATATCCCTGTTTTAACAGAGGCAAAAAAAGAATCAATTACTTGCAAATAAAGGAGGATGAAACATGCGGCCACAAAAATGGTAATTCCGCCAATCCCTAACAAGTGTTGCAGTTTTGAACTAAGATTCAATAGTTAATTCTGAGAGTGGCATTGCTTAATTTTACCAGCGGCATTAGATTAACAAAAAGCATAAACAGTTCCAGGGGAGAGTGGGCGCAACAACACCATGTGCTTCCATCTACTTATAAAGGGGGTGATGCAGAGTTTTGTGTAAGAAAGCAACAAGCATCATGTCTGGGTTGGAACAATTTTTGCTCACTTAATGGTAAAAGACATCAGTTCAATAGCTTCAATTCAACATTTATCCAAAACAGTATCAAAACAAGTAGCACAACATCTCAAAGCACACTGCACCATCATGTGGATGAGACCAAGATTTGAAACAACTCGCAAGGAAGACTAGAAGCAAATCTCGACCTCCTTTTCTGCAATTCCACCAAAATTAAGCAAAGTCGTCGGTGTGACAATCTAGTTGAACTGCACAAAACACTCTTAAAACATAACTCTTTCGCGTACCGAAGCAAAATGTCGCAATAGCAACAAGTTGAATATATACCCCTGTTTTAACAGAGGCAAAAAAGGAAACAATTACTTGCCGATAAAGGAGGATGAAACAAACAGCGACAAAAAGAAGCATCTAACTTATCTTGATGGAAAACAAAGTAGGATAGTAGCATTTCTAAAATGGTTGCATTGATTCATATTAACAGAGACATTCTCTTAAAACAACATTCGTTAAAAATGTAATTTACTTTTAACAGTGGCATTGCTTCAATTTTCCGGTAGCATTCTTAGATTAACAACAGAAAAATAGTTGTATGGGACATGGGACATGCCAGCACCATGTGCATCCACACGTATAAACGGGTGATGCAGAGTATGTAGCCAAGCAGCATATCTGCATTGGTCCAATATTTGTTCTCTTTGAACCTTTTTCCTATGTGAGGGCAACAAATCTAGTCCTGCACAAACTACCTGACCCCCCAGTTTCTTTCCCTTTTCAACAAAGAGATCGGTTCCTTATAGATGTGTGTACTGGGTTACCCCCTTTTTCCCTTTTCGACCAACAAAGCGGCTGGATAGCCAGTCTATACTACTTTCCCTCCCTCCTTTTCTCATTGAACCACGTCCTAGATTCATGCTCCACCCCACCGCACACTTCTTTCCTCTTTAAACCAAGACTTAGATTCGACTACAGAATCGAAAAAGATTCGCATGCAGCTAGAGCAATGACGGTTTCAATGAAACTTGTACCTTAGGGTCGTCGGGAAGTGGCAAGGCGTGCGGCGGGAGGCCGGATCTTCCCTCACTATGTACGACAGCGAGGAAGAAGGGGTCGGTGGCCCTCTCGCACAGGCGCTGGGTAAAAGATAACAACACAGCCGGCAGTGGATTGCCTCCCTCGCCGAAGGCAATAGAGTGAATGCTGCACCTCCTCCCCTTCCCGGTGCGACGGGATCCGGACGCCTCCTTCACCAGCTGTGAGGGGGGGAGAGAGACAAGAGGCCAGCACAGTCTTCTTTAGATCTGGTGAAGAGGGTGAGAGACTGTGAATATAGTGATGCATCATCCATTTGGCATCAAGTTTGGGTGAGGCACCTATGAAGTTCGACAAATCCTCATTGTGGTCTGTTTCTTCTCAGTAATCAAGCTCAAGGAAGGAAGAACCACATGGCAGAGGACAGTGAGGCGGAACAACAATGGCCATCCAATTTTGTGTAGTTCCACTAAAATTGAGGAAGACATGCCCGGGTATGGAGATACGCATCGTTGTTTGCAAAAATATAAAAAAGGATATAGTGTTGTTACTTTGTTTTGGCAGTGGTACAAGATTAACAACGACATCTAATTGTCAATAAGAATTAACGAAATGTACACCAACAAACATAAGCATCATGATTATCTTGATGTGAACTAAACCAGGATCCCGAGAAAAAAGCATTTCTTCATTTAACCAGTGATAGTATTAGATAGCAGCAGCAATAGGAGCATATGGACAATGACCGCACAACAACCATGTACTTTTTGTCGAAACAACATGTATACCTCCACCGAGGCATAAATCAGGACAAATTTTCGAGTGGCATTTCCTCTATAATAGTAGGTGATGTTGGACCAGCCGACGAACCCTAGCTACTATACATGGGGAGCTGGAGAGTAGTCCGATAGAAGAAAACATGCATGCAGCGACCTGGGGAGCTGGACTAGTACAAGAAGTTATACCTCAGGTGGGCGAGATGTCACTTAGGCGGGCAGGCAGGATCTGCCCACACGACGACATCGAACAAGGGCGCGGAGGACCTTCGTCCGTGCCAGCACCGGCTCTGAGAGGATGGTGCAAATCGGCTTCCTCCATCACCGACAGCGACAACGTCAAGGCAACACCTCCTCACCTCCCGCAGTGGACAGGATTCGGCCGGATCTGTGACCACCAGTGAGGAGAGGGATAGAATGGACACTGTCATCTTGTTTTGATATGGAGAGGGTGAGAGAGCGAGACGCGAGAAACCGTATCAAACAAGAGGCTATAATGAAGTAAAAAAATCTCTCCATAGCAGTGATTTTAAATAGAATACGCGCGTTCCCGGAAAAAAGAAACGAAAACTGGCGGACAATTTTTTAATGTACCAAGAAAGAAAACTCGATCAAAAACACGCCCCCACTTCCAGGTCGCGAGAGTCGTCGCGCACATACACATAGACATAGACATGCATATCCGTGTTTACGTAAAATTCCATCTCCATCTCCATCACCAATCATATTTGTCCAACTGGCACATTATTTACGTTGTTAATTATATACGTAGCAATATTAACATACATCATCTCTTGTTTGCGGGCGTCCGGACCACTGCCATGCCCGCTCCTGACAAACCCAAACCCTCTTCATCACCCGCGCATGCTTCCCGCCCGAAACGGTCAGTGCCGCATTCATACCCGGCCAGAGCGGACGCGACCTCTCATTGGCGCCGGCATAGAAGTGGCGTGCCGGCCGAGAGAGCATCGCCCATGCCACTTCCTGGTGCACGCGACTGCTCCGCGTTCAAAGGTCGCAATAGCTGGCCACAACATGCATGTAAGAAGTTCTCGGGAGTCCGTGCTACAGCTAGCTGTCCTCCCCCAACTCGTCAATCTCTTCCAGTAGTGCTAGTACTCCATGGTGCGATCCATCGACAAGCAGGGGGAAAGTTATCGTATACTCGGTTTGCGGTGAGTGGCATGCCCAGCAATCGTGTGGGGTCGAGCCGTGGAGGAGGGTGATAGACAAACATGCCAGACGTGATTTAAACGTTGGTTTTGCTCGATGGCGCGATCCAATGAAACGAAACGTTGGTTTCTCTCCGTTTCCATTCTTTCTCCGGAAAAATCGGAAACTTTCCACTCCATTTTCATTCCTACTCCAAGGTTGCCCCGTTACAACATTCCATCAAATACAAAGGAAAACTAACACGCATGCTGATGCATCTCAATGATTCACAGATCATAGCCAATATTTACTTCACAACTAAAGACAAAAGTTGTGAGAGCGTGTATGAAAGAAAAACTACTGATGGGGTCACTACGACTTAAACCCTAACCCTAAACACGCTTTAACTTCTTGGTTAGGTAGAACCTGTCGAAGGAAAGACGGCTGGCACCCTCAGATCATACGATGCTTTTGTGCAGTTCCACTAAAATCAAGCTGAGCATCCCTGATGGCAAAGTTATTAAAGAAGTGTGATTAGAATAATAGTACTGGCACTAGTTCATGAGACATAAACTCATCACAAGTAGAAGCCGGTAGAAGTAGAGAAAGATCAACATGGAGATGGGGCTACGTGGGGAGCTGCGGCAGTGGAGCAAGCCGGCTCTAAAAGGAAGATGTACTACATGGGACGTCGGGCTGTAGCTAGAAGGACGGTTGGGACTCGGCATCAGCCCATACCGCGGTGACCCCGATTGGGATGCACCGACTGTGGGTTTTCTCCCTCGCCGATGTCGACCGTGTCTACGCAGAACATTGTTCCCTTCCCCCAGCTGAGAGATCAGGTTGGATATGTGACCAACGGTGTGGCCACCGTCGTTATATGCTTGTGAAGAGAGCAACCCAAGCAAGTAGGCTTGTAGCTTAGGCTCATGCTAGTGTATATATAGTGGTTTTCTTTTTCTCTCCATATCAACCATTTTATATTGCGTACGTGTCATTCAAGAGTGAAACGATGGTTGCTTCTTCCGACTAACTTACTGTGTGATTTGACTACTCCTTAGTGGCCCCTACACATACTCCCCCTACGTGTATGACCGTTCCTGAGTCTCACTTGTAGTTATCTCTATTTTCTTGCATGACACGTAGACAGGATGTGCATAGAGGAATTTTGTTACTGCATGTTGTTACGTAGTAGTACTGTACTACTAGTCCCTACTCCCTCCTTCCGGTTCACTACTGGTACTCCCTCCGTCCTGGCTTATTGGTCCCCTTTATACTCAATTCGTGGGCTCGTTTTCCTCAAGAAAATTGTCTTTACCAACGTATTAATATCGGGAATGCATGCATGAACAACGAATGATTAAACCTTGCATGCAATTGACAAAGCATTGACTTATGAACATGTGAATGTAAGGGACTACAACCTCGTGCATGCATGCAACAGTCACACGTACACATGGACGCAAGAACGCATGCGACGCTCTAATGCATGCATGTCCGAGCACACGACAGGACACACACGGTCATGCTCAAGTGCTCAACCTACACATGCATGCACACACATACTCAGCCAAGGTGAGCTAGTGACCGTATAAACACCGAAAAATGTATATATTAAGTGCAATGAGCGTGTTATGAAGTCCACTGACCGTATTTTTACAAATATATAATGACAGACAGTGTATTTATCTCGTTTGAAATTAAGCCATATTAACCGGAGAGGAGGCAGTATGGACTAGCATTACTTTGTTGTGTCCTGTCAGCTTGCCGAACAAGGAGAAGCTTGCAAGACGGGAGAAGCTTGCGCGCGGTGGCTCACAGGACAAGGAGAAACTTTTGACAGATGCAAGCTCTCCCTCGCTCAGGCAGTGGACGTGCAATAGTTAATTCGGTGTCAGATTGCCAGAAGCATACACTATACTACTAGTAGTACTATTATTGTTCGACTTCCCGAAGAGGCGAACAACCAAGCGCAAAGTTTACTAGTACTAGTACTACTACTATAGTCTATAGAGGTATGTACTATACTACTTGGAACTGGATGTCACTCTTATTATATTTTAAAAATGTGATAAAGCAATCTTCAACACATTTGGTTCTCTTCGAGGGTTCTCGCATGTGATAATGGAAGTTGATTGCATGGAACACTCGCCACGATTCTCGCTTAATTCTGGCTCATATCTTGTTACAAATAGGAGCGCTCGGTAATATTTCCTCTTTTTTGTTATTCAGCATGTAAACAGGTTAGCAAACCTTGCGGCGCATCTTTGTGCAAACCATGCTTGCTGCACTTTGAATGTGGCCGAGAGCTGGCTTGATGAAACACCTCGCTTCCTACTTCTTTTTTTATGGCGTACCTTGCTTCCTAGTGACCAGTGTCTTGGTTGATCATCCTAAGAATGCTTATATATGAATAAAGCTCTCTCATTTACCCGCAAAAAAGATTAAGCCATATTAACCAGAAAGGAGGCAGTATGGACTAGCACTACTTTTGGGTGTGTCCCGTCAACTCGCGGAACGAGGAGAAGCTTGCAGGACAAGGTGAAGCTCGCTTATGCCTTTTAACTAATGCAATCTACCCTCGCCTTGGCGGTTGACATGCATCAGTTCATTCGGTGTGAGATTGCCAGAGGCATACACTGTAGTACCCAACATGCGGAGTACCATCATTGTTCGACTTCATGAAGAGGCGAAGAACCAAGCGCGAGGTTTAGTAGTATGAGTAGTACTACTACTAGAACCGCATGGTGGACCGTTTGTACTCTTATTTTTTTTAATCTCTGATAAAGTACACATTTATTCGGGAGAAGGGCGGAAAATGGCAGCCCAATAGTATAGTATTAAAAAACATCGAACATGTAATGATGATATCGATCAACCATGCTCGAATATATCTTGGCCTCCGTGCGAGCCCGTCTGTGTGTTCTCGCTCCTCGTCTCTCTCAAGGAACGGCGGGTTGGCCATTTTGCCGTCAATTGAGATTGTTTTGTTCACACTCCGGTCCCACATGCCAAGAGGAGGTGCTTTGACCGACTGGCCATACGCGTACTTGGTTTTGCACCTTCATACTACTCCTCCCTCCATCACAGTTTAAAGGGCGCGCTTCATTATGATGCATTTCTCTCAATGCATTTCCACCACCAGGGAGACTTTAGACGCGTTTGGTTTAATTCTCAATTAATTAGGGTGTGGTAACCGCAATCAAGTCCACAATTTTCTCTCGATGTACTACAGAGTGGAGTAAGGGCATGCATGTGTGTACCCGGGGTGGAAGCACTGCGTGCATGTGTGTACGCATTATTTCCTCTAGTAATAGATGCCGTGCTATAACTACCAATGCTATTTTCCAGGCTGATCACTAGTCGCCTTGGTCCCAAAGATTTTCTTTTTGAAGTACGCTCTATAAACAGTGACGGATGGAGTAGTATGTGCGGATTCAAAGACGAGTGTATTGATGGTTGCTTCTTCCGAGCAACTTACAACGGGAAAGGTGGGGCTTATGATTTGACTGCTCATTACTCACTATTAATGCGGCGCAACGATCGGGCTGAGTCTCCCATACGATTGTGCACTACTCCCTCGATTCTTAAGTATACTCCGGAGTATTTGTCTTTCTAGAGATTTCAACGAGTGACTACATTCGAAGAAAAATGAGTGAATCCACTCTAAAATATGCCCATTTGAAATTTGTAAAAAACCAAATATTTAGGAACGAAGGAGTATAATTTTATGCATGGCACATGGATCCGAATGCTAAAGAGGCTTCTGGCAATGCTATCAAGCTTCCAGCATTTGTTTACATAATTAACGTACTACACAAATAATTTTCCAGCGAAATGAAATTGTACAATACTCTGAGCTTTCAGCTTTTATTTCGTGTGTCTTGCCATCGATGCTCTTTCGGAAACAATAAAAAACTAATACTGTAGATCAGAGCTAATATTTACATCACAACTGAAGACAAAGTTGTGTGAAGGTGTTAAATTAAAATTGATCCATGCTTTAATTGGCAGCAACGTCCCCCCAGCTCTGTCTAAATTAACAAGGCATGTTGGGAAAAAAGTAGTTGTCTGGAGCATGCAACATTCCAATCATTTTGTGCAGTTCCACTAAAATAGAGCCGAGCGTCCCTGTTCCAAAGATTACGATAATAGAGGACTGCTGATGAAACAATAAACACACAAATAGAAGCAGGTCACCTTTGCAGTCTCTCTTAAGACTAACTAGTTGGAGAAGATTAGGCTCAGATTTGGATGAGGAGGATAGAGCAAAACCAATCTCCCTTTGTGCAGTCGCACTGAAATGTAGAGACGTTGCCGTGTGACATTTTAGTACAACTGCACAAAACACTCTGAAGAAAAAAGTGATTTGTGCATTTCACCAAAAGGTTGCAATAGCAACGAGGTGAAATGGATAGCCCTGTTTGCAAAAAAGAGGTAGAAAGGAAACAATTACTGGCCAATAACAGTTGATGACACATGCGATGACAAAAAAGAAGCATATTCCTTGTCCTAAGGGAAGATAACAACACAGCTGTGTTTGTCTAAAACGGTGTGAGGACGAGATTGCAATATGGAAAGTATGCCGGACGAGCTACGTTTTGGGCAAAGAACTATGGAAGATCCACATGCAAGATTTTCCACATGCAGCGACATGGGAAGATGGGCAGTGGAGCAAGGCCAAAGGGGATACCTGGAGGTCGTCGGGATGTAACTAGGTGAGCGGCGGTGGGCGGAATCTGCCCATACTGCGGCAGCGAGCAGGTGGCATAGGCCCTACCATGCCGGAGCTTGGTTAGAGAGAATGACGTGTACCGCAGATCGGGACGTGCTTCCTTGGCGCCGTCGAATGGAGAAACGATGCACATCCTCCCTTTCTGCTGGTGGACGGGATGCGACCGGATCAGTGACCAACGATGAGAGAGAGAGAGGCCACCGCAGCCTTGTGTGAGATACTCTGAAGAGAGACAAACCCAGGCAGGCAGGCTCCATTGTATATAGTGGAGTAGACTACCTTTTTCTCCATAAAAATCATTTTATATTCTACGTGCCATTGAGCGATATAACTTTATTTAAAAATAACGCGCCAATGCATCAAGTCAAACTTTGTTTCGTGCACGCGTGGTACACGACCTCCGTAGGTAAACAACCGCTACATGCATTCAAATTAGCATGTGGGCTGCCATTCCGTATAGAAATGAGCTCCGCTGTGTACCCGCCCGGGTGTGGCTGGGCACGAAGCGTGAGTACGTGCATCTATTCTCTTCTTGTGTACGTACACCACCTATGTGGGGTTGTGTGAGAGAGATACAAACATAGAGAGATATAGTGTGTGGGTTCGTGAGTGTTTTTTTGGGGGGTCAATCAAAAAATTTAACATATGCAATGTGTGTGAAATAGAGTCCTGGATATATCATATATATAGAGGGGGCGATCCATGAGAAGAGAGTGGAGCTATCATCGGCTTGAGGTATCCATCATATCGAAGAGAGGGATGATGTGTGTGTGTATGTGCGCGCGATCGATAAAGAGTGCCATCAAATTTGTGTGTGCCCACATCAAAGATATAGAGTGGCTGGCCTACTAGAACGTGAGAGGCGACAGGTGCAGTTTGTCTCTGTGGCATGGATACGTACCTACAACGCTCGACTATCGGTGTGTGGTGGGGGGAAGGCCTAGTTAACTATAGAGGTACAATGGTTGGTATATGTGTGGAGGAGGAGAGATGCCTACCTCATGTATCAAGGGAGATCGATCTACCTCATGTATTAAGGGAGATCGATAGGCATCCATGCATATGTGTAGGAGAGGAATAAGGTTGGGAGAGAGACAGAGCTAGAGTGTTGGAGGGGGTGGTAGTGGAGTTGCTTCTAACAAATGGTGGGAGAGGCTTGCTAGACAAATGGAGGGCAGGCCTGCAATATCAATAAGAGAGGGGATGAATGCCTGTCTATGCACGTGCGTGTGAGAGACGGGTCACGAGGCATGCACGGATGATGAGGGGGGACGATATGGCTATGGTAAGCAGACGTAACTACATAGGAAGATCAATCGTCCTTTGTCAGAGAAAGGAGAGACATAACTTGTGAGGTACGTCGATCCATGGGTGGGTGGGAAATAGTTAAAGTCGAACTAGGTATATGTTGGGAGATCGATCGGTATATGATGTCTACTACACAACCTTCTTCTTGTAGACATTGTTGGGTCTGCAAGTGCACAGGTGTAACGCCCCGGATCCGATGCGCCAGGTGTCTGCCAGTTATTCGCCGTTGTTGCCATGTCATTTGCTTGCGTGTTGCACTTTGCCATGTCATCATCTGCATTTCATATCATGTCATCATGTGCATCTCATTTCGCATACGTGTTCGTCTCATGCATCCGAGCTTTTTCCCCATTGTCCGTTTTGCAATCCGGCACTCCTATGTCATCCGGCGTCCCCTTTTTGCCTCTTATCTTGTGCGGGTGTTAAACTTTCTCGGAATGGACCGAGGTTTGCCAAGCGGCCTTGGTACACCACCGGTAGACCGCCTGTCAAGTTTCGTGCCATTTGGAGGTCGTTTGGTACTCCAACGGTTAACCGGGTAACCGTAAAGGCCTCTTTTGTTGCAGCCCAACACCCCTTCCAAAGTGGCCCAAAACCCATCTAACTCCCCTCCATGCTCTCGGTTGTTCGATCATGATCGCGTGGCCGAAAACCGCTCCTCATTTGGACACAAACCGCTCCTAATTCGAGGTTATCACACCCAATATGCGACCCTATCCAAAAGGAACTCGAAGGTCCCACCAAGGATAGACCCGCATAATGGAACGCTTTTGCAAGGTGGATATCATTACATCAACATTACATAATAGATGGGGATACATACATAAGGCATACAATGCCACACAAATACAACATCATCTTACATAAGAGCACCATCCGACTACGGATGAAACATAAACAGAAACTCAAACGACATCCACCCTGCTAGCCCAGGACGTCGACCTGGAACCTATCCCCTGATCGAAGAAGCAGAAGAAGAACTCAACGCAAGCAAGCATCGCTCTCGCGTCATGATCATCGCATAAACCTGTACCTGCAACTGTTGTTGTAGTAATCTGTGAGCCACGAGGACTCAGCAATCCCATTACCATGGGTATCAAGACTAGCAAAGCTTAATGGGAAAGGAAGGGGTAAAGTGGTGAGGTTGCAGCAGCGACTAAGCAAGTATGGTGGCTAACATACGCAAATGAGAGCGAGAAGAGGAGCAAAGGAACGGTCGTGAAGCTAGCAATGATCAAGAGGTGATCCTAAAAACCTACTTAGGTCAAACATAACCCAGAAACTGTGTTCACTTCCTGGACTCCGCCGAGAAGAGACCATCACGGCTACACATGCGGTTGATGCGTTTTAATTCGGATCTGGTGTCAAGTTATCTACAACCGGACATTAACAAATTCCCATCTGCCACATAACCGCGGGCACAGATCTCGAAAGTTTATACCCTGCAGGGGTGTCCCAACTTAGCCCATGACAAGCTCTCGCGATCAACGAAGGAATAGACCTTCTCCCAGGAAGACCCGATCAGTCTCGGAATCCCGGTTTACAAGACATTTCGACAATGGTAAAACAAGACCAGCAAGACCTCCCGCTGTGCCGACAAATCCCGATAGGAGCTGCACATATCTCGTTCTCAGGGCACACCGGATGAGCCAGACGTCGGGTTGGCATAGACCTTGGTTGCCCAGGGGGCGCCGGACATCACTCGGTTTGGACCAACACTTAGACAAGCATTGGCCCGGGGGGGCTAAAATAAAGATGACCCTCGAGAGAGCGACTCCCAAGGGAAAAAGTAGGTGGTGGTGAGGCAAATGGTAAAACCAAGGTTGGGCCTTGCTGGACAAGTTTTATTCAAAGCGAACTGTCAGGGGGGTCCCATAAATCACCCGACCGTGTAAGGAACGCAAAATCCGGGAACATAACACCGGTATGACGGAAACTAGGGCGGCAAGAGTGGAACAAAACACCAGGCATAAGGCTGAGCCTTCCACCCTTTACCAAATATATAGATGCATTAATAATATAAGAGATATTGTGATATCCCAACATAAACCCTGTCCACCATGGAGAAATCTTCAACTTCACCTGCAACTAGCAATGCTATAAGAGGGGCTGAGCAAAAGCGGTAACATAGCCAAACAACGGTTTGCATAGGAAAGGTGTCAAAGGTTAGAGGTTCATGGCAATATGGGATGGCTTGATAAATAGGTAATAGGTAGCGCAGCATAGCGATAGAACGAAGCAACTAGCATAGCAATGATAGTAGTGAGATCCAGGGTAGCAGTCATCTTGCCTGAAATCCCGCAAGGAAGAAGAACGAGTCCATGAAGAAGATGAACGGATGAAGCCGAACCAATCGTAGACGAACGAATCCTCACGATCGCAACGAAACATGAACTAACAAGAAGAAGCACACAACATAGGTAAACACACCACACATGAACAAGGCATGATGCACAACAAGCATGATGCATGACCAAGCTACATGAAGCTACTCATGGCAAGAGATGATGCAAACAAGAACAACACATCAAAGCAAGTTTAAATGAGGCCGGGAACAACATATAACAATTCCGGTAAGTCCTCATATGCATATTTCGAAATTGGTCCAGAACTGAATAACCCTTATGTTCAAGTTGTTAAACAGCAAGTTAAAGATCACCAAGATGATCTACACGAAATTCTAGTCAAGTTACATATAAAGTTCATTAGATTTGGAGCTACGGTCTAGAAGATATGAGCAAAACAAGTTAAACATGGCATTGATGCAAAATGCATACAAACATCAAGCAAACACCTCAAAACAAGGATGCAACATGATAATATGAAACAACATGCAAAATCAAGCAAGTTTCATATAGAGCACACTTAAAACGGAGCAACGGTGCAACACATACACACTATACAAGTCATAGCAACAATCTGTCCATAACAGCAACTAGGCATATTGCAAGCATCAAAACAATAAGCTACAGCACCCCAACATAATAACAAAAGGCATGGGCATGATGTACAGGTAAAGCATAACAAAACATGAACACTGAGCTATCTCCAGAAATCACTAGAACATGCTCAAACGCACATGGTAAGATTGCAAATAATAACAGTTTCAGACTTTAGCAGAAATAACATCAGGTTGCAATGTTTAGAGCAAGAAAACAACATGTTACAGGAACTTAACATGGCAAAAAAAAGGCATGGCATGAACCTACTAATAGCATAGATCAAAAGTCCCTTACTGACCACGAGCCAAGAAGGCATAGAAAATATGATGGCACCCATGTAAACATGGCAAGTTATATTACAGATTCATACATGGCAGGAACAACAATAAGTAGACATGTTGGTGAGCTTGAACCACTCACCACAGAGCAATACATGGCATGCCAAGGCAACCAACAGTAAGAAGGCATGTTTATGAAGCTATACATGGCAAGAGCAAGTTCATAGGGTGCATGGAACACTAGGAAAACACATGGGAACAAGTGAACTTAATGTTAACAGACTGACAACAACATTATAAAGCAACTTTGGAGCAAGATATGAACAAGCTACAGCAAGCTATAAATGCAACCAGGGGCATGGATGGATAGAGGATGACATATAGATCAAAACATGTTTATAGAGCATCTCCAGATTATGCACGAAATGACTAGTAGAAGCATGTTAACATAGCAACAAAATATAACAGAATCTGTCAGGAAAACAGCAACAGCAACTACCCTACTTAACAAGCTCGATACACTCAGCACACAACTCACAAAAATACATGGCATACACCCCTGGAAAGACGGCATGGCATATATCAAAACACATGAAGACATCAACCTCATAGGATGCACACATCAATCATGGCAAAAATGATAAATGAGCATGTTATAACAGTTTCAGCAGATTAACATCAACATGCACTCTTCCAACAGCATTTCGGGCATCAAGATGAGCTCAAATGAAAATGATGCAATGGGATGAAATGAAGTACTCGTCGAGGCGAACAATTTGACATATTAAACGCACAAAACGGAGCTACAGATGCAGAGATACAATGCGATGAATATGGCATGATAATACTGAAATCTGGGGACTTAGGCGTTTTTACCACTTCGAGGGGAAAAGTCAACGCGGCGAGGTGGCAGCGGATCTCGCCGGAGACGAGCAGTGCGGCGGCCAGAGGAGCACCGGCGAGGGCCTCCGGCGACGGGGCGACGGGGAGGCGGCCGGAGGAGGCCGGATCCGGCGGCGGCGAGGACGGGGGTCGCCGGAGGAGGCGCGGAGGCGGGGCAGGGCGCGGCCGGTGGCCGGGCGCGCG
Organism: Triticum aestivum; assembly: GCF_018294505.1. Classification (NCBI taxonomy): domain Eukaryota; kingdom Viridiplantae; phylum Streptophyta; class Magnoliopsida; order Poales; family Poaceae; genus Triticum; species Triticum aestivum. Next base: position 252,159,788 of record NC_057801.1, on the reverse strand, counting down.
GCGGCGGCGCGACGAGCAGGCGCGGCAGCGTCGGCCTGCGGCGATGGGCGGCGGGGCGCGGGGCGGCGCTCCCGCGGCGGAGGCGCGCCGGAGGGAGGACGGTCGGCGGCGGGGTCGGCGAGGTCCGGGCGGCGGCGGGACGGCTCGCCGGCGCCGGAGGCGGGCGGCGGCGGGGCTCGGACGCGGGGCCGGGAGGCGCGGGCGCGCGGCTCCGGCGGCCAGGCCGGGCGGCGGCGGCGCGAGGGCACGCACGGGCCCGCGATGGGCTCCGCGGGCCGGCAGCAAGGTGGGCGCCGGAGGGACACGTGGCGGGATGCGGTTGGACGGGGGCGACGGGCGGACATGTCTGGCGGGGTCCGGACATGTCCGTCGGCGGGAGGAGGAAGAAGGCTAGGTTTGGACGAAAATTTCGGGGAGGCACACATATATATAGGTAGAGGGAGCTAGGAGTGTCCAAATGAGGAGCGGTTTTCGGCCACGCGATCGTGATCGAACGTCCGAGAGCATGGAGGGGAGTTAGATGGGTTTTGGGCCACTTTGGAAGGGGTGTTGGGCTGCAACAAAAGAGGCCTTTACGGTTACCCGGTTAACCATTGGAGTACCAAACGACCTCCAAATGGCACGAAACTTGACAGGTGGTCTACCGGTGGTGTACCAAGTCCGCTTGGCAAACCTCGGTCCATTCCGAGAAAGTTTAACACCCGCACAAGAGAAGAGGCAAAAAGGGGACGCCGGATGACATAGGAGTTCCGGATTGCAAAACGGACAACGGGGAAAAGCTCGGATGCATGAGACGAACATGTATGCGAAATGAGATGCACATGATGACATGATATGAAATGCAGATGATGACATGGCAAAGTGCAACACGCAAGCAAATGACATGGCAACAACGGCGAATAACTAGCAGACACCTGGCGCATCGGATCCGGGGCGTTACAGATGGGTTGTTGGGCCACTTTGAAGGGGTGTTGGGCTGCAACACAAGAGGCTTAACATCCGCCGCCTGCCTCGTTTTCTGCGCCGGGTCAAACCCTAGATCCGGAGGTGAAAATTCGTCTAAGTCCCATATTTTTGACATAATCATGCCATGTTTAACCTGCTGTATCTCTGCATCCGTAGCTCCGTTTCGTGCGTGTAATATGTCAAATTGTTCGCTTCGACGAGTACTTCATTTCATTCCATTGCATCATTTTCATTTGAGCTCATCTTGATGCCCGAAATGCTGTTGGAAGAGTGCATGTTGATGTTAACCTGCTGAAACTGTTATAACTTGCTCATTTGTCATTTTTGCCATGATTGATGTGTGCATCCTATGAGGTTGATGTCTACATGTGTTTTGATCTATGCCATGCCATCTTTTCAGGGGTGTATGCCATGTATTTTTGTGATCAATGTGGTGACTAGCACAAGCATGTAAACTAGGCTTCGTGATATTGCTGATTTTAGTCCCTGTTCTGCTGTTATTTTGATGCCATGTAAACTTGATGCTACAGAGAGATCCATGCTTATTTTGAGATACTTCAGTAAGGGTGTTTTGAACATATGGTTATTGTCTATCCATTCATGCCCTTGTTTGCAATTATGGAGTAGTCTAGCATGTCATTTGAGTGCTCTACTTTTGCTTCAAAATGTTTCCTGACAGATTGTTTACATGTTATTCAATATGGCCAAGCTTGTTATAGTTGATCCTTGCATGCTATGGACATGTTCTTGACTTGGTTTGTTTCACAAACATGTCCTCTTGATGATGCTATGCTTATCTTGTCATGCAATGAATTGTGGTGAGTGAATCGAGCTTGTTAAGTAGTGTACATGATGTTGATGTTTTGCTAGACAGATTCTGTTATAGTTTGTTGCTATGTTAACATGTTGCTACTAATCATTCTATGCATAATCTGGAGATGCTCTATAAACATGTTTTGATCTACATGTTATGCCCTATCCATCCATGCCCCTGGTTGCATTTATAGCTTGCTGTAGCTTATTGTAATCTTGCTCCAAAGTTGCTTGATAATGTTGCTGTCAGCCTGTTAACATTAAGTTCAATGTTTCCATGTATTTTCCTAGTGATCCATGAACCCTATGAACTTGTTGTTGCTATGCTTAGCTTCATAAACATGCCTTGTTGCTGTTGGTTGCCTTGCCATGCCATGTATTGCTCTGTGGTGAGTGGTTCAAGCTCACGAACATGCCTACTTATTGTTGTTCCTGCCATGTATGAATCTGTAATATAAGTTTCCATGTTTACATGGGTGCCATCATATTTTCTGTGCCTTTTTGGCTCATGGTCAGTAAGGGATTGTTATTCTATGCATTTAATAGATTCATGCCATGCCTTTGTTTGCCATGATAAGTTCCTGTAACATGTTGTTTGCTTGCTCTAAACATTGCAACCTGATGTTATTTCTGCTAAAGTTTGAAACTGTAATTATTTGCAATCTTACCATGTCCTTTCGAGCATGTTCTAATTGTTTCTGGAAATAGCTCAGTGTTCATGTTTTGTAGTGCTTTACCGATACTTCATGCCCATGCCTTTTGTTATTATGTTGGGGTGCTGTAGCATATTGTTTTGATGCTTGCAATATGCCTAGTTGCTGTTATGGACAGATTGTTGCGATGACTTGTATGGTGTGTGTGTGTTGCACCGTTGCTCCGTTTTGAGTGTGCTCTATATGAAACTTGCTTGATTTTGCATGTAGCTTGATATTATTATGTTGCATCCTTGTTTTGAGGTGTTTGCTTGATGTTTGTATGCATTTTGCATCAATGCCATGTTTAACTTGATTTGCTCATATCTTCTAGGCCGTAGCTCCGAATTTATTGAACTTTATATGTAACTTGACTAGAATTTCGTGTACATCATCTTGGTGCATCTTAACTTGCTGTTTAACAACTTGAACATAAGGTTTATTCAGATCTGGACCAATTTCGAAATATGCATATGAGGACTTACCGGAATTGTTATATGTTGTTTCCGGCCTCATTTAAACTTGCCTTGATGTGTTGTTCTTATTTGCATCATCTCTTGTCATGAGTAGATTCATGTAGCCTTTTCATGCATCATGCTTGTTGTGCATCATGTCTTGTTCATGTGTGGTGTGTTTACCATGTTGTGTGCTTCTTCTCGATAGTTCCCGTTTCGTTGCGATCGTGAGGATTCGTTCGTCTACGTGTGGTTCGTCTTCGTGGCTTCATCTTCTTCATGGACTCGTTCTTCTTCCTTGCGGGATTTCAGGCAAGATGACCGCTACCCTGGATCTCACTACTATCATTGCTATGCTAGTTGTTTCGTTCTATCGCCATGCTGCGCTACCTATTACCTGTTTATCAAGCCATCCCATATTGCCATGAACCTCTAACCTTTGACACCTTTCCTATGCAAACCATTGTTTGGCTATGTTACCGCTTTTGCTCAGCCCCTCTTATAGCGTTGCTAGTTGCAGGTGAAGTTGAAGATTTCTCCATGGTGGACAGGGTTATGTTGGGATATCACAATATCTCTTATATTATTAATGCATCTATATACTTGGTAAAGGGTGGAAGGCTCGGCCTTATGCCTAGTGTTTTGTTCCACTCTTGCCGCCCTAGTTTCCGTCATACCGGTGTTATGTTCCCGGATTTTGCGTTCCTTACGTGGTCGGGTGATTTATGGGACCCCCTGACAGTTCACTTTGAATAAAACTTGTCCAGCAAGGCCCAACCTTGGTTTTACCATTTGCCTCACCACCACCTATCCTTTTCCCTTGGGTCGGCCAACCCGAGGGTCATCTTTATTTTAGCCCCCCCGGGCCATTGCTTGTCTAAGTATTGGTCCAAACCGAGCGATGTCCGGCGCCCCCTGGGCAACCAGGGTCTATGCCAACCCGACGTCTGGCTCATCCGGTGTGCCCTGAGAACGAGATATCTGCAGCTCCTATCGGGATTTGTCGGCACAGCGGGAGGCTTTGCTTGTCTTGTTTTACCATTGTCGAAATGTCTTGTAAACCGGGATTCCGAGACTGATCGGGTCTTCCTGGGAGAAGGTCTATTCCTTCGTTGATCGCGAGAGCTTGTCATGGGCTAAGTTGGGACACCCCTGCAGGGTTTAAACTTTCGAGAGCCGTGCCCGCGGTTATGTGGCAAATGGGAATTTGTTAATGTCCGGTTGTAGATAACTTGACACCTGATCCGAATTAAAACGCATCAACCGCGTGTGTAGCCGTGATGGTCTCTTCTCGGTGGAGTCCGGGATGTGAACACGATTTCTGGGTTATGTTTGACGTAAGTAGGTGTTCAGGATCACCTCTTGATCATTGCTAGTTTCACGACCGTTCCTTTGTTTCTCTTCTCTCTCTCATTTGCGTATGTTAGCCACCATACTTGCTTAGTCGCTGCTGCAACCTCACCACTTTACCCCTTTCTTTCCCATTAAGCTTTGCTAGTCTTGATACCCATGGTAATGGGATTGCTGAGTCCTCGTGGCTCACAAATTACTACAACAACAATTACAGGTACATGTTTTGCGATGATCATGACGCGAGAGCGATGCTTGCTTGTTTGAAGTTCTTCTTCTGCTTCTTCTTCGATCAGGGGATAGGTTCCAGGTCGGCAGCTTGGGCTAGCAGGGTGGATATTGTTTGAGTTTCTGTTTATGATTCATCCGTAGTCGGATGTTGTTCTTGTATGTTGTATTGTTGTATTCGTGTGGCATTGTATGCCTTATGTATGTATCCCCATGTATTATGTAATTGTTGATGTAATGATATCCACCTTGCAAAAGCATTCCAATATGCGGGTCTATCCTTAGTGGGACCTTCGAGTTCTTTTTGGATAGGGTCGCATAATTGGCGTGACAAGTTGGTATCAGAGCCAGGATGCGACCCTATCCTAAAGGAAACTCGAAGGTCCCACCAAGGATAGAAGCGCATCTTGAAGACGCTTTTGCAAGGTGGATATTATTACATCAACATTACATAATAGATGTGGATACATACAAAAGGCACACAATGCCACACGAATACAATACCATCATACAAGAGATCAACATCCGACTACGGATGATACATAAACAGAAACTCAAACAATATCCACCCTGCTAGCCCAGGCTGCCGACCTGGAACCTATCCCTTGATCGAAGAAGAAGCAGAATAAGAACTCCAAAACAAGCAAGCATCGCTCTCGCGTCATGATCATCGCACAACCTGTACCTGCAACTGTTGTTGTAGTAATCTGTGAGCCACGAGGACTCAGAATTCCCATTACCATGGGTATCAAGACTAGCAAAGCTTAATGGGTAAGGAAGGGGTAAAGTGGTGAGGTTGCAGCAGCGACTAAGCATGTACGGTGTCTAACATACGCAAATAAGAGCGAGAAGAGAACAAGCGGAACGGTCGTGAAGCTAGCAATGATCAAGAGGTGATCCTGAACACCTACTTACGTCAAACATAACCCAGAAACCGTGTTCACTTCCCGGACTCCGCCGAGAAGAGACCATCACGGCTACACACGCGGTTGATGTGTTTTAATTCGGATCTGGTGTCAAGTTATCTACAACCGGACATTAACAAATTCCCATCTGCCACATAACCGCGGACACGGCTCTCGAAAGTTTAAACCCTGCAGGGGTGTCCCAACTTAGCCCATGACAAGCTCTCACGATCAACGACGGAATAGACCTTCTCCCAGGAAGACCCGATCAGTCTCGGAATCCCGGTTTACAAGACATTTCGACAATGGTAAAACAAGACCAGCAAAGCCGCCCGGATGTGCCGACAAATCCTGATAGGAGTTGCACATATCTCGTTCTTAGGGCACACCGGATTGTCCAAACTTCCGATAGGCGAGCCCAGAGTTGCCCCTGGTGGCCACCGGCGGCTGGCGGTTTGGACCAACACTCACAACGAGCACTGGCCCGGGGGGGGGGGGTAAATAAAGATGACCCTCGGGCTCCGGAAACCCAAGGGAAAAAGGGCTAGGTGAGGCAAATGGTAAAACCAAGGTTGGGCCTTGCTGGACAAGTTTTATTCAAAGCGAACTGTCAGGGGGGTCCCATAAATCACCCGACCGCGTTAGGAACGCAAAATCCGGGAACATAACACCGGTATGATGGAAACTAGGGCGGCAAGAGTGGAACAAAACACCAGGCATAAGGCCGAGCCTTCCACCCTTTACCAAATATATAGATGCATTAATAATATAAGAGATATTGTGATATCCCAACATAACCCTGTCCACCACGGAGAAATCTTCAACTTCACCTGCAGCTAGCAATGCTATAAGAGGGGCTGAGCAAAGCGGTAACATAGCCAAACAATGGTTTGCTAGGAACGGTGTCAAAGGTTAGAGGTTCATGGCAATTTGGGAGGCTTGAAGAGCAAATGATAGGTAACGCAACATAGCGATAAAACGAAGCAACTAGCATAGCAATGATAGTAGTGAGATCCAGGGTAGCGGTCATCTTGCCTGAAATCCCGCTAGGAAGAAGAACGAGTCCATGAAGAAGACGAACGGATGAAGCTGAACCAACCGTAGACGAACGAATCCTCACGATCGCAACGAAATAGGAACTAACAAGAAGAAGCACACAACATAGGTAAACACACCACACATGAACAAGGCATGATGCACAACAAGCATGATGCATGACAAGGCTACATGAAGCTACTCATGGCAAGAGATGATGCAAACAAGAACAACACATCAAGGCAAGTTTAAATGAGGCCGGGAACAACATATAACAATTCCGGTAAGTCCTCATATGCAAATTTCGAAATTGGTCCAGAACTGAATAAACCTTATGTTCAAGTTGTTAAACAGCAAGTTAAGATGCCCCAATATGATCTACACGAGATTCTAGTTAAGTTACATATAAAGTTCATTAGATTCGGAGCTACGGCCTAGAAGATATGAGCAAAACAAGTCAAACATGGCATTGATGCAAAATGCATACAAACATCAAGCAAACACCTCAAAACAAGGATGCAACATGATAATATGAAACTACATGCAAAATCAAGCAAGTTTCATATAGAGCACACTCAAAACGGAGCAACGGTGCAACACACACACACACTATAGTCATAACAACAATCTGTCCATAACAGCAACTAGGCATCTTGCAAGCATCAAAATAATAAGCTACAACACCCCAACATAATAACAAAAGGCATGGGCATGAAGTACAGGTAAAGCATAACAAAACATGAACACTGAGCTATCTCCAGAAACAACTAGAACATGCTCAAAAGGACATGGTAAGATTGCAAATAATAACAGTTTCAGACTTGGCAGAAATAACATCAGGTTGCAATGTTTAGAGCTATCAAACAAAATGTTACAGGAACATATCATGGCAAAAAAGACATGGAATGATACTACTAAATGCATAGAACAACAGTCCCTTACTGACCATGAGCCAAAAAGGCACAGAAAATATGATGGCACCCATGTAAACATGACAAGTTATATGACAGATTCATACATGGCAGAAACAACGATAAGTAGGCATGTTGGTGAGCTTGAACCACTCACCATAGAGCAATACATGGCATGGCAAGGCAACCAACAGTAAGAAGACATGTTTATGAAGCTATACATGGCAAGAGCAAGTTCATAGGATGCATGGATCACTAGCAAAACACACGGGAACTAGTGAACTTAATGTTAACAGGCTGATAGCAACATTATCAAGCAACTTTGGAGCAATATATGAACAATCTACAACAAGCTATAAATACTACCAGGGGCATGGATGGATAGAGCATGACATGTAGATCAAAACATATTTATAGAACATCTCCAGATTATGCATAGAATGATTACTAGCAACATGTTTACATAGCAACAAAATATAACAGAATCTGCCTAGCAAAACAGCAACAGCAAGTACACTACTTAACAAGCTCGATTCACTCACCACAAGTCATTGCATGACAAGATAAGCATAGCATCATCAAGAAGACATGTTTTTGAAACAAACCAAGTCAAGAACAAGTCCATAGCATGCAAGGATCAACTATAGCAAGCTTGGCCAAATTGAATAACATGTAAACAATCTGCCAGGAAACATTTTGAAGCAAAAGTAGAGAACTCAAATGACATGCTAGACTACTCCATAATTTCAAAAAAGGGCATGAATGGATAGACAATAACTATATGTTCAAAACACCCTTACTGAAGTATCTCAAAATATGCATGGATCTCTCTGTAGCATCAAGTTTACATGGCATCAAAATAACAGCAGAACAGGGACTAAAATCAGCAATATCACGAAGCCTAGTTTGCATGCTTGTGCTAGCCACCACATTGATCACAAAAATACATGGCATACACCCCTGGAAAGATGGCATGGCATAGATCAAAACACATGTAGACATCAACCTCATAGGATGCACACATCATTCATGGCAAAAATGACAAATGAGCAAGTTATAACAGTTTCAGCAGATTAACATCAACATGCACTCTTCCCACAGCATTTCGGGCATCAAGATGAGCTTAAATGAAAATGATGAAATGGAATGAAATGATGTACTCGTTAAGACGAACAAATTGAAATATTACACGCATGAAACAGAGCTACGGATGCCGAGATACAGCAGGTCAAACATAGCATGATTATGTAAAAATCTGGGACTTAGCAGTTTTTTTGAAAAAAAAATGAATGAGCGTTGAATAGTTATCCGATGCACGTGCGGGATTTAGCGGACGCTCACCATGGGCCACTGGGCCGGTCGGTTTGGAGAGGAGGCCAGGCAGGCCACGGGGGAAGATGGGCCAGGGGGCGCTGCCCATAGAGAGGCCGGCCGACGCGGGCGTGCGCCTCTCCGACGAGGCCGAGCGAGGCCATGGTAGAACGGCGGCGAGGAGGGGGCATCTCCGGCGAGGGCAGGAGCGGGGAGGCCATGGGACGGCGGTCCCGGCCGGATCCAGATGGATCCGGGCGCGGCGGACCCGTTCCCGGTGATGGCGAGGCCAGCTGGCGACGAGGGTCCTAGCGGCGACGGCGGGGTTCCTGCAAGGGGAGAGAGAGAGAGACCTGAGAGAGGGAGAGAAACCAGAGGGAGAGACGGGAGGGAGAGGGAGGCGCAGGGAGGCGGCGACCTTGCAGGACGGCGGCGGTCCTCTAGTGGTCGGGAAGGCGAGGCAGGCGCGCCGGCGACGAGGAAGCCGGGCGGCGGAGACGAGGACTCGGGGGTCGAGGGGTCCTCCCTCGATCCAGATCGGGAGCGGGAGGCGCGGGGACGCTCGGGCCCTCGCGGGCTGCAGCGGCGCAGTCACGGGCCGGGCGGGCCAGATCCGGAACCCGACGGGCCGCACGATGGAGAGGGGGCTGAGGAGGGCAGGTGGCGCATGGGGGTTGGCTGGCACGGGCGCTAGGGCGACGTGGCGGCGCCTCATTGGCCGGGGCGACGGCGCCAGATCCGAGGAGAAGGTGGGAGGTGGCGGCTGCGGGAGGTTAGGGGAGGCTAGGGGCTAGGGTTTAGACCGAGAATTTCTGGGGAGGGGCTAGTTTTATAGGTAGAGGGAGCTAGGAGAGTTCAAATGAGGAGCAGTTTTCGACCACGCGATCGTGATCGAACGATCGAGAGCATGGAGGGGAGTTAGATGGGTTTTGGGCCACTTTGGAAGGGTGTTGGGCTGCAAAGAGAGAGGGGGCTTTACGGTTACCCGGTTAACCGTTGGAGTACCAAACGACCTCCAAATGGCACAAAACTTGACAGGCGGTCTACCGGTGCTATACCAAGGCCGCTTGGAAAGGCTCGGGCCATTCCGAGAAAGTTTAACACCCGCTCACAAAAGGAGAGAAGAAGGGGACGCCGGATGACATAGGAGTGCCGGATTGCAAAACGGACAACGGGGAAAATGCTCGGATGCATGAGATGAACACGTATGCCAAATGAGATGCACATGATGACATGATATGAAATGCAGATGATGACATGGTAAAGTGCAACACGCAAGCAAATGACATGGCAAAGACGGCGAATAACTGGCGGACACCTGGCGCATCGGATCCGGGGCGTTACAACACTCCTCCACTAACAAGAGATCTCGTCCCGAGATCTTAGGACCGAGACGGAAGGGAAAAAAATGATGAGGTAAAAGAAGAAACTCAAGAGAAGAAGCAAAGAATCGAGAGCACTCGAGAAGAAGAGGGAACGACAACAATGACGAGAATCGAAAGCTCACAGAATAGATAGACTAAGAAATCACTCGTTCTAACCGGAGTGGTTAGAATGAGAAAAGAAACGAATAAGACCGAAAGGATTTAGGTAGCACTCCGGCTGAACATGGAAAGAATAGAACATGAACTTGAGAGGATGGAATGATACTTGATAAACTCTTGAAGAATGAATTAAATCATGAAGAACCACCATGAAGAACTCCGTTGACAAAAAGGATGAAGAGATAGAATTGAAGGATGAAAGAATAAGATTAGCCTTGCGATGAATAGATGGAGGTTCCGACGAAATAGCCGAGGAAAACTGAACTCCGGAAGAGAAAAGATGAAAACACTTGGAACTATAATTTATTCATAAAGAACAAACTCCAAAGAAAAGGGATTACTCGCTTGGATGAAATAAGAATAAGATTTATTGTATGCTTATCCTCAACCAATTTAATGGGTGACGAGAGGATTTGGCATGCAACTTATTCCTCTTGAAAAGGATTCAGAAATGACATATCGTAAACTTGAGAAGGTCTTCATGAACCACCGGTAGGATTGAAAAGAACGAAAGAATTAATATGATAAACAAGGAAAAGACTCTGAAAGAACCACCGTGAGAATTCGAAAATGACTGATGAAAGAGACTTAATCACCGGGAGGAATTAGAAGAACAAATATGCTTGAGGGGATTTTGATGCAAAAGAACGAAGAGATCGTGAACTGATTGAAGAATACTTGAACGAAGCACCGGAAGAATATTGAGACGAACGAAAGGGCACGGATATAGAATAATTGGAGAACGAATCTGAAAACTTAGAACGAAGAAATCTTCCGAAAAGATGGCCTCCGGATGATCAAGAGAGAAAGAAACTCCTGAAATTCTCCGGATGGATGAAAAGAATTTGCATGACTTGAAACAATTTGATAGGATAACATCGAGCTAGCACCGCGAATCTCCGGGAGAACGGGCAAGATTTAGAGGAAAAAACTCTTCTTCGGTCTTCACATGGCAACGGAAAACACCACCAAAATTACTGAGATACTCCGAGAGAATGAAAAAGCGAAGAGGTTGAGCCAATAATGAAAATGATTTGAAAACGATCTTGGAAAAGGCATGTGACTGATGAAATTCATTCTTATGTCACACTTGAAAAGAATTTGGGAATAGCTCCGGAATAATTAGAAGAGCCATGTAAGATCCTGGGAAAAGACCTGTGGGTTAGGGCCCACTGAAGAGATAACACCGTTGGAAAGAGATGTTGAACAGATAGATGATGCACCGGAACAATTGAAATATTAGAATGAGGTGACAACCTCGAAATAATTGAAACACAGACGAATCTCCTGAGATGTCTTGAGCACTCTGGAAGGATAAACTGGTGAGAGGCGAACGAGCAAGGAAACACTTGAGCCGAGGGAAAAGAATATGATCAACACCGAATACTTGAATTGAAACCACCGGAAAAAGAAAGGGATGAAGAATGACGAACGAGACGAGAATTCACCGGTTGAAATAATTGAGGGAAGACTGAAGAGGCTCCGTACGAAGGTAATTGATGCTCGAAAGAGGCTTAGGCTCCGGGAAAAGGGTGGGAGGGCGGGAAAACAAAGGCAACTGGAAGGGAGAACCGACGAATATCTTGAAGAGAAAACACCGGTTGAAATCATTGAGGAAAGAAGGCAAGGACTTCGCTCGAGTAGGATGGATACTCGATTACGGACTCCGGGTCCGAGAAGAAAAGGGGTGGGCGGGTGGGAAAAGAAAACAACTGAGGATTGAACTTGGCAAAGATGAAGAGGCTCGAGTCAACTTGACGAGAAATGCACCGGATACAAAGAGCTGAGGAACAACGATCGGAAAACCAACTGCGTGAACCTAAAGAAAAATTTGAAAGGGAAGAGAAGTAATTCAAAACACCTACATCAAGATTCCTTACCAGAGCGACGAAGGGGCAGAGGAGTAAAAAGAATTCCTACTCTCCGATATAACTAGACTCCGAAAACAGTTTTCTTCTAGACTCAACAACGGCCAAACTACACGATCAATCAAGGGGGGCTCCTAAGGTCGGTCGAGGCTCTGATTCCCACTTGAAGGTACAGGTTTATGCGATGATCATGACGCGAGAGCGATGCTTGCTTGCGTTGAGTTCTTCTTCTGCTTCTTCGATCAGGGGATAGGTTCCAGGTCGGCAGCCTGGGCTAGCAGGGTGGATGTCGTTTGAGTTTCTGTTTGTGTTTCATCCGTAGTCGGATGGTGCTCTTATGTATGATGATGTTGTATTTGTGTGGCATTGTATGCCTTATGTATGTATCCCCATCTATTATGTAATGTTGATGTAATGATATCCACCTTGCAAAAGCGTTCCATTATGCGGGTCTATCCTTGGTGGGACCTTCGAGTTCCTTTTGGATAGGGTCGCATATTGGGCGTGATAACAGGTTTGTAGGACAGTAGCAAATTTCCCTCAAGTGAATGACCTAAGGTTTATCAATCCGTAGGAGGCATAGGATGAAGATGGTCTCTCTCAAGCAAACCTGCAACCAAATAACAAAGAGTCTCTTGTGTCCCCAACACATCCAATACAATGGTAAATTGTATAGGTGCACTAGTTCGGCGAAGAGATGGTGATACAAGTGCAATATGGATGATAGATATAGGTTTTTGTACTCTGAAAATATAAAAACAGCAAGGTAACTACGGTAAAAGTGAGCGTAAACGGTATTGCAATGATAGGAAACAAGGCCTAGGGTTCATACTTTCACTAGTGCAAGTTCTCTCAACAATAATAACATAGAAAGATCATATAACAAGCCCTCAACATGCAACAAAGAGTCACTCCAAAGCCACTAATAGCGGAGAACAAACGTAAAGATTATGTTAGGGTATGAAACCACCTCAAAGTTATTCTTTTGGATCAATCTATAAAAGAGTTCATACTAGAATAACACCTTAAGATACAAATCAACCAAAACCCTACACCTAGATACTCCATTATCACCTCAAGTATCCGTGGGCCTGATTATACGATGTGCATCACACGATCTCAGATTCATCCAATCAACACAAAGTACTTCAAAGAGTGCCCCAAAGTTTCTATCGGAGAGTCAAGAACGTGTGCCAACCCCTATGCATCGGTTCCCAATGTCACGAAACCCGCAAGTTGATCACCAAAACATACATCAAGTGGCACATGATATCCCATTGTCACCACAGATAATCACGGCAAGACATACATCAAGTGTTCTCATAAAGACTCAATCCGATAAGATAACTTCAAAGGGGAAACTCAATTCATCACAAGAGAGTAGAGGGGGAGAAACATCATAAGATCCAACTACAATAGCAAAGCTCGGGATACATCAAGATCGTGCCATAGATGGAACACGAGAGAGAACGCGCGCGAGATAGATCAAACACATAGCTACTGGTACATACCCTCAGCCCCGAGGGTGAACTACTCCCTCCTCGTCATGGATAGCGCCAGGATGATGAAGATGGCCACCGGTGATGGGTTCCCCCTCCGGCAGGGTGCCGGAACGGTCTCCCGAGAGGTTTTTGGTGGCTACAGAGGCTTGCGGTGGTGGAACTCCCAATCTATCTTCTGTTCTGGAAGTTTTAGGGTACGAGAGTATATATGGGTGCAGGGGGTACGTCGGAGGAGCTACGGGGGCCCCACGAGGCAGGGGGGCGCGCCCCCCACCCTCGTGAGCACCTCCCGTATCTCCTGATGTGCACTCCAAGTCCATCGGGTGGCTTTCCTTCCAAAAATAACTTCTCCAGTTGATTTCGTTCCATTTTGACTTTGTCTAATATTCCTTTTCCTCGAAACACTGAAATAGGCATAAAACAGCAAATCTGGGCTGGGCCTCCGGTTGATAGGTTAGTCCCAAAAAATAATATAAAAGTGGATAATAAAGCCCAATATTGCCTAAAATAGTAGATAAAGTAGCATGGAGCAATAAAAAATTATCGGTACGTTGGAGACGTATCAAGCATCCCCAAGCTTAATTCCTGCTCGTCCTCGAGTAGGTAAATGATAAAAAAGAATTTTTGATGCGCAGTGCTACTTGGCATAATTTCAATGTAATTCTTCTTACTTGTGATATGAATATTCAGATCCTAAAGATTCAAGACAAAAGTTCATATTGACATAAAAATAATAATACTTCAAGCATACTAATCAAAGCAATCATGTCTTCTCAAAATAACATGGCCAAAGAAAGTTATCCCTACAAAATCATATAGTCTGGCTATGCTCCATATTCCCCACATAAAATATTTAAATCATGCACAACCCCGATGATAAGCCAAGCAATTGTTTCATACTTATAAAATTCTCAAAACTTTTTCAATCTTCACGCAATACATGAGCATGAGCCATGGGTATAGCACTATGTGGAATAGAATGGTGGTTGTGGAGAAGACAAAAAGGAGGGAAGATAGTCTCACATCAACTATGCGTATCAACAGGCTATGGAGATGCCCATCAATAGATATCAATGTGAGTGAGTAGGGATTGCCATGCAACGGATGCACTAGAGCTATAAGTATATGAAAGCTCTACAAAAGAAACTAAGTGGGTGTGCATCCAACTTGCTTGCTCACGAAGACCTAGGGCATTTTGAGGAAGCCCATCATTGGAATATACAAGCCAAGTTCTATAATGAAAAATTCCCACTAGTATATGAAAGTGACAAAATGAGAGACTCTCTATCATGAAGATCTTGGTGCTACTTTGAAGCACAAGTGTAGTAAAAGGATAGTAGCATTGTCCCTTCTCTTTTTTTGCCCCCCCCCCTTTTTTTTGTCCGGAGTCTCATCCCGACTTATGGGGGAATCATAGTCTCCATCATCCTTTCCTCACTTGGGACAATGCTCTAATAATGATGATCATCACACTTTTATTTTTCTTACAACTCAATAATTACAACTCGATACTTAGAACAAAGTATGACTCTATATGAATGCCTCCGGCGGTGTACCGGGATATGCAATGAATCATGAGTGACATGTATGAAAGAATTATGAACGGTGTCCTTGCCACAAATACGATGTCAACTACATGATCATGCTAGCAATATGACAATGATGGAGCGTGTCATAATAAACGGAACTGTGGAAAGTTGCATGGCAATATATCTCGGAATGGCTATGGAAATGCCATGATAGGTAGGTATGGTGGATGTTTTGAGGAAGGTATATGGTGGGTGTATGATACCGGCGAAAAGTGTGCGGTATTAGAGAGGCTAGCAAAGGTGGAAGGATGGGAAAAATGCGTATAATCCATGGACTCAACATTAGTCATAAAGAACTCATATACTTGTTGCAAAAATCTAGAAGTTATCAAAGCAAAGTATTACGCGCATGCTCCTAGGGGGATAGATTGGTAGGAAAAGACCATCGCTCGTCCCCGACCGCCACTCATAAGGAAGATAATAAATAAATAAATCATGCTCTGAGTTCATCACATAACGGTTCACCATACGTGCATGCTACGGGAATCACAAACTTCAACACAAGTATTCTTTGAATTCACAACTACTTAACTAGCATGACTCTAATATTATCACCTCCATATCTCAAAACAATTATCAAGCATCAAACTTATCTTAGTATTCAATTCACTCAAAAGAAAGTTTCACATATCTTGAATACCAAGTATATTAACGTTAAGCAAATTACCAAGCTATTAACGACTCTCAAAATAATCTAAGTGAAGCATGAGAGGTCAATAGTTTCTTTAAAACAAATCCACCACCGTGCTCTAAAAGATATAAGTGAAGCACTAGAGCAGAAATTATCACGCTCAAAAGATATAAGTGAAGCACTATGAGCAAAACTATCAAGCTCAAAAGATATAAGTGAAGTACTATGAGCAAAACTATCAAGCTCAAAAGATATAAGTGAAGCACATAGAGTATTCTAACAAATTCCAATTCATGTACGGCTCTCTCAAAAGGTGTGTACAACAGGGATGATTGTGGTAAACTAACAAGCAAAGACGCAAATAATACAAGACGCTCCAAGCAAAACACATATCATGTGGTGAATAAAAATATAGCTCCAAGTAAAGTTACCGATGAACGAAGACGAAAGAGGGGATGCCATCCGGGGAATCCCCAAGCTTAGGCTCTTGGTTGTCCTTGAATATTACCTTGGGGTGCCATGGGCATCCCCAAGCTTAGGCTCTTGCCACTCCTTATTCCATAGTCCATCGAATCCTTACCCAAAACTTGAAAACTCCACAACACAAAACTCAACAGAAAACTCGTAAGCTCCGTTAGTATAAGAAAATAAAACCACCACTTAGGTACTGTAATGAACTCATTCTTTATTTATATTGGTGTTAAACCTACTGTATTCCAACTTATCTATGGTTTATAAACTATTTTACTAGCCATAGATTCATCAAAATAAGCAAACAACACATAGAAAACAGAATCTGTCAAAAACAGAACAGTCTGTAGTAATCTGTATCAAACGTATATTTATGGAACTCCAAACATCCTACCAAATTAGGACGTCCTAAGAAATTCGTGTAACAATCCAGAGCAAAAAGAATCAGATCATAAGCACGTTTCTGTAAATTAACAAAACTAATTTACTGGGTGCAAAAGTTTCTGATTTTCAGCAGGATCAACACAACTATCACCGTAAGCTATCCTAAAGGTCTTACTTGGCACTTTATTGAAACAAAAGCTATAAAACATTATTACTACAGTAGAATAATCATGTGAACACACAAAAATAGTAAGGATAAGTATTGGGTTGTCTCCCAACAAGCGCTTTTCTTTAATGCCTTTCTAGCTAGGCATGATGATGACAATGATGCTCACATAAAAGGTAAGAATTGAAACATAACGGGAGCATCATGAAGCATATGACTAGCACATTTAAGTCTAACCCACTTCCTATGCATAGGGATTTTGTGAACAAACAACTTATGGGAACAATAATCAACAAGCATAGGAAGGTAAAACAAGCATAGCTTCAAGATTTTAAACACATAGAGAGGAAACTTGATATTATTGCAATTCCTACAAGCATATATTCCTCCCTCATAATAATTTTCAGTAGCATAATGAATGAATTCAACAATATAACCAGCACCTAAAATATTTTTTTCATGATCTACAAGCATAGAAGATTTACTACTCTCCACATAAGCAAAATTCTGCTCATTCGGAATAGTGGGAGTATCATAAGAGACTTGAACACTAAAAATTGTTTCCACATTAAAAGAGTAATGTTCAGAAAAAGGGTAATCATAATCATGACAAGATTTGTAAACATAATCATCACTACTTTTTATAGCATAAGTTTCATCACAATAATCATCATAAGTAGCAACTTCGTTCTCATCATAATCGATTGAAACCTCTCCCAAGATAGTGGAATCACTAAATAAAGTTGACACTCTTCCAAATCCACTTTCATATTCATCACAATAAAATTTAACATCCTCCAAAATAGTGGGAGCACTACTTCCTAAAGTTGACTCTCTTCCGAGCCCACTTTCATTAATATAATCATCATAGGTAGGAGGCATGCTATCATCATAACAACTTTGCATATCAAAACTTGGGATGCTAAAAATATCATCTTCATTAAACATAGCATCCCCAAGCTTGGGACAAACATTAATTCCAGCAAATATATTCTCAAATATTTCATCCCAATCAAACATAGCTTCCTCAAGCTTGGGCCCTTTCATATCATAAGCATAATCACTCTCATCATTAAAAATATTGATAGCACCAATAGTATAGCAATTATCATCATCACAATGAGTAGTAGGAGCAACATCATTTGGGAGGGATACCTTTCTACCTTTGTTGCTCCTTCTTTTCTTTTTCATCTTCACATTATGTGTGGGTTCAACCTTCCTCTTTGAGCTCCTTATTTATGAGATTGGTTGTATAGAAGACTCCTCCTCTATACCTGATTCATCATAAGAAATAATAGGAGGATATTGGGAAGTCTCTTCCCTTTCATTAGTATTCTCTTCATCTTCTATTTGCTTTCTTTTCTTTATGTAATTGGCAATATAAGGATTTTCAATGCAATTCACCACACAATACATATAAATCTTCTCTAGATCAAAATCAAGAACTTTATCAAGGGCAAAATTTGGAATATCCTTAGTTATACGTTTCATTTCTTCATAACCCAAAAGAAGGCTAAGCTCTTTATGATGCTCAAGGGTAATCAAATTATCACAATATTTGGCAACGACTTGATCATGAAACAAATAGTATTGGAGCTTTAAATGACCATGTTCATTGCAAAGTTCACAAGGGGCGCGAAAAATATTGAATCTTTCAGCACATTCATCTAGCTCTTCTTGCAAAAATTTGGTTTCTAAGTACTTATGCCTCTTGCAATAAATATCTTCTCTATTTGGTGTGTTCATGCAAACATGCACTCCACAAAAGTTGACATGCTCATAAGAGATATTTTCATCATAACTAGTGCAATCATCATTAGCATCATGGATATTCAAAGAATTCGTACTAAAAACATTGCAATCATGCTCATCATTCAAAGATTTAGTGCCAAACAATTTAGAGATTTCTTCTTCTAGCACTTGAGCACAATTATCCTTTCCATCATACTCACGAAAGATATTAAAAAGGTGAAGCGTATGAGACAAATTTAACTCCATTTTTTTGTAATTTTCTTTTATAAACTAGACTAGTGCTAAAACAAAAACATAAAGATTCGATTGCAAGATCTAAAGATATACCTTCAAGCACTCACCTCCCCGGCAACGGCGCCAGAAAAGAGCTTAGTTGACGGGGTGTGAGTGAGTGCCCTTTACCTAGCCTCCCCGGCAACGGCGCCAGAAAAGAGCTTGATGTCTACTACACAACCTTCTTCTTGTAGACATTGTTGGGCCTGCAAGTGCACATGTTTGTAGGACAGTAGCAAATTTTCCTCAAGTGAATGACCTAAGGTTTATCAATCCGTAGGAGGCGTAGGATGAAGATGGTCTCTCTCAAGCAACCCTGCAACCAAATAACAAAGAGTCTCTTGTGTCCCCAACACACCCAATACAATGGTAAATTGTATAGGTGCACTAGTTCGGTGAAGAGATGGTGATACAAGTGCAATATGGATGGTAGATATAGGTTTTTGTAATCTGAAAATATAAAAACAGCAAGGTAACTACGGTAAAAGTGAGCGTAAACGGTATTGCAATGATAGGAAACAAGGCCTAGGGTTCATACTTTCACTAGTGCAAGTTCTCTCAACAATAATAACATAGAAAGATCATATAACAAGCCCTAAACATGCAACAAAGAGTCACTCCGAAGCCACTAATAGCGGAGAACAAATGTAGAGATTATGGTAGGGTACGAAACCACCTCAAAGTTATTCTTTCGGATCAATCTATAAAAGAGTTCGTACTAGAATAACAACTTAAGATACAAATCAACCAAAACCCTAATGTCACCTAGATACTCCATTGTCACCTCAAGTATCCGTGGGCATGATTATACGATATGCATCACACAATCTCAGATTCATCCAACCAACACAAAGTACCTCAAAGAGTGCCCCAAAGTTTCTATCGGAGAGTCAAGAACGTGTGCCAACCCCTATGCATAGGTTCCCGATGTCACGAAACCCGCAAGTTCATCACCAAAACATACATCAAGTGGCACATGATATCCCATTGTCACCACAGATAATCACGGCAAGACATACATCAAGTGTTCTCATAAAGACTCAATCCGATAAGATAACTTCAAAGGGGAAACTCAATTCATCACAAGAGAGTAGAGGGGGAGAAACATCATAAGATCCAACTACAATAGCAAAGCTCGGGATACGTCAAGATCGTGCCATAGATGGAACACGAGAGAGAACACGCGAGAGAGAGATCAAACACATAGCTAATGGTACATACCCTCAGCCCCGAGGGTGAACTACTCCCTCCTCGTCATGGATAGCGCCGGGATGATGAAGATGGCCACCGGTGCTGGGTTCCCCCTCCGGTAGGGTGCCGGAACGGGCTCCCGAGAGGTTTTTGGTGGCTACAGAGGCTTGCGGCGGCGGAACTCCCGATCTATATTCTATTCTGGAAGTTTTAGGGTACGAGAGTATATATGGGTGCAGGGGGTACGTCGAAGGAGATACGGGGGCCCCACGAGGCAGGGGGCGTGCCCGGGGGGGCACCCTCATGAGCACCTCCCGTATCTCCTGACGTGCACTCCAAGTCCATCGGGTGGCTTTCCTTGCAAAAATAACTTCTCCAGTTGATTTCGTTCCATTTTGACTTCGTTTGATATTCCTTTTCCTCGAAACACTGATATAGGCATAAAACAACAAATCTGGGCTAGGCCTTCGGTTAATAGGTTAGTCCCAAAAAATAATATAAAAGTGGATAATAAAGCCCAATATTGCCTAAAATAGTAGATAAAGTAGCATGGAGCAATCAAAAATTATAGATACGTTGGAGACGTATCAGTATACATGCATGTATGTGTTAGAAGCAAATAAGGCACGGGGAGAAGGATAGAGAGAGAGAGAGGGATGCATCTAGGAGGTGGTGCGAGAGGCATACTATATCAAGGGGGAAGGAGTGTGCGAGTACGAGATCAATGAAAATGGTGGTGGGAGTGAGGCATGGACAGTGATAAGAGAAGAGGGAAAGCTTGTGTTTGTGGTAGGCACACCTGGCTAGAGAGGCATATCGATCGATGTGTGCCGTAAAGAAGGAGCTGGGGGCCTACACAACCCGTGGGTGAATGACCTAAAGTGAAAAGACGAATTTGCGTGATGGAGCTAGAGAATGCCGAGGGAGGGTGATAGGGATGCGGGCGTGTGCATGCACGAGAGAAAGTTAGCGCTAGCTACAAAGTTTTAAACCGACGCGTGTGTGAATATATATAACCGTGATATACATGGTGTGGTTATGAACATGTTGTACTACATATAATATATTTTATCTCTACTCTTATAAAAAAATAGAGTTGTTGATGATGGTGTGCCTGCCATCCTGCAATATAGGTCGTCCGATTTATATCTGACGGATAGGAAGGAAACTATGGCAATTTTGAAAAATATATACCCACACCCCTCTCCATATTTCCAAATTAGGCCTCCCCTTGATCATGTTAATGTTCTATGGAACGCATGGGCATCTTGCTAGTACTACATATAATATATAGAACATTGATTTTAATTTGGGCTAATGTGTGGCTTTTGCAGCTCAGGGCTAAATACTTGTCATAATGTAGGGGGCGGGGCACTATACTTTGTGTGATAAACACGGTGTTCGTATGGAGCATGGTTTAGATTATGAATATATAGTTAGTACATCAAAATGTACTATTATTTGAAATCAACATCAAGTGTATTCAAGAAATAGAATTCGAGTTCATATAGTACACATAGTTCATATCTATCTCTATAGTAATCATGTGGTGTGTTATTAAGGTAATACATGAATGATGGTTGAAGTTGGCAACAATCATGATTGTAGATTCTTATTGAAATAGAGAAACGAATTCAAATTCAGTTCGAATTGCAGAGGTAGTGTAGACATTTGGAATGCGCTAAAATGTTTGTATGAGTAGGTTACATGCATTATACAGCAAGCGAAAAAATTTAATTGGACATAACATGGATTCATACTCCCTCCTTCCATCTATATAGGGCGTAATGCGGTTTTTAAGACCGCCTTTGACTATTGACAAGACTAATAGTACATGACATGCACAATGTGAAAATTATATCATTGAAAGATCCTTTCACACACGAATTTAACAGTGTGCTTTGTGTAAGTTGCATGTCATATATTATTGCTCTAATATTTGTTCAAAGTTAGCATCGAAAACGCATTAGGCCCTATATAGATGGAAGGAGGGAGTAGCTTTGAATAGCATTTGTATAGTAAAATGGGGCAAGACTCTCTCTTTGTGTGGTGTGAATAGTTTTATTTTTTTTGTTTTTTTGGTCGAGGGAAGTGCGAATTGATTTGGTACGTACAAGTACAATATTACATGTTAGGCTTCTCCCTAAAATTCAACCCGCGCCTTGTTATATCCCAAAAATTCAGATATCGTGCTCCCAAAACTGGCGCCTTCACAACCCGCGCCTTGATATCCCGAAATTACAACGCGCGCGAAAACTCCCTCCAGCTGCCAAATCCCGACACGCGAAATCCCCCTTCTAATCTTGAGCCGAAAGGGCCGCTAGTTCAAATCGGTGGGGGTACTTTTGTAACACACCCTACATTTTTGACAAGCGTGTCCCTAAGTCATGGTTCACCCCCTCCCATGCCTCCTTTACGCCATTCAAAATCCCAGGCCATCATAACCTCTCCGCTCCAGCCGCGAAACCCCACCCTCCTCCGTCCGCAACCTCACCGCTGCCTAGCCGGAGCCTCTTCCCCCAATGACGTCATCCACCGCAATAGCTCGACGTCCCTCGTCCACCTCCCCGGATGAGGATTCGTCGTCCATCTCATCGTCCCGCCGATTCAGCCGCCCCGTCCTCCACCTCCAAGGAGCTGCTCTGACGATCGCCTCGTCTATCGCGCTGCTCCATCCCCATAGCACCGTCTTAACCTGCTCCACCGGAACGGCATCATCCTCACCGTCTCCTCGGACGAAGCCGAGGCCAACTCGACGCCACCAAAGAGGTTGTACACTCATCGCATTACATCTTCTCCTTAACTTGACCTCCCGGCGCCGATGGTGCTCCATCCCGCACCCCCATGGAGCGGCTACCTTGAAGCCGGTGCCGCGGGTGACATCTCCACGATGGCTCTCCCCCAGTGCGAGGCCCCTTCGCTGGCGGCGGTCATACCAGCCGGATCTACTGCTGCTACTCCGGCTCTCGCTCATTCGCTCACGCTGCTGCTGCTGCTCCAGCTCTCGCTCGCTCGCTCACGCAGCTCGCTCGCTCGCTCGTTCTACTGCTCTGCTCCGATTTAGCTATACTTAAGTCGACTGAATCGACTTTTGGGTCAGTCGATTTTCAGGGGGTGGGGTGGCTCGCTGGAGTTAAGGAAGTACCACTCGTAGCGGGGAGGGGGGCTCGCCGGAGAGGTACCCCACTATCTATCTTAGGGTTCAAGATGGGGGCGGGGGGCCTAGAGGGCTGGCAGGGGCGGCGGGGCAGCGGCGGACTGGCAGTGGGGAGTTGTTTCGGGGCGGAGAGGCGGCGCTGGAGCCGGTGGTTTGGCCGGTGGTGACTGGCGGCTCAAGGGGGTGCAAGTTGAAGATGAACCGCAGGCCCTCCCTAAACTACATGTCAAGTGCCTCTCTGCTACCATTGCGTTCAGTTTCGACAGTAACATTCAGATTCCACAGTAAATTTTAGTTACGACAGTTAAGTTCAGAGTCAACAGTTTTTACCTCATCTATTGTAGTCAAGTGGTTTTTGGTGATGTAAATTGTGCATCTATTTTACATCATCTATTGGAGATGCTATTAGAATCCCACTTGAGATTGATGATGTATGTCTTGTGCTGCTTCAGCCTCTTACGGCTCACCGGAGCTGCTCCAACGACAGAACGATCCATCACAACAGAGCAGTGCCCTGGAAGCCGTCTACAGATTTCTCAGATCTTCCTCCACACCTCCGACAGCCACCTCTGCCTCAACTACTTCAGTGACCAACCCAATGATGCTGAGGTCGACATGGCTACGGCAAAGAGGTCATACACTTGTTGCATCACTTATTACTATACATTCATGTCGATCCATTAGGGCTATTTTGGTTCAGGAAAAACATAGCAATAGGAAATTTTCCTATGGCACTCTACTATTCAATTATTCATGCATTTTTTTGAAAGGAATGGAGCAAACCATCCATCTGGACCTACTTTTCAAAATCCTATGCATGAAAACAATACCAAGTGCATTAGTGGCAGAATAACATTCTAACTGTACACGCTTTCATATGGTTTCACTTTATTTTGGCCATGTTTCTTTGCATTCCTCTGCTCTTCCAATTCCTATGAACCAAACACCCAAGTTGACAGAAATCATGTGTTTACAAATTCTCTGTTTACCATGTGCATTCTGATACGTCTCCAACGTATCTATAATTTTTGATTGTTCCATGCTATTATATTACCCCTTTTGGATGTTTATGGGCTTTATTTTACACATTTATATCATTTTTGGGACTAACCTACTAACCGGAGGCCCAGCCTGTATTGCTGTTTTTTTGCCTATTTCAGTATTTCAAAGAAAAGGAATATCAAACGGAGTCCAAACGGAATGAAACCTTCGGGAGGGTGATTTTTGGAACAAACGTGATCCAGAGGACTTGGAGTGCAAGTCAAGAAGCAGCCGAGGTGGCCACGAGAGGCTAGGGCGCGCCCCCTATCTCGTGGGCCCCTCAGGCGGCCACTAACGTACTTCTTCCTCCTATATAATCCTACGTACCCCGAAAACATCCAGGGAGCCAACGAAACACAATTTCCACCGTCGTAACCTTCTGTATCCGTGAGATCCCATCTTGGAGCCTTCGCCGGCGCTCCGCCGGAGGGGGAATCGACCATGGAGGGCTTCTACATCAACACCATAGCCCCTCTGATGAGTTGTGAGTAGTTTACCACAGACCTATGTGTCCATAGTTATTAGCTAGATGACTTCTTCTCTATTTTTGGATCTCAATACAATGTTCTCCCCCTCTCTTGTGGAGATCTATATGATGTAAATTCTTTTTGCGGTGTGTTTGTCGAGATCCGATGAATTGTGGGTTTATGATCAAGTTTATCTATGAATAATATTTGAATCACCTCTGAATTTTTTAATGTATGATTGAGTTATCTTTGCAAGTCTCTTTGAATTATCAGTTTGGTTTGGCCTACTAGATTGATCTTTCTTGCCATGGGAGAAGTGCTTAGCTTTGGGTTGAATCTTGTTGTGTCCTTACCCAGTGACAAAAAGGGTTGCAAGGCACGTATTGTATTGTTGCCATCGAGGATAAAAAGATGGGGTTTATATCATATTGCATGAGTTTATCCCTCTACATCATGTCATCTTGCTTAGGGCGTTACTCTGTTCTTATGGACTTAATACTCTAGATGCAGGCAGGAGTTAGTCGATGTGTGGAGTAATAGTAGTAGATGCAGGCAGGAGTCGGTCTACTTGTCACAGACGTGATGCCTATATACATGATCATGCCTAGATAATCTCATAATTATTCGCTTTTCTATCAATTGCTCGACAGTAATTTGTTCACCCACCGTAATACATATGCTATCCTGAGAGAAGCCACTAGTGAAACCTATGGCCCCCGGGTCTATCTCTTATCATATTTGCTTCCAATCTTCTTTTATTTGCATCTTTACTTTTTGCATCTATATTATAAAATACCAAAAAAATATTTATCTTATCATACTATCTCTATTAGATCTCACTTTCACAAGTGGCCGTGAAGGGATTGACAACCCCTTTATTGCGTTGGTTGCGAGTTCTTTCTTTGTTTGTGTAGGTGCATGGGACTTTTGAGGAGCCTCCTATTGGATTGATACCTTGGTTCTTAAAAACTGAGGGAAATACTTACGCTACTATTGCTGCATCACCCTTTCCTCTTCAAGGAAAACCAACGCAAGCTCAAGACGTAGCAAGAAGAATTTTTGGCGCCGTTGCCGGGGAGGTCTTCGCTCAAGTCAAGACATACCAAGTACCAATCACAAACTCATCTCCCTCGCATTTACATTATTTGCCATTTGCCTCTCGTTTTCCTCTCCCCCACTTCACCCTTGCCATTTTATTCGCCCTCTCTTTCCCAATCTCCTCCTCTCTTTTCGCTTGCCTTTTTCTGTTTGCTTGTGTGCTTGTTTGTCCTTATGGCTTTGCCTAAGAGTACCGACCACCTTCTTACTAGGATGGAAGAGATTGAATCAAATATTAGAAGCTTTATGAATTTGCAATTTGAGCATAATAATTTCTTCATAAAAGAGCTTCAGGAACAAAAAGGTTTTTTGGGGTTTATGAACAAACAACTTGATGATATGAATAAAGAATTTTATAGTGTGAACTCTCAAATTGCCCGGCTTGAAAATGCTATAGCCAAAATTTCTGATAAGCAAGCCAACTTAGTCAATAAGATGGCCGCCAAACCAGAAAAGTTAGATGAAAATAATTATGAAGATCTTAAAGTTATTGATACGTCTCCTATTAGATCTTTGTTTTGCAATATGAATCTTGATAATTATGGGACTGATGATGAGTCAACTTTACCTAGAAGGCGTCCCAAGAATTCGGAGTTTTTAGATCTTGATGCTAAATTTGGTAAAAGTGGGATTGGAGAGGTCATGACTTTAAATAGTATTGAACCCACTATCTCAGATTTCAAGGAATTTGATTATGATAATTGTTCTTTAGAAGGTTGTATTTCCTTGTTGCAATCTGTTGTTAATTCTCCTCATGCTTATAGTCAAAATAAAGCTTTTACCAAACATATCGTTGATGCCTTGATGCAATCTTATGATGAAAAACTTAATTTGGAAGTTTCTATACCTAGAAATCTTAATGATGAGTGGGAACATACTATAAAGATTAGAATTAAAGATCATGAGTGTTTTGCTTTGTGTGATTTGGGTGCTAGTGTTTCCACGATTCCGAAAACTTTATGTGATATTCTAGTTTACATGATCTTGATGATTGCTCTTTAAATTTGCACCTTGCGGATTCCACCATTAAAAAGCCAATGGGAAGGATCGATGATGTTCTCATTGTTGCAAATAGAAATTTGGTGCCCGTGGATTTTATCGTTCTTGATATAGATTGCAATCTTTCTTGCCCTATTATTCTTGGTAGACCTTTCTTTAGAATGATTGGCGCGATTATTGATATGAAGGAGGGGAATATTAGATTCCAATTTGCATTAAAGAAAGGCATGGAGCACTTTCCAAGAAAGAAAGTCAAATTACCTTATGAATCTATCATGTGGGCTACTTATGAATTTAGTGCCAAAGATGGCACTACTTAGATCTATCTTCGCTTTTATGCCTAGCTAGGGGCGTTAAACGATAGCGCTAGTTGGGAGGCAACCCAATTTTATTTGTGTTTTTTGTTTTTGTTCCTATTTAGCAATAAATTTTGCATGTACCTTCTCTTTAGATGTGTTTTTATCTTTTAATTAGTGTTTGTGCCAAGTAGAACCTATGGGATAACCTATGATGATAGTTGATTTGATTCTGCTGAAAACAGAAACTTTGTGCACACAAATTTAGTTTTGTTAAATCACAGAAACGTGTTTTTGCATTGATTCTTTTTTCTGCTGATCAAACGACAAATTTTCCAGGACTTCCTATTTTGGTAAGATTTTTAGAGTTCCAGAAGTTTGCGTTAGTTACAGATTGCTACAGACTGTTCTGTTTTTGACAGATTCTGTTTTTCGTGTGATGTTTGCTTATTTTGATGCATCTATGGCTAGTAAATTAGTTTATAAACCATATAGAAGTTGGAATACAGTAGGTCTAACACCAAAATAAATAAAAAATGAGTTCATTACAGTACCTTATATGGTGGTTTTGTTTTCTTTCACTAACGGAGCTTATAAGATTTCCTGTTGAGTTTTGTGTTGTGAAGTTTTCAAGTTTTGGGTAAAGCTTTGATGGACTATGGAATAATGAGTGGCAAGAGCCTAAGCTTGGGGATGCCCATGGCACCCCAAGACATTCAAGGATAGCCAAAAGCCTAAGCTTAGGGATGCCCCGGGAAGGCATCCCCTCTTTCGTCTTCGTTCATTGGTAACTTTACTTGGAGCTATATTTTTATTCGCCACATGATATGTGTTTTGCTTGGAGCGTCGTGTATTATATTAGTCCTTGCTTTTTAGTTTACCACAATCATCCTTGCTGTACAAACCTTTTGGTAAAAGCCTACTTGATTAGAATTTGCTAGTCTCTCATGCTTCACTTATATTATTTTGAGAGTCTTTTAGAACAACATGGTATTTGCTATGGTTATAAAATTGGTCCTAGAATGGTAGGCATCCTAGTTGGGTATAATAAAAACTATCATATGAAGTGAATTGGATGCTATGATCAATTTTATACTTGATAATTGTTTTGAGATATGGAGGTAGTGATATTAAAGTCATGCTAGTTGGGTGATTATGAATTTAAAGAATGCTTGTCTTGAAGTTAGCAAGTCCCGTAGCATGCACGTATGGTTAAAGTTGTGTAACAAATTTGAAACATGAAGTGTACCTGGCTTGTGCATCCTTATGAGTGGCGGTCGCGGACGAGCGATGGTCTTTTCCTACCAATCTATCCCCCTAGGAGCATGCGCGTAGTACTTGATTTTTGATTACTTCTAAATTTTTGCAATAAGTATATGAGTTATTTTGACTAATGTTGAGTCCATGGATTATACACACTTTTACCTTTCCGCCATTGCTAGCCTCTTCAATACCGTGCATTGCCCTTTCTCACCTTGAGAGTTGGTGCAAACTTCGCCGGTGCATCCAAACCCCGTGATACGATACGCTCTATCACACATAAACCTCCTTATATCTTTCTCAAAACAGCCACCATACCTACCTATTATGTCATTTCCATAGCCATTCTGAGATATATTGCCATGCAACTTTCCACCGTTCTGTTCATCATCATCATGACATACTTTACTTTTGTCATATTGCCATTGCATGATCATGTAGTTGACATCGTATTTGTGGCAAAGCCACCATGCATAATTTTTCATACATGTCACTCTTGATTCATTGAACCATCCCGGTACACCGCCGGAGGCATTCATATAGAGTCATATCTTGTTCTAGTTTCGAGTTGTAATTCATATGTTGTAATCAATGAAAGTGTGATGATCATCATTATTAGAGCATTGCCCAAAAAATAAAAAAAAGGCCAAAGAAAAAAGAAAAAAAAGAAAAAGAAAGAAAGAAAAAAAAGGAAAAAAAAATAAATAAAAGGGGCAATGTTACTATCTCTTTTTCCACACTTGTGCTTCAAAGTAGCACCTTGTTCTTTATGTAGTGAGTCTCATATATTGTGCTTCAAAGCAGCACCATGTTTTTCATATAGTGAGTCTCATAAGTTGTCTTTTTCATACTAGTGGGAATTTTTCTTTATAGAACTTGGCTTGTATATTCCTACAATGGGCTTCCTCAAATGCCCTAGGTCTTCGTGAGCAAGCAAGTTGGATGCACACCCACTAGTTTTCTTTTGTTAAGCATTCATTTATAGCTCTAGTGCATCCGTTGCATGGCAATCCCTACTCCTCATGTTGACATCAATTGATGGGAATCTCCATAGCCCGTTCATTATCCTCATCAATGTGAGACTTTCTCATTTTTTTTGTCTTCTCCACACAATCCCCATCATCATATTCTATTCCACCCATAGTGCTATATCCATGGCTCACGCTCATGTATTGCGTGAAGGTTGAAAAAGTTTGAGATTATTTAAGTATGAAACAATTGCTTGGCTTGTCATCGGGGGTATAGAAGTTGGGAACATCTTTGTGTGACGAAAATGAAGCATAGCCTAACTATATGATTTTGTAGGGATGAACTTTCTTCTTCCATGTTATTTTGAGAAGACATGATTACTTTGATTAGTATGCTTGAAGTGTTACTATTTCTTTTATAAATATGAACTTTTATTTTGAATCATTTTGGATCTGAACATTCATGCCACAATAAAGAAAATTACATTGAGAATTATTCTATGTAGCATTCCAAATCAAAAATTCTATTTTTATCATTTACCTACTCGAGGACGAGCAGGAATTAAGCTTGGGGATGCTTGATACGTCTCCAACGTATCTATAATTTTGCTTGTTCCATGCTATTATATTACCCCTTTTGGATGTTTATGGGCTTTATTTTACACATTTATATCATTTTTGGGACTAACCTACTAACCGGAGGCCCAACTCGTATTGCTGTTTTTTTGCCTATTTCAGTATTTCGAAGAAAAGGAATATCAAACGGAGTCCAAACGGAATGAAACCTTCGGGAGCGTGATTTTTGGAACAAGCGTGATCCAGAGGACTTGGAGTGCAAGTCAAGAAGCAGCCGAGGTGGCCACGAGAGGCTAGGGCGCGCCCCCTATCTCGTGGGCCCCTCGGGCGGCCACTAACGTACTTCTTCCTCCTATATAATCCTACGTACCCCGAAAACATCCAGGGAGCCAACGAAACACAATTTCCACCGTCGTAACCTTCTGTATCCGTGAGATCCCATCTTGGAGCCTTCGCCGGCGCTCCGCCGGAGGGGGAATCGACCATGGAGGGCTTCTACATCAACACCATAGCCCCTCCGATGAGTTGTGAGTAGTTTACCACAGACCTACGGGTCCATAGTTATTATCTAGATGGCTACTTCTCTCTTTTTGGATCTCAATACAATGTTCTCCCCCTCTCTTGTGGAGATCTATTTGATGTAAACTCTTTTTGTGGTGTGTTTGTCGAGATCCAATGAATTGTGGGTTTATGATCAAGTTTATCTATGAATAATATTTGAATCTCCTCTAAATTATTTTATGTATGATTGAGTTATCTTTGCAAGTCTTTTTGAATTATCGGTTTGGTTTGGCCTACTAGATTGATCTTTCTTGCCATGGGAGAAGTGCTTAGCTTTGGGTTCAATCTTGCGGTATCCTTACCCAGTGACAGAAAGGGTTGCAAGGCACGTATTGTATTGTTGCCATCGAGGATAAAAAGATGGGGTTTATATCATATTGCATGAGTTTATCCCTCTACATCATGTCATCTTGCTTAAGGCGTTACTCTATTCTTATGAACTTAATACTCTAGATGCAGGCAGGAGTCGGTCGATGTGTGGAGTAATAGTAGTAGATGCAGGCAGGAGTCGGTCTACTTGTCACGGACGTGATGCCTATATACATGATCATGCCTAGATAATCTCATAATTATTCTCTTTTCTATCAATTGCTCGACGGTAATTTGTTCACCCACCGTAATACTTATGCTATCTTGAGAGAAGCCACTAGTGAAACCTATGGCCCCCGGGTCTATATCTTATCATATTTGCTTCCAATCTACTTTTATTTGCATCTTTACTTTTTGCATCGATATTATAAAATACCAAAAATATATTTATCTTATCATACTATCTCAATTAGATCTCACTTTCGCTAGTGGCCGTGAAGGGATTGACAACCCCTTTATTGTGTTGGTTGCGAGTTCTTTGTTTGTTTGTGTAGGTGCATGGGACTTTTGAGGAGCCTCCTACTGGATTGATACCCTGGTTCTCAAAAACTGAGGGAACTACTTACGCTACTATTGCTGCATCACCCTTTCCTCTTCAAGGAAAACCAACGCAAGCTCAAGACGTAGCACATTCCTATCCTATTCCGGTGTTTTTCCTATCCCTGCATTTTTAGAATGATGCAAGCCAAATGAGCCCTTACAGAAATACTTCAGTTATAGGTAGGTGTCGAAGGGAACTTTGTGTGGTTTGTCGTGCTGCTGCCGTGATGTCGTCCACCTCACCTGAGCTGCTCCATCGATAGAAGCATCCACCAAACCAGACATCACGACTCCTGACCGTATTTCGCCACCTCAGATCTCCTTCCCTGCCGCCGGCACCCACCGCAATGGCATCACCATCATCGACTCAACAGATGAACCTGAGGAGTACACGGGTCCACAAGAGAGGTCGCACTCTTTTGTTTCTGCTTAGGTTATGCATTGCTTAAAATTACCTGCTACTTTATCGTCCTGTTCACCTCTTGGACTCAAAGTCAGGTCCAAATTAATGTTCAAACGTGAGTTCTAAATTAGTTGTGGGGCACATATCGAGGCAGCAATGAATAGTATCTTTATCTAATATCTAGTTCACCTAGGGTATGCCTATGTTGTTCATCTTGGGTGGGAAACAAATAGTAAAGCAATCATCATCTGTCTTTTTATAAAATTAAAACAATCATCAGCCTGCTATCATTATTTTTGGATCCATCCACTGGTTGTTACCATCACTCTAAATTTCTGCATGCTCTCCTTACATAATCTCACCATATTTTTTTCGTATGCATGTCAGATATTGTACACAGTCATGCTGAAGATGTAGAGAAAAAGAGAAGAGTTTTGCGCGGCAATACAATGTCATGCAGACATTGCTCCATGGTGGGTTCAATGGCAAACCCTCCCCCCCTCTCCAGATTGTAATCCAGAGGAAGATATCTGTTCTGAGGCGGATTCAAACGTAGCTGACCACTCCTATTTACCCCCAAGGTGTTTGCTCTACCTTGGCATGATGATGTTAGTCATATCATGCATATGTTGCCTTGCAGTGCCTACTTTTGACATCATATATGTCATCTGCTTAGTTTAGACATGTTCTGTAATGCCACCTGTTTAGTTTCTATATCATATATGGGAATTATGCAGTCTCATGTCTTTTAGCCAGCCATAATATATGTGAAATGTGAAATGCCATCCTGTTTAACCAGGCATCATATATTTGAATGATATCTTGCCCATCCTTTTCTTCATTACATTTTCATTTGTCGACAATGTTTGTACATTAAACTACTCTTCCTATGAATCAGCCATTTGGGTGGGAGATGGAAAAATCTGGAGTGAAAACAAGGCCTTCAGAGCAGACAGTGCTACCTGTCGAAGCAGATGTCTTATTGGGTCCTGATAGCTCCTCAGAGATGGATTCAGAGACAAATGACCAGTCCTATTCCCCAACCGAGCTGTATGCTCTAACTTGGCACGGTTATACTGCTCATATCATGCATAAGGTGTCTTGCATTGCATTGTTTAGACATCATATACACAATATTCAACACCATGTTCTTAGTTCAGACATCATATCGAATGCCCTCTGTTTAGCATATAAATCACATATGTGAATTAATTCATGTGATCTTGATTACTTAGATAACATGTAGGTGAATTATGTCATGCGATCCTGTTTAGTTATTCATCATATCTTTGATTATGTTATGCTATGCTATCCAGTTTAGATAGACATCATATATGTGAAATTATGTCATGCTATCCGTTTTAGTTAAACAATATACATGTCAACTATTTCATGCCCTCTTTTTCCAAACTATCTATTGCATCTGTCTCTCATACAATATCTATACATTCAACTATGTTTCTTGTTTATCGGCCATTTGAATTGGAGCAGGTCATGCCAGTATCTAGCAGACTAAAAACACGGATTTCAAATAAAAAAGTGCTACCTCTTGGTGGAGATAGCACCCTGGTTGTACATGCACGAGAACCAGCCCTACCACACATAACCCAAACTCTCGCAGATTGTACCCCTACTACGATGGACAGAGAACCAGCTTCACCCAATCTAACCCCAACCCCAGCAGATAGTAACCCAGTTCCTGTTGACACAACACCATCTCCACCACAGAGCTCCCAGACAAGAGCAGTTAGTAAGGCAGCTCCAGTGCCCAAAGGGCCAGTACTACCATGGCGAACCCCAACTCCACCAGTTAGTACGCCTATTCCTGTGGAGGAAGCACAACCAGCTAGTCGTAGTTTAGCATCTATCGCATTTGATGTTCTTAAATCCTATGTGCGTATCTTCCCATCTTGGAAATATTATACTGAAGATGAAGTAAAATGCCAGTTGCAGGTGTTTGTCCAGGAGTTATGTGTAAGTAATGTTATTCATGGCAATTACTTTGCTTTGTCCCATACATCCTACCTCCATGATGGCTATAATACAACAAATTTTCCCATTTTTCTCTATAGGGAAGGACCGATTTGGAAACTCATGATGAGGTAACCTGTGCTAATACCTCTGCTATCTTCAAGAATGCTTGGTGGCAGTATCGGAATTACCTGAAGAAAACGTACTTCACCGGCAAAGAAACTCATCAAATTCCCTTACGTTCTCCTGAGACACATTTACTGGACGATGACTGGGAACGCCTTGCTCTGTACTGGTCCCGAACCAAGAATGTGGTAAGGTCTATGAGCTCATTTTCTATTTTTAAGTACTATATTCTTGCGTCTTATTGTACTCTGTTCATGTAGAACAAGTGCCTAAACCTGAAGAACAATTGTTTTAATTTAAGATTCCACTGCTATCATAGTTCAAAAAAGCACTAGGCGTTAATTGTGCATTTTGCCATCGCCTTGCGCTTTACTGACCAAAGCGCATGCTTATGTGCAGTTATGCACAGATTAAGCATAGTTATGCGCAATGCATTTTGCCAACGCCAAGAGCCTAGGCGCGCTTAAGAGATTGCTTAGGCGTGCCTTTTTTAACTATGATTGCTATCATGCATACTACTTTGCTCTTGTATCACTGTATTTACTCATACAAACTTATTTTTAAATTGAAGGATCCAATCGAAACTCCAATGGCACAGCAGGTATGTTCACATATGTTTCTTTAACAGGTTTGCTCTTATCAATAGCTCTGTTGATTTCAATTTCAATTGTGTATACAGTTGACTTCTCATATCATGCACATCACTAGCATCACAACAGAGCCAACAGTGTTGTTGTACATGTAGACCTGTGGTACCCATCTGAAATCTTGTTGTGACGTGTAGTTTCCCACGCTTTGTATTCTTTCACTGCTACTTTGTCTTGGAATGATATGATTTGAACCGTGTCTCTATTTTGATTTGGCAAGACA
Source organism: Triticum aestivum (assembly GCF_018294505.1). Lineage (NCBI taxonomy): Eukaryota > Viridiplantae > Streptophyta > Magnoliopsida > Poales > Poaceae > Triticum > Triticum aestivum. The sequence goes on along the minus strand of NC_057801.1, from coordinate 252,125,049 downwards.
ATGCAGTGACCATAGGACATATATATATATATATATATATATATATATATATATATGTTTGTTTGATGCTTTTATTATGTACTAGTACTTGGCAGTAGAAGACTTGGTAGTTTAATCATGTCCACCTTACTAATGAATTGGTCCACCAAAATGAGTTTCATATACTAGTACATGCTAAACCTGTTATGTGTCTGCTTGTTTCTTCTTTTAGAATGCTGACAAAATATTGGGGAAGAGTGCCTTATTAAGCAATGGTAAAGGAAGTAATGCAGATAAGGTTCAGGATAGTGAGACATCCTTGTTGGTCTCCAACAAAGCTGATAAAACAGCTAAGGAAGACTATCTTGAAGACAGTGAGACAACCCCAAAGTCCTGTCTTGGTTTAGTGTTCGAGTTACTGGCCACTACCGCTTGCACAAGCTATTCAAACTCACTATCTGAATCAGTTTGGTTTCTTGAGTCTCAACTACAAGCTGAAAGACATCGATCAGCTATGCTGCGACAAGAAGCGGAAGGACTGCAGAAGTCCCTGGAGCATTCAGATGCATACTTTCTGGTGCAACAGCAAGCGTTGGAGGATTTTAGCGCCAAACAGGACAAAGCTAATAAGCTTGCTAAGCTTATTGCCAGCATGGTGGATACCCGGGATAACGTTTCTTGAGGTCTTCTAAAGTTGTTTAAGTTATGCTCTTGTTTTCTTGACGCGTTTATTTGCACTCGTGGCCAATTTTGACGGCCAGTGTATGTAATATGCTGCTTTGTTCCCTATATTTGCATTGGTGGCAAACTTTCATGCCCAGTGGATGTAATATGTGTAATAGCGGTAATAGGCTAGCGTTAGCGCTTGCTTATTTATTTCCTTATTGTCTTGTTTGGTTGTTTGCTTGTAGTCACTGCAGTTCTTTTTCCGTGTTTTTCTAGTGGCCACAATAAACTATTTTTGGTAACTAGGCCACAATAATCATGGCAACACATGTACTATTGTAACCGTGGGCCTCCTGCGGGCCGTATGATCCATGGGCCTTCTACGGACCATAGGATCCATTGGTCTTCTATACGGGCCTTAGGATCCATGGGCCTTCTATGGGCCGTAGGATCCATGGGCCTTCTACGGGCCGTACGATCCATGGGTCTGGTAGAAAGTGATACACTGTTCATTACGGGGTAGTTTCACCACGGGCCGTTAATGGGCCAAGAGTTACAAAGGGCCTCATATGGGCCGAAAGACGTCATGGGCCATACATGGGCCGGAAGTTAAAACAGGCTGGAATCATATTGGACGGCCTAGATGACGCTACTGGGCCTAATTCAGATAGGCCATAACGGGCCCTAGGTTAGCGGGCTGTAAATGGGCTATATGCGAACAGGCCGTTAACACGCTTTCCGTGGGCCGGCCCGCCACCTTTTGACCAAGTCAAACAGGCTGGCCTTTTCACGGGAATGGGCCTCTGTTGGGTCGTGCCACGTGTCGACGTATCATAGGTGCCTTGGGTCCAATGAGTGGATGACATCTGTCCCAACGGTGAGCCGACACGTGTTTCCTCCAGCCAATGATGATTTTACATGTGGTAAGTCCCCATTGGTCGGGGCTGTTAACAGGTTATCGGATCCAAAACCGGACCCGATAGCTTAACAACGTTCCGTTACGGTGGATGCCACGTGTCGGTCACCCTTGACGAAAGCACTTCTGTGATGCGCGATTTATCGTCATGGAAGTGGACACTTCCGTGATGATAATTTTGGTAATGTCATGGAACACTTCTATGACAACACAGGTATGACTATCTTGATTCTATCATAGAATCGTCATGGATGTACATGCATGACAAAAAACGCGACCTACTGTGACAAACACGTATCATCACGAAGTGTATTTTTTTTGTAGTGAATCAAGAGAACAACTGCTGACCAGAAGAGGTCATGTGGGTATGCTCCACACATACAGATGTTGATAAACTCCAAGATGCCCAAAGGAGTATATTTGTTGGACAAAGAGCATCTTCCCTTGAAGCCTGATTTTGAGGACAACACTGTGGTCATGGTTGCTGAAGATCCAACATCACTAGAGGCTCAAGAGAAGAGACAGAAGGCAAAACCAGAGAAGGCAGCAAAGATGCCAAGTGCTGAAGAAGCTTCACAAGTGTTCCTTAAGTCAAAGCAAGACCATCTTGGATATCTTACTCAAGCAACCTTGAGAATTGAGAAAGGACTGGCCACCCTGACTCAGAACCAGGAGAGCTTGGAGAGGATCATTGAAACCAAATTCTATGATCTTGACTTGAAGGTAACTAAAATTCAGACAACAGTTGAGCAGCTCCAGGAAGAAGCCGAAGAGAGGAAGGGACTACAGAAGTGTTCCAGAGAGTGCCTAGGGCACAGAGGTCTGCAGCAGTGCCAGTGCCAGGCACTAGAACTACAACATCAGCACCTGCAGCCACAGCTCCAGTTGCCCCTGCAGTGGCAACTCCACCAGCGCCATCAACTTCTACTGCTGCTTTCATCCTTGGAGTCCTCTCAACACCTCCTCCTGAAGATCAAGCCTAGAGAGCCGCATAGCACTATGCATTTTCAAGATTTTTGGTAACTTGTTGCCGAAGGGGGAGAAAGTGTATAGATCATAGGCTTCGCAGAGAGAGAGAGCTTTGCTTCTTTTGCTACTTATTTGTTTTGCTTGCTTGTTTGAGATACTTTATGCTTATGTGTGTGAGATACTTTGTATGGTCATGTGTTTGATCATATCATGCTTAATGCTTGTGCTTGGATGATGACATTATCTATCTTTTATGTATGATCATTCACTTTGCCTTGGTGATGAGTGCTTCTTCTTATTTTCTATCATTTTGAGTGCTCCACCAAGATGTATGTGACATGGAAGTGTAACCCGTGATCCTAATTGATTGTGCATTTGTATTCAAAAGCAAATTCCAAATAATGCACAAATTTAGGGGGAGCTCTTGCTTGTTACATACTTCTCAAAGCGACGATGTATTTCATTCTTATCATCATTTATTGAAGCTTTGATCTATATGATGTCATCAATTACCAAAAAGGGGGAGATTGAAAGTGCAGCTAATCCCTAGGTGGTTTTGGTAATTCTTAACAACATATAGCTCACTGAACTAATTCTCTTTCAAGATGATCATTTCAGAAAGTTCAGTGATTGGCATGGCATGGACTAGAGATGTGGACCCCTCAAAATGCTAAAGACACATATTGGCAACAAGCTCAAGACTCTACATTTTTATTTAAGTGATCCAAGATCACATTGAGTCCATAGGAAAGCCAATACTATTAAAAGGGGATGAGGTGTTGCTTAATGGCTTACTTGCTCAAAATGCTTAGTGATATGCTCTAAAACCCTCAACCACTTTCTCATTTCCACATATGTCCTAAACCAAAAAGTCAAAGTCGGCCCCACCGATTTGATATATCCGGCACCACCGAGTTCATTTGACATAGCCACTGCCACAAACACTAGTCACTTCGGTTTCACCGATAGGGATCTCGGTCTCATCGTGATGGGATTGCAAACTCCCTATTTCCTTTTCGTAACATTTCGGTCCCACCGAAATGAGCGAATCAGTCCCACCGAGTTTGCAATGCAAATTCACTGTTTCCTTTTCGTAATGTCTCGGTCTCATCGAGATGAGCGAATCGGTCCCACCAAGTTTGCCTGACCAACTCTCTATGTGCCTATTACTAAAATCGGTCCCACCGAGTTCATGTGATTGGTCACACCGAGATTACGTTATGCCCTAACCCTAGCATATCGATCTCACCGATTTGATTGCATTGGTCCCACCAAAAAGCCTAACGTTCATATTTTCACCTGAATTGTGCTGATCGGGTTTTACCATTCGGTCTCACCGAGTTTGGGAATATGTGTGTAATGGTTAGATTTTGTGTGGAGGCTATATATACCCCTCCACCCATTCTTCATTCGTGGAGAGTGCTATCAGAACATGCCTACACTTGCACCATTCATTTTCTGAGAGAGAACCACCTACTCATGTGTTCAGACCAAGACATTCCAATCCAACCACAAGAATCTTGATCTCTAGCCTTCCCCAAGTTTCTTTCCACTCAAATCATCTTTCCACCATTGCCAAATCTGTGTGAGAGAGTTGAGTGTTGGGGAGACTATCATTTGAAGCACAAGAGCAAGGATTTCATCATCAACACACCATCTATTACCTTTTGGAGAGTGGTGTCTCCTAGATTGGTTAGGTGTCACTTGGGATCCTCCGTCAAGATTGTGGAGTTGAACCAAGGAGTTTGTAAGGGCAAGGAGATTGCCTACTTCGTGAAGATCTACCTAAGTGAGGCAAGTCCTTCTTGGGTGATGGCCATGGTGGGATAGACAAGGTTGCTTCTTGGTGGACCCTTCGTGGGTGGAGCCCTCCGTGGACTCTCGCAGCCGTTACCCTTCGTGGGTTTAAGTCTCCATCAACGTGGATGTATGATAGCACTACCTATCGGAACCACGCCAAAAATCTCCGTGTCAACATTGCGTTTGCTCCCTCCAAACTCCTTCCATTTACTTCCTTGCAAGTTGCATGCTTTACTTTCTGTTGCTCATATACTCTTTGCATGCTTGCTTGAATTGTATTGTGATTGCTTGACTTGTGCTAAGTTGCTAAAATCTGACAAGAACTAAAATTGGGAAAAAGTTAAGTTTTATTTGGTCAAGTAGTCTAATCACTACCCCCCCCCCTCTAGACATACTTTCGATCCTACAGCAGGGCTGTACGACTCGAGCAGCGCCTCCTGCTCCGCCCGCTCCGCAGCGATCTGCTTCTCCGCTTGGAGGTGCTCCTGGAGGACATGGTGGTTGTAGGCGGCGTCGGCCTGCGCCTCCCGGGATTGCTCCTCACGCTTCTGCCTCACCATGTCTATGTATTGGGCACGGGCCTTACCGATGGTCATGGTGCAATGGACCGGCGAGGACGGCATGTAGGAGGGGGTCATCATCCTTCGGCTACCTGCTGGCCAGCGACTCGACAGCAATGGCTGACATCTCCTTCTGGTCCGTCGTCCACCCATCCCGAAGAGCGCTGGAGCACAAGGAACCCATGGTGGGAGTGGTGTGCACAGGAGAAAGGGAACGGAGGCGGATGACTATGGCTATGGCCGGCACAACAGTTTATATAGCAATGGTGGGCGACAGAGGGATGGACGGGTGGCGCTAGACTAGCCGCCTCGGCAACCGCGTATCATTAATATGGGCAGCAGAAGGATGGACGGCACTTGTGTCATTTGAACATGGAGCAATCGCCTTCACCGAGAAGTGGCGTGGGCGGTGCTGGTCGTTAAGGGCAGAAAGCGCGCGCGGACGAGGGAGGGGGTCTGGGTGGACCAGGTGCTACGTCTTGAGCTTGCGTTGGTTTTCCTTGAAGAGGAAAGGGTGATGCAGCAAAGTAGCGTAAGTATTTCCCTCAGTTTTTGAGAACCAAGGTATCAATCCAGTAGGAGGCTCCTCAAAAGTCCCACACACCTACACAAACAAACAAGAATCTCACAACCAACGCAATAAAGGGGTTGTCAATCCCTTCACGGCCACTTGCGAAAATGAGATCTGATAGAGATAATATGATAAGATAAATATTTTTGGTATTTTTATGATATAGATAGGAAAAGTAAAGATGCAAATAAAAGTAGATTGAAAACTTATACGATAAAAGATAGACCCGGGGGGCCATAGGTTTCACTAGTGGTTTCTCTCAAGATAGCATAAGTATTACGGTGGGTGAACAAATTACTGTCGAGCAATTGATAGAAAAGCTAATAATTATGAGATTATCTAGGCATGATCATGTATATAGGCATCACATGTGACAAGTAGATCGAAACGATTCTGCATCTACTACTATTACTCCACACATCGACCGCTATCCAGCACGCATCTAGAGTATTAAGTTCACCAAGAACAGAGTAACGCATTAAGAAAGATGCCATGATGTAGAGGGATAAACTCATGCAATAAACCCCATCTTTTTATCCTCGATGGAAACAATACAATATGTGCCTTGCTGCCCCTGCTGTCACTGGGAAAGGACACCGCAAGATTGAACACAAAGCTAAGCACTTCTCCCATTGCAAGAAAGATCAATCCAGCAGGACAAACCAAACTGATAATTCGAAGAGACTTGCAAAGATAACTTAATCACACATAAAAGAATTCAGAGGAGATTTAAATATTTCTCATAGATAAACTTGATCATAAACCCACAATTCATCGATTCTCGACAAACACACCGCAAAAGAGTTACATCGAATAGATATGCAAGAAGATCAAGGAGAACTTTGTATTGAGATTCAAAGAGAGAGAAGAAGCCATCTAGCTAATAACTATGGATCCGAAGGTCTGTGGTAAACTACTCACAAACTCATCGGAGAGGCCTTGGAGATGATGTAGAGGCCCTCCATGGTCGATTCCCGCTCCGGCAGAGCGCCGACGAAGGCTCCAAGATGGGATCTCACGGGTACAGAAGGTTGCGGCGGTCGAATTAGGTTTTCATGGTCTATTCTAATGTTCTCGGGGTACGTGGGTATATATAGGAGGAAGAACTAGGTCGGTGGACGCCCAACGGGCCCACGAGGGTGGGGGCGCACCCACCTGTAGGGGGCGCGTTGGGCACCCTCGTGGCCGCCTTGGTTGTTGCGTGACTTCCACTCCAAGTCTCTAGGTTCGCATTTGTTCCAAAAAGATCACTCCCGAAGGTTTCATCGCGTTTGGACTCCGTTTGATATTCATTTTCTTCGAAACACTGAAATAGGCAAAAAAAACAGCAATTCGGCTTGGGCCTCCGGTTAGTAGGTTAGTCCCAAAAATGACATAAAAGTGTAAAGTAAAGCCCATAAACATCCAAAACGGGTAATATAATAGCATGGAACAATCAAAAATAATAGATACGTTGGAGACGTATCACCTGGGCTGTCAGACTCGTGCTTGGCAGCGGTCCGGTCCAGCAGCCGGACATCCTAGCTCGCCAGCGAGCTCGCCGAGCTCAACAACGACAATCAGATGATGGACGTGGCTTCTGACCAGGAGCTGGCGCCTCCGCCCAAGCCTGTTCATGTCGTGTTCACCATAGAGTAGGTGTGGCCGCACTTCTACGCCCTAATGGTGGAAGAGATACCAGCATAGGAGGACTTATGTTGCAACCTCTATCTCCTCAATGAGCACCGGCTCGGGGAGGGAAGAGTCACCGGCGAACAAGCGAACGACAATGTCGTCACGGACATGTGGCCCTATGATCCTAGCTTCCTAAATGAGTAGCGGGCGCGGTATCAGACCATCCGTAGGGCCCGCGAGGCCCTCTCGATCGTCCTTCGAGTTGTTGGGCTCGTCGTGGCGCCGCCATCTCGCGTTGTTGATACGTCTCCAACGTATCTACTTTTCCAAACACTTTTGCCCTTCTTTTGGACTCTAACTTGCATGATTTGAATGAAACTAACCTGGACTGACGCTGTTTTCAGCAGAACTGCCATGATGTTGTTTCATGTGTAGAAAATAAAAGTTCTCGGAATGTCTTGAAAATCCACGGAGGCACTTTTTGGAATTAATAAGAATTTCTGGGCGAAAGAAATACACCAGGAGGCCCACACCCTGTCCACGAGACAGGTGGCTCCCCCCATAGGGCGTGCCCCCCTATCTCGTGGGCCCCCTGTACCTCCACCGACCTCAACTCCAACTCCATATACTCACGTTCGGGGAGAAAAAAATCAGAGAGAAAGTTTCATCGTGTTTTACGACACGGAGCCGCCGCCAAGCCCTAATCTCTCTCGGGAGGGCTGATCTGGAGTCCATTCGGGGTTCCGGAGAGGGGGATTCGTCGCCATCGTCATCATCAACCATCCTCCATCACCAATTTCATGATACTCATTGCCATGCGTGAGTAATTCCATCGTAGGCTTGCTAGACGGTGATGGGTTGGATGAGATTTACCATGTAATCAAGTTAGTTTTGTTAGGGTTTGATCCCTAGTATCCACTATGTTCTGAGATTGATGTTGCTATGACTTTGCTATGCTTAATGCTTGTCACTAGGGCCCGAGTGCCATGATTTCAGATCTGAACCTATTATGTTTTCATGAATATATGTGTGTTCTTGATCCTATCTTGCAAGTCTATAGTCACCTATTATGTGTTATGATCCGACAACCCCGAAGTGACAATAATCGGGATACTTCTCGGTGATGACCGTAGTTTGAGGAGTTCATGTATTCACTATGTGCTAATGCTTTGTTCCGGTTCTCTATTAAAAGGAGGCCTTAATACCCCTTAGTTGCCGCTAGGACCCCGCTTCCACGGGAGGGTAGGACAAAAGATGCCATGCAAGTTCTTTTCCATAAGCACGTATTACTATTTACGGAATACATGCCTACATTACATTGATGAACTGAAGCTAGTTCTATGTCACCCTATGTTATAGCTATTGCATGAGGAATCGCATCCAGCATAATTATCCACTATTGATCCATTGCCTACGAGCTTTTCACATATTGTTCTTCGCTTATTTACTTTTCCATTGCTACTGTTACAATTACTACAAAAACCCAAAAACTATTATCTTTACTTTTGCCACCGTTACCTTTATTATCATACTACTTTGCTACTAAATACCTTGCTGCAAATACTAAGTTATCCAGGTGTGGTTGAATTGACAACTCAACTACTAATACTCAAGAATATTCTTTGGCTCCCCTTGTGTCGAATCAATAAATTTGGGTTGAATACTTTACCCTCAAAAGTTGTTGCGATCCCCTACACTTGTGGGTTATCAAGACTAATTTCTGGCGCCGTTGCCGGGGAGCATAGCTCTATTCTTTGAGTCACTTGGGATTTATATCTGTTGATCACTATGAAGAACTTGAAAGACGACCGAACTACTATTTTGCCCTCAACTACGAGGGGAGGTAAGGAACTGCCATCTAGCTCCGCACTAGATTCTCCTTCCGTTATTAGTAAGCTTGCGACACCTAAACCTGCTACTGCTATGAATTCTGATATGTCGCATGTTATTGATGATGCCACTTCTTATATGCATGATGAAACTACTTCTGTGCTTAATACTACTTTGGCATTAGGTGAATTTCTTGATGAACAACTTGCTAGAGTTAGGGGGAATGAAATTACTGAAGAACCTATTATTGATGATAGTGATGATGAAGGTTCTCCCAATGATTATGTATTGCCTGTTGTTCCTAAGGGTTATGTTATGAATGGAGAAGCTGCTAGGGAAATCTTTGCTTGCAATGATAGATATGATCTTAAGAAATTATTAGCTAAATGGAAGCAGCAGTCTCTTAATGCTAGAATGAAACCTGACCCTGCTTTTGCTACTTCACCTATCTGTGTTACTGATAAGGACTATGAATTCTCTGTTGATCCTGAGATTATTACTTTAGTTGAATCTGATCCTTTTTATGGCCTTGAATCTGAAACTGTTGCGGCACATCTTACCAACTTAAATGATATAGCTACCCTGTTTACTCATGATGAGAAGTCTCGCTATTATTATATCCTTAAGATATTTCCATTCTCATTAAAGGGTGATGCTAAGACTTGGTATAATTCTCTTGCTCCTGGTTGTCTGCGTAGTCCCCAGGATATGATTTATTACTTCTCTGCTAAATATTTCCCTGCTCATAAGAAACAAGCTGCCTTGCGGGAAATATATAATTTTGTGCAAATCATAGAAGAGAGTCTCCCACAAGCTTGGGGGAGGCTTCTCCCGTTACTTAATGCTTTGCCTGATCATCCTCTTCAGAAAAATGAAATACTTGATTTCTTTTATAATGGACTAACCGATGCTTCCAAGGACTACTTGGATAGTTGTGCTGGTTGTGTTTTCAGGGAAAGAACAGTCAATGAAGCTGAAATATTATTGAATAATATGTTGACTAATGAAAATAATTGGACTCTTCCTGAGCCAATTCCTGAAGTAATTCTTGAACCAATTGAGCCAACTCCTGAGCCTATTCCTAAACCCACTCCAAAGAACAGAGGTGTTTTACTTCTCAGTCCTGAAGATATGCAAGAGGCAAAGAAATCAATGAAAGAAAAAGGTATTAAAGCTGAAGATATTAAGAATTTACCACCTATTGAAGAAATACATGGTCTTAATATACCGCCTGTTGAAGGACCACATTGTCTTGATAACCCGACACAGGTAGTAAAGGTAAATTCTCTCTATAGATATGATAAAGTTGAAGTCTCCTCTACTAAATTTCATAGTCCATGCTTAGATGAATTTGACGACTTTATGGCTAGACAAGAAAGTTTTAATGCTTATGTTGGTAGAGAGTTAAAGAATAATGCTTTCGAGATAGGACGTGTAAGTGATAATCTCGCTAGAGTTAAAGATGAACTTCACCTCGTTAGCAAATATGCTTCTATGGTTGCTACTCAAGCTGAGCAAGTACTCAAAGCTCAAAATGATTTGCTTGATGAATTGAATAATAAAAATGACTTTGCTGTTAGAGTGGCTACTAGAACTGGTAGAATGACTCAGGAACCTTTGTATCCTGAAGGCCACCCTAAGAGAATCGAGCAAGATTCTCAGAGAAATAATTAGAGGCACCTAGTTCTTCTAAAAAGAAGAAAAAGAAAAATGATAGAACTTTGCATGCTTCTAGTGAACCTACTGTAGACACACCTGAGAATCCTAATGATATTTCTATCTTTGATGCTGAAACACAATCAGGTGATGAACATGAACCTAGTGATAATGTTAATGATAATGTTCATATTGATGCTCAACCTAGCAAAACTAATGATGTAGAGATTGAACCTGGTGTTGATCTTGATAACCCACAATCAAAGAATCAACGTTATGATAAGAGAGATTTTGTTGCTAGGAAGCACGGTAAATAAAGAGAACCATGGGTTCAGAAACCCATGCCCTTTCCTCCTAAACTATCCAAGTCAAAGGATGATGAGGATTTTGAGCGCTTTGCTGAAATGATTAGACCTATTTTCTTACGTATGCGCTTAACTGATATGCTCAAAGTAAACCCTTATGCTAAGTATATGAAGGATATCATTACAAATAAAAGAAAGATACCGGAAGCTGAAATTTCCACCATGCTTGCTAATTACACTTTTAAGGGTGGAATACCAAAGAAACTTGGAGATCCCGGGGTACCAACTATACCATGCTCCATTAAAAGAAATTATGTTAGAACTGCTTTATGTGATGTTGGAGCCGGTGTTAGTGTTACGCCTCTCTCTTTATATCGTAGACTTGAATTTAATAAGTTGACACCCACTAAAATATCTTTGCAAATGGCTGATAAATCAACTGCTATACCTGTCGGTATTTGTGAGGATGTGTCTGTTGTGGTTGCAAATGTCACTATCTTAACGGACTTTGTTATTCGTGATATTCCCGAGGACGATAGTATGTCTATCATCCTTGGTAGACCTTTTCTTAATACTGCAGGGGCTGTTATTGATTGCAACAAAGGCAATGTCACTTTTCATGTTATTGGTAATGAGCATACGGTACACTTTTCGAGGAAACAATCTCAAGTTCATAGCATCAATTCTATTGAAAAGCTCCAACTATTATTATTGGAGGTTTTGAATTTCCTCTCACTACTTTCAAGAAAAAGTATGATATTCTTATTGTTGGGGATTTTCATATCCCCGTTGAGGTAACTTAGTGTTATTCGAAATTTTTCTGGTTCCGTGTTATTCGGAATGAGTTCGTTAACAAGACTTGATCAACCTTGTTAGTGGATTCATTTTGATGATCACGAGATGGATGAAACTAGAAGGCACAACTGAGGGAGTCCTGGACTAGGGGGTGTCCGGATAGCTGAACTATCATCATTGGACGGACTCCAAGACTATGAAGATACAAGATTGAAGACTTCGTCCCGTGTCCGGATGGGACTTTCCTTGGCAATACGGATATGTAGATCTCCTACCATTGTAACCGACTCTGTGTAACCCTAGCCCTCTCCGGAGTCTATATAAACCGAAGGGTTTTAGTCCATACGACGAACAACAATCATACCATAGGCTAGCTTCTAGGGTTTAGCCTCCTTGATCTCGTGGTAGATCTACTCTTGTACTACCCATATCATCAATATCAATCAAGCAGGAGTAGGGTTTTGCCTCCATCGAGAGGGCCCGAACCTGGGTAAAAACATCGTGTCCCTTGTCTCCTGTTACCATCCGCCTAGACGCACAGTTTGGGACCCCCTACCCGAGATCCGCCGGTTTTGACACCGACATTGGTGCTTTCATTGAGAGTTCCTCTGTGTCGTCACCTATAGGCTCGATGGCTCCTTCGATCATCAACAACGACGCATTCCAGGGTGAGATTTTTCTCCCCGGATAGATCTTCGTATTTGGCGGCTTTGCACTGCGGGCCAATTCGCTTGGCCATCTGGAGCAGATTGAAAGCTACGCCCCTGGCCATCAGGTCAGATTTGGAAGTTCGAACTTCACGGTCGACATCCGCGGAGACTTGATCTTCGACGAATTCGAGCCACAGCCGAGCGCGCCGCACTGTCACGATGAGCATGATCTAGCTCTGCTGCCAGACGGTGCCCTGGAGGCCGCACAAGAGTCCGCTCCGACCCTTAACTCGGAGTTGACTGCGCCGATCGAGGATGGGTGGCTAGACACCGCCTCGGGGGCTGCTTCCTCTTCGGCGATGGAGCCGAATACTGACCCTGTCCCTTGTGAAGCTCGTCACTCCCAGGTGTCGGACTCCTCGCCGGACTCCGAACCTACCGCGCCCCTACCAATCGAATCCGATTGGGCGCCGATCATGGAGTTCACCGCTGCGGACATCTTTCAGCACTCGCCTTTTGGTGACATCCTGAATTCGCTAAAGTATCTCTCGTTATCGGGAGAGCCCTGGCCGGACCACGGTCGGGAAGGTTGGGATGCGGATGACGAAGAAATTCAAAGCCCACCCACCACCCACTTTGTAGCCACTGTCGACGACCTAACCGACATGCTAGACTTCGACTCCGAAGACATCGACGGTATGGACGACGATGCCAGAGATGACCAAGAACCAGTGCCCACAGGGCACTGGAAAGCCCCCCAACTCACGATGTATACATGGTGGATACACCAAAAGGAAGCGATAACGAGGAACAACGGAACGCGGAGAAGGATAATTCCCCCCAAAACAGCCAAAACGGTGACGCAAGCGCCGCCCGAAATCCCGCCTCGATAACAACATCACCCATACGGACCCAGCCGTAGAGCAGGGCAAACCAGTGGACGACGAACATGCCACCAAGCAACCGTCCGAACAGGATGAATTGGACGAGCAACCCATCCCCGGCGAAAACAACAGTCCAGATGATCTCACGCCGGACACATCACCGGAGCATAAGAACCTCCACAAAAGGCTCGTCGCAACTGCAGGAAGTTTGAAGAAGCAGAAGTGGAAGCTCAAAATAGCGGAAGACATACTCAGAATGAGATGGAGCAAAGTACTCAAGACCGCAGATAAATATGGCGATAGTCACCAAGCAAAGAGCTACCCGAAGCGCAAGCTATTGCCCGAATTTGACAAGGAGGCCGTAGAGCCCCCACAGTCAAAGAACAAAGAGGCCGCCTTGTCGGATAGACGACCACATGACAAGCAAAGAGCGGCAAGCGGCACCGCACACAAGCCGGCACACGATCCAAAAAAGGATCCTCGCAAAAAGGATGGCCCGGTCAGGTCCATCTATGGGCCAAGAAAGAAGGCTCCAGGGAGCAACACAACACGTAGAGTGTTCGAAAATAACGGTACACCTAAATACAGGGGCACCGCACACCCCCTATGTTTCACCGATGAGGTACTGGATCATGAATTTCCAGCGGGATTCAAGCCCGTAAACATAGAGGCATACAACGGAACAACAGACCCCAGAGTTTGGATTGAGGATTATATCCTACACATACATATGGCTAGAGGAGATGATCTCCATGCCATAAAATACCTACCCCTCAAGCTCAAAGGGCCAGCTCGGCATTGGCTCAAAAGCCCCCCAGAAAATACCATGGAAGTTGGGAAGAGCTCGAGGATGCGTTTTGAGCAAATTTTCAGGGGACTTATGTCCGCCCTCCGGATGCAGACAATTTAAGTCACATAACTCAACAGCCCGGAGAGTTAGCCCGCAAATTCTGGAACAGGTTCCTCACCAAAAAGAACCAAATAGTCGACTGTCCGGACGCCGAAGCCTTAGCAGCCTTCAAACATAACGTCCGAGACGAATGGCTCGCCAGACACCTCGGCCAGGAAAAGCCAAGGACAATGGCCGCACTAACAAGCCTCATGACCCGCTTCTGCGCGGGAGAAGATAGCTGGCTAGAAAGATGCAGCACCAATGACCCGAGTACATCCGAGGTCAGGGATGGAAATGGGAAGCCACAACGCAGAAAAGACCAGCGCCGGACTAAGGAAAATGGCCCAAAGAACACGGTGGTGAACGCCGGGTTCAAAAGCTCTCGGCCGAACAACAAAACACTGCCTATTAAGGACAACAGTCATGAGCTATCCAACCTAAACAAAATCTTGGACATGATATGTCAAATCCACAGTACCCCCGGGAAGCCTGCAAACCATAACCACAGAGATTGTTGGGTCTTCAAGCAGTCCGGCCGACTTAACACCGAACACAAGGGGCTCGACACACCAAGCGAGGACGATGACGAACCCCACAAGCAGAGAGCCGGAAAACAAAAGAACTTCCCACAAGAAGTCAAAACAGTGAATTCACTTCAAGTGATAACAAGGAAAAATAGGGCGGCACCTACTAAAGTACGCGCCGCACGGTCCACCCCAGCGGAGTCCCGAAACTGGATGTCAAAACCAATTACTTTCGACCATCAGGATTACTCCAGAAGTATTCGAAATGCAGGATGGACTGCTTTGATACTGGATCCTATAATCGGCAGACTACAACTTACACAAGTCCTAATGGATGGCAGCAGCGATATAAACCTGCTATACCAGGACACAATCCGCAGAATGGGGATAGACCCTACCAAAATTCGCCATAGCAACACTTCCTTTAAAGGAGTAACGCCAGGCCCTCACGCCAATTGTACGGGCTACTTACTACTAGAAGTCGTGTTCGGTTCATCCGACAACTTCCGTCACGAAAAGCTAATCTTCCATATCGCCCCATTCAACAGTAGCCATCAAGCACTATTGGGACGCGAAGCTTTCGCCCGCTTTAACGCAATACCGCATTACGCGTCTCTCACACTTAAAATGCCCGGTCCACGCGGTATCATCTCATTGAAGGGAAACTTCGAGTGTTCCTCGACCGCGGAAGAACGTGAGACTGCCTTGACACCACACACTAATCCGGCCTTGCTGATCAAAGCCCCTAAAACAGGTCATTCAGACCCCGGACACGGTTAGGCGAGTTCGGTATAAATAAACAAGGGGCCCCTAGCCGCGTACCCCTTTACAAGGGGCTGCACGAATGAAGAATGAGAGCCAATAAAGCTCAATTTTATTCATTTCTTAAATCATACTCTGTTTTAAATACATTTTTCGCACGATCTTTTTTCAAACTAAGTTCTTCTCTTTTACAGATGAACAATGTGCTACACCCGTCCAGGATACAGCACAATGGAGACACATGCGCAGACGTGCAGCAGGGACCCATTGCAAGGATTCTTTTCAGATTAAGACCCTGCGTAAACCTTTTTTACTGTCTCTTGTTGATACACATCCCCCGGTTTCTTACCATAACCGAGGAGGAGGCTGGCGTTTTGGCATCGGCCGCGTCAGAAGATTTCGCGCGTACCTGGACACTAGGGGCTTAGGGCATCGTTCTGCCCGTTTTCATAAAGACCGAATACCTTAGGGAGTGTTCGGCGTCTCGAGTTAGGCCTTATATGCATCAACTCCGAATCATGTCTTTGGTCAAATATTGGGTTTGCCCGGCTCCTATGTTCTGCTACCTTACGTTCCGTTTTATCGGCTAATGCGGCACCAGGAGAGCTACTGCGATTGTGCCCCGCTTCGGCCTGGCAAGCACCTCAGTAGAGAAAGCCGAAAACTGACTGTCATGATATAGCGAGAGACTGGTCAACCACTCGATCGACTACCGGAATGTCTAGAATTCCTCCGCTTTGACGAAGGACCGTTTCCCGGTCAGGCACACACGCGCCCCGAATTCGGAGAGCGCGGTGCCCCTAGGGGCTATATCGTAGCCCCACCTTCGAACTGCTATGGCTAGGTGAAAGTGATAAAGCATTATAGTCCGGTTGCCTAGTTTGCTATGCTACCACCTCCTTCATAGGACCAAGAAGTTGGATTAAGTGTGAAAATGCGCTTTTTTGCAAACACCCCCGCACCATGTGCGTGGGGGCTGAAGCCGAAGACTGCCATCTTTCAGGTTATATATACATATACATTAATGGCCGCACAGGAGATATTTCAATACTTGAACGCACAAGTATAAAAAGCCCTTATATTATAAATATGGTTTTACAAATCATACATGTCATTTGAACATAACATTTTTCGAGCACTGCGACTCTATTAAACGAGCGCCCTGCAGGACTTCCTCAAAATAGTGCTCGCCGGGTAATCGGCTTCTGTCCCAATCCCGGGATGCAACATCGGCGGCGTCCATCTCTGCCCAGCATGTTTTGACACGGGCGAGAGCCATCCGTGCACCCTCTATGCATGCCGACCGCTTCATCGCCTTGATATGCGGCACCGCATCAAGGAATTGCTGCACTAAGCCAAAATAACTCTTTGGCTTGGGCCTTTCCGGCCACAGATGAGCCACGACATCCTTCATGGCAAGTCCGGACAACCTATTCAGCTCAGCCCACTCAGCCAACCGACGGGTTAACGGAAGTGGACGCTCCGGACTATGGAATTGAGACCAAAAAAGCTCTTCCATTTCGTGATCCTTTTGGCTTCGGAAGTGCACGACTGCGTCCGCCGCACTCGCCGCCAAATTCAGATAAGCATCCTCCGCACCCCACAACTGGCCCAACTGAGCATACTTCGGATCCGTGAACTTCCTACGCAGCAGAAAGGGCTTTCCAGCCGCAATGTCTCCGGCCTGACGCAGCTCCTCCTTTATAGCCCTCATTGCAGAGCGGGCATCCTTGGCTTCGGCGGTGGCCTTGTTCAGGTCCTCTTGCCCCGCTCGGCGTTCTCTTTCAAGAACCTCATAGCGGTCGGTAGCATCCTTCAGCTTCACGGCCATTCCGGCCATCTCCTCCCTGCTTCGACAGTGAGCAGCCTTTTCGGCTTTTAGCTCTTTGGCTGCCTTCGAGGCAGCCGCATCACTCTTTCTGGCTTGCTTCTTGGCTCGAGCAAGCTCCGCCCGAAGGTCCTCCATAGCAGCGGCGCCATCTGCATCAAGCATACATGTTGTAAGGCGTGGGCATCAGCTCCCTTACCAGGTGACCGCGGAGAAACCACCTACCTTGTGACTCGTCAAGTCGCTTATTGACCAGCGTGATGTCCGCATCCACAACATCCAGTTGCCGCTTCAGCTCGGCAACTCTATCAGTCCGACTGGCCACCGAACGCTCCGCCCCCTGAATAGGAACATCGACATATTAACACTAAGATTATGATCCTCGGCACGCCGTAACTTCTGACAACGTACCGAGTCTCAGGGGCTACTATCTATACAGGGCGCACTCTATGTGCAAAACTGTCAAAAGGTATGTCATTTTTACGTACCTCAAACCCCGTCAGTAAACTTCTGACAGCCTCATGCAACCCGCTCTCAGCGGATGAAATCCTTTCAATCACCATACTCATTAATGTACGGTGATCTTCTGAGATAGACGCCCTCTCGAGCAGATCCTTCAGCTCCTCCGGCCGTACACCAGTTGGTGCCGAACTCTCCGGCCCTGCCGGACTCGGGGAGACCCTCCGCGATGACACCTCAGGGTCGTCCACCCCGCCTGACGGTGCAGCAGATGGAGGCGTCTCCCTCTCCATCATCTCCGGACGAAGATGCCCCGAAGATGAGCTCTGCTGAGAAGGGCTGAGATCCGAACTACAAGGTAAGAACTTTCGTCATCCTCAGAAATAAAAACAGGGATGTCCCTTATTACGAAACTCCCTTTTTTCTACTTACGGCTCGCTGGAGGGCTGATTCCCTTGGGGAGATAGTGCGGCTGGGGCTTCTCCTGGCGCAGGACCCTCCGATGAAGATTTCTTCCCCCGCTTTGCGGCCTTGGCCTCCGGATCTTCGGAAGCGGTCCTCTTCTCCCCCTGGAGGGAGGGATTCTCGATTCCCCCTTTCTTGAGCGCCTCCTTAGCAGAGGTGTTAGTTTTCCTGTTTTCCCCTTCACCCTCTTCTGAAGGTGCAACCTCTAGCATCTTGACTAACACGGGATCCGGCGTGGTCTCAGGGAGGGGGGGCCGGACACCGTATCAGTTTTGCTTTCGCTATCCACTCCTGTTCAAGGGATAGCTGGTTAAAAGGCAAATCTATGATAAATAAACAGATGGTATGTCCGGACACAGGACTACTTACTTGAGTATCCGGGCGATTGCAGCTTAGGCCGGCGTCCTTGGTCAAGTCCGGACACATCTCTTGTGATCCGAAGAACAGTTTATACATCTCCACGGGTGTCGTACCCATGAAGTGTTGAAGAGCTCGCGGTCCCTCTGGATTGAATTCCCACAGGCGGAGGGGGCGGCGTTTGTAGGGAAGAAGGCGCCGAATCAACATAACCTGCGCCACTACGACCAGATTGATCTTCCTCTCTTGGAGGTCTCGAATCCGGCCCTGCAATATTGGTACGTCCTTGGACGGCCCCCAGTCAAGCCCTTTGTTGACCCATGACGCCAGCCGTTGTGGAGGGCCCGAGCGAAAGGCGGGTGGCGGCACCTGCCTGCTGCCCCTGGGAGCAGTGATATAGAACCACTCCTGTTGCCACAAGCCGAGCTCCTCTTGAAAAGAGCCCTCGGGCCATGGAGCATCGGCCCTGTTGCTTATGACTGCCCCTCCGCACTCTGCTTGTCGCCCCTCGATCATCTTCGGCTCCATGTTGAAGGTCTTGAGCCACAAGCCGAAGTGAGCGGTAGTGCGGAGGAAGGCTTCGCAGACGACAATGAACGATGAGATGTGGAGGATGGACTCTGGAGCCAAGTCATGGAATTCCAGCCCGTAATAAAACATGAGCTCCCTCATGTAGGGGTCCATCGGGAAGCCTAAACCCCGACGGAAGTGAAACACGAACACGACGCTCTCACCAGGCTTGGGAGTGGGAACGACTTGCCCTTGGGCAGGCAACCTATGCGAAATCTCGTAGGTTAGGTACCTGGCGTCTCTCAGCTTTAACACGTCTTCTTCATTGACAGAAGAGGGCAACCACCGGCCCTGAAGGTCAGAGCCGGACATTGTCGAAGGTCCGAAGCGCCCGAATCTGGAGCCTTGGGTGTTGGAACACGGGGCGAGGGGCGGATTCAATTGAGGATCGAAGGAAAGGGACAGGCATTGGTCTCATTATAAAGGGGGAGAATACCAAGAGCCGTCCCTGTGACTGTTTGGAACTCGCCTTCGATGGAGAGGGCGTGGCAACGGGCGCGGTTGGGTTACCCACGTCCGTATTGATGAGAATCCCGGAATAAGGGGACACGATCTCTGCTTCGACAAGACGTGCCAATGAAACCGCTTCGCTAAACGCGCTGAGGTGGAATAATAAAAATGATTCGAATAAAGGCTTGGCCGTGGCGTGACGTCACGCCACGAAATACGTCAGCAGATTGAACTTGTGTAAATATTATTCTCTCTACGGAGGTATGTGGAATTTATTTTGCAGAGCCGGACACTATCCTGGTGTTGACAATCTTCTATGAATTATCCGGAGGAGGAACCCGCCTTGCAATGCCGAAGACAATATGCGCGCCGAACTCGTCGTCATTGAAGCCTGGTTCAGGGGCTACTGAGGGAGTCCTGGACTAGGGGGTGTCCGGATAGCCGAACTATCATCATTGTCCGGACGCCAAGACTATGAAGATACAAGATTGAAGACTTCGTCCCATGTCCGGATGGGACTTTCCTTGGCGTGGAAGGCAAGCTTGGCAATACGGATATGTAGATCTCCTACCATTGTAACCGACTCTGTGTAACCCTAGCCCTCTCCGGTGTCTATATAAACTGGAGGGTTTTAGTCCATAGGACGAACAACAATCATACCATAGGCTAGCTTCTAGGGTTCAGCCTCCTTGATCTCGTGGTAGATCTACTCTTGTACTACCCATATCATCAATATCAATCAAGCAGGAGTAGGGTTTTACCTCCATCGAGAGGGCCCGAACCTGGGTAAAAACATCGTGTCCCTTGTCTCCTGTTACCATCCGCCTAGACGCACAGTTCGGGACCCCCTACCCGAGATCCGCCGGTTTTGACACCGACAACAACCTTCTGTACCCTCTTTTTACTTTCTGTTATTTAGAATAAATAAAGCAAAAATAATATTATCTGTCTGTTTTCTGAATTATCCGTGCATTAAAAAATAGTCCAAAAATAAAAGTGCTCCAAATGCCTTGCAAATTTAGTATGATTTTTTCCGGAATATTTGAGGATTTTAGGCACTCAAATCACTGCAGGAGGGGCAAGCACCAGGCCACGAGAGTGGAGGGCGCCCCCCCCCTGTAGGGCGCCCCCTGTCTCGTGGGCCCCTGTTGGCCCCCTCCACTTATGCCAGCACCCACACACTTCATCTTCTACCCCAAAAAATCCCCATCCAGCTCAAGCACGAGTTCTAGCTCGTTTTGCTGCGATTTTCGATCTCCTTGCTCAAAGCTCCATTCACAAAACTGCTTTGGGAGATTGTTGCTTGGTATGTGACTCCTCCATTGGTCCAATTAGTTTTTGTTCTAGTGCTTTATTCATTGCAAATTTTTGCTGCCTAGGTGACCATGTTCTTGAGCTTGCATGTTAAATTTTTGAGGTCCCAAGCAATTCTAATGCATGATATAGGCTCTAGGCACTTGTAGGAGTAGTTGCTATCAATCTTGTTTGGTTTATTCACTTTTTTTTTGAAGTTACTAAAATTTCAGAAATTTTCAAAAAATGTTGAGGAAACTTTTGAGGGGCTCTTCTAGCCAAAGCTCTCAAGAAAAACAAGCCAAAGAGAAGGAAAAATCCAAGTATAATCTTCCTCGCTTAGCGGAAGTACGGTCATGTGAATGGCCATGTGAGGATTTCTTGAAAGAAGCTGGAATTCATGAAGATTTTTATGCTTTGATCGAGACGGCAGGCCTCACCGATTTCATCAACGATCGGATCGATCAGTATCTCTTACTCACCAATACTTCCGTGCAAAATTTTTATTATTATCCTAAGAAGTCACCACCTGCAGTATCATTTCATTTATATGATGAATTCAAAGAAATGTCTTTATGTCATTTTTGTGCGGTATGTAGGATACCTTATGAGGGAGAATTAGATGAACCCCATCGTGAAGATGTGGGTGGCTTTGTTAATACTATTGTTGTAGTGGAGCCAAAGAAGGGCTCTGAGGCAAAAGTCTCTAGCATACACTTTCCTGTTTTACGCTACTTTGCCATATTTGCTAGTAGATGCTTGATTGGTCGTGGAAATAGTGGAAACTTGAGCGTTCCTGATATCATCATTCTTCAACATGCCTTGCTTGGAGACAATACTTTTAGTATGGGTGGCGTTGTTGCTAAGCGGCTAGCCCTGAACCGTACAAAAGGTCCCATATTTGGAGGTATCTATGCTACATGTCTTGCTAAATATTTTCAGATACCCATTAGGCACCATGAGAAGGAGGAGATAAAATTGCCTCCTCACATTTTAGATTACAAGAGCGAGTGGCGATTGATTGGACGAGGGCGACTCCGTTTCCCCATGCTGCCTCGGCAATTGTTCCCGTCTGACAAAAAAGGGGTGCCGCCTGCCGCCAGGCTTTAA
Organism: Triticum aestivum; assembly: GCF_018294505.1. NCBI lineage: Eukaryota > Viridiplantae > Streptophyta > Magnoliopsida > Poales > Poaceae > Triticum > Triticum aestivum. The sequence goes on along the minus strand of NC_057801.1, from coordinate 252,103,144 downwards.
TTGCTCCTTCGTCGTCTTGCTCCAGACCCCCTTCTCCCCGCAACAGAAGAGCTCACTAGATCTGTCGATTTTCCACCAAATCTTCCTCTTGATGGCCGCCGAGAAGACCACAACTTCTTCCTCGGTTGCCGGCTTCGCCTGGTACGAGCCAGGGCTGCTGTCGCCCTGCATGACCGGGGAGAAGCTCCAGACCATGCTCCTCCTGACAGCGAGCAACGACAATGAGTGGAAGAAGACCGCGCTCCAGGTCGCCACCGCTGCACCAGAGCCCGCGGGTAGCAACTTCTTCTCCTTCTTCATGCACATCGTCTTCTCGTGGCTGGTACCTCCATTCCCCCCCCCTTCTTCTTCGCCATCCTTCACCACTATGGTCTCCACGCGCTCCACATCCATGCCAACTCCATCCTCCTTCTGTCCCTTTTCGCCTTCTATTGTGAGGCATTCATGGGGGCGATGCCCTCTGTCGCCCTATTCCGCCATTTCTTCTACCACTGCAAGACCGGAGACAATCCGGTTGGGATCGGCTTCATCACAGCGCGGGGTGGTAATGCAATCTCCCGCGTCGGGAAGAAGGTGGAGGATGCCACGAAGAGGTTGGTCTTGATGGATGCCAAGAGCTCCCAGAGCTCGCTGCAGCTGACGACCGCATTCCCCGTCTCCGAGAAGTGGTGGCGCTCTAAGAAGATCACTGACCCTTCCCTAATGCCGTTCGTGAGGAAGATGGATAAGGAGCTAAAGAGCGCGAAGCTGATGTGGGCCATGCTCATCAGGGACTTCCCGAAGCAGCACATCGCCGCTTCAAGACCGCCCCCGGCCCTTGTGGAAGCTTGGTGGTGATGGCGACAAAATCTGCTTGCGCCAAGACCCTCTTACCGAGGAGGAGCTGAACAAGGTGCTGCTCTACCTGACAGGGAAGGACCCGAGCGACCCTCCAGAGGACTGGCTTCTGCTGTACTATCATGATGACGCCGAGGAGGTTGTTGCGGCCATGCCTGTCTTCGACGAGCTCGGGTTCATGCGGCTGGGGTCGTCCTTGCCGCCTGCTACCTTGGTGCACCTGTCCTCCAACGGCCAATCCTCCGACGCCACCGAAGATGAGGTTCTGGAAGAATCATCCGCTCCGGAGCGAAGGGAGCTCCTGCACGACCTTCTTGATGATGACGATGATGACGAGCCCTCGGTGGTGGAGGTGCCACGCCCTCCAGGAGTACCACGAGGTCTGGGGTGGCCTCCTCGAAGCAGCCCAAGCGAGCACTCATGAAGAAAAGCAGGTCTGTGCTGATCCCTTCAGGCAGCAGCCCACCTTTGCTGACGCCGTCCCGGGCGGCGCCAACCGCAAGCTCTCCTGCCCCCAAGAACTCAGGACCAGCTGCTCCGCCTCAGCACCCGCTATTGAGAATGAAGAGGAGCTATGCCTTCATCGACCAGTAAGTCTCTCCCTTAGCTTTGCTTGTTGGTTCTTGAAGTGGCACTCAGTGTCTTCTCCTGTCGTTAGGCAGCAGCCGTCAAAGAAGCAAAAGGAGGGTACGGAGGTTGCCACGGCCGCAAGCGATGAAGCGACCACCGCAGCCCTGGTGAAAAACAGTGTCGCTGCCCCCGCAGCCCCAGAGGTGACGCCAGCTCCGGAGGACGTGGATGCCCGTCCTCAGGAGCTGTCGGAGCCCTCGGGAGGCCTGACTCCTCCGGCACCCAGCCTTGCCGCGGCTGCTGAGGACAACCAGCCTCCGGAGCCCCCGGTCCTTCCTAAGGCTGAGGTTTCTTATGCCTTGGCGCTGAGGGCGTCTTCTCCCTTGCCCAGCGCGTGGCCAAGTCATGGTGCTCCTGCTCCCTCCGGGACTCTGGAAGAGGCAAGGGCGGCGCTGGACCTCCTCCAGGGTGAACTTTAGGGCCCGGATCGTCGTTCGGCGCAGGGATGCCTGGGGCTGATCTCCAGCTGGCTCAAGGCTGATGTGTCTGTTCGCGCGGCCTGGGGTTCCGCGGAGGAAGCCTAAAAGGCGCTTGGGGTGTCCACCATGGCCCGTGACCAGGCGCGACAGGAGGCCACAGAAGCTGAGAACCGGTGCCGCATGGCGCATGCTGATCTGAAGGCCCTCCAGGACCGACAGGCCGCCCAGGCCAGCCAGCTCCAGGAGCATGAGGAGAAGCTGAAGGCCCAGGAAGCTGCCGTCGCCAACCAAGAAGCTGAGGTGAAGAAGACGGCCTTAGAGCAGGCTGGAGAGCGCGACCGCCTGATGAAGCTGAAGGAGGAGGTGGAGGCGGCTCAAGCGGCCCTGGCTGAGGCCAAGAAGGTGGGCGCCATGGAGCGCGATACCCTTTCCTCACTCAAGGCACGCTTCCACAAGGCCCAGAAGGCACTCTTTGGAGATGATCCCTCGAGAAAGGCGGTGGTGATGACCCCGAGGGAGAGCCCTGTTGTTCTGCTTCCTGAAGTTGTGGCGGTGCTCGAAGATGTCGTCCATGGGTTTGCATCCCTGGTGGAAAGCGAGGCGCGCTCACTTTCTTCCTCGGCTCTGACATGCGTCTTCAGACATCTTTATCTCCAGGATGCCACTTTAACCTCTCCTCCTTCCTCACTCCGGTGGATGCCGACTCCTAGGACGCTGCTGCTGCTGCCTTGAAGAGCTTCATGAACGCCATGCTGAACAAGTACCTGGTGGTTGGTACTCCGACTGAAGCCAGTGGAACGAGCGACGCGCCTGGCGATGAGGCTCTGCTGGTGGGCAGTGGTGACTCCCAAGTCTGAAGAGGTGGCCCGGTGATTCTGCTTTTGCTTGCTTATCCTGCATCATGTGGCATGCCTTGGGGAGGCGTTTAAAACTATTTGTTTGGAACAATGTGTCTTGTAATAACTAGATTATGCTCCTTTAGCTTTTCCGTTTGCTTTGTTGTTCTGCGTTGGCAGAGCCCGGCCCTGCGCATACTTCAGCCGTCATTGGGTCGTCTGGATCACCAAGATGAGCGCAAGAGGTGAGGGGCTACATGACCAGTTAGGCTCCTGAGTCGCGATGCTCAGGAGTCCTCCCTGATGTGCGAACAGCTAGGAAAAGATGCAGGGGCAAGCCTTGGTGTTCTGCGTCGGCAGGGCCCGGCCCCGCGCATGCCTCAGCCGTTGTTGAGTCATCCGGATCACCAGGACGAGCCCAAGAGGTGAGGGGCTACGTGACCAGTTAGGCTCCTGAGACGCGATGCTCAGGAGTCCCCCTCGATGTGCGAACGGGCTTGAAAAAGAAGGGTGACAACCAGGTCTTGGCGTTCTGTGTCGGCAGGGCCTGGCCCCGTGCATGCCTCAGCCGTCGTTGAGTCATCTGGATCACCAGGACGAGCCCAAGAGGTGAGGGGATACGTGACCAGTTAGTCCCCTAAGATGCGATGGTTAGGAGTCCCCCTTGACGTACGAACAGAACATCATACCTTTTCCTCACCGAGCTCTCGCTTGGGAGGGGTGTGCGAAGACCAGGCCCGTGAGGCCTAGAAGGTGGGGTACGCCAGGCGTGACCTGAGCGTAGCCCTCGTGCCCAGCCCCCTCGCGCTACCTTCTCGAGGTAGAGCAGTGCGGTGAGGCTAGTCACTGAGCCCGGAGGCTCCCTGAGGTTAATGCGGCTGTGAGGCCACCCCCAGTTGTTTATCATCAGCGCGGGGCATAGCGCTTCCGCTCTTGCACGGGCATAGCCGCTCCTCGGCAGTGTCGACGGCCAGCGCAGAGCATGGTGCTTCCATTGGTGCATGGGAGGGGGCTCCCTCTGAGGAGAGCCCCTGGGGCGTGTACAGCCCCGCTCTGACACGTGGCTTGCACGACAGGGCTAGAGGAGGTGTATATGGGCACCCGTGAGCCAGAGCGGGACTCACGAGGCCCTAGCTCAAGGCGGGTTGTGCCTGGTCTTGATTAGAGATGCTTGGATTGGTCCTGCGAGATGGTTAGGCAGCCTGTGCCGAATGAGTTTCCTGAGGTTATTACATGAGAAGGCCAGACACCAACGACCCCAGGAGGTGACGTGAACGGGACCGGCCCGCCAGACAGAGCTCAGCCGCTGGATTTATCGACGCTGTAGGGACGGACCCGAGCACAGATGTCGTGCCCAGTCTTCTCATGCAAAGATCCTAAAGGAAAACAACCGGCACGTGGTTCCCGTGGCCACGGGGGCACCAGGTCGTGCGCCTCATCCACCCACGATTAGCTCATGCGAGAACAAGGCACCAAGAGCCACAGGAGGTGACGTACACGGGGCTAGCCCGTGAGGCGGAGCTCAGCTACTTGGGTTTTGCGATGCTACAGGGACGGACCCGAGCATAGACGTCGTGCCAGTCCTTAATCATGAGGCGGTTGTGGGAGGGCTTGCAAGGATGCAAGACATTCTTAGCGATGAAGCGCCGGTCAGGCAGTCAATAATTCAAAAGCAGCTTGCAAAGGATTGTAACTGGCTCTGATAAATGCGGAAGGGATACATGTCGTAAGGATAGACCAACACGGCTTGGGGATGATGCAGCCCAGGGGGCACCCCCAAACTGAACGAACTAGGGAGATGTCACCTGGTACCGTTGCTGAAGAGTTGTTGGAGTAGCCAAAAAACTCGCGCTATTGAAGCCGTTCCTCATGAGCCACTCCGGTGCTGAGCCTCGGGAGGCTCGGAGGGACTGGAAGGCTCCTAAAGGTGCTCCTCCATCTCTGCCAGAAGCGCCTGGTGCCTGGCCTCGCAGGCCGTCCGAGCATCCCTCATGCAGTGTTGGAACGCCTCAGCCGCGCCCGCTAAGCCAAAAGGCATGCAGACGTAGCTGTGAGGCGGACGCTCGCATCGGCTGACATGAGACGGCCACATGAGCTGCTGAGACGCGGCCCTGTTGAGCCCGGGGATGTCGATGCAGATGCGAAACTCCTTACCCTCGCTAGGGCAATGAGCTGCACCACGCGGCAGGCGACGATCGCCTTGCAGAACCCTTCCTTCCTGAATCTCCTTGATTGCCTTGCTGATGAACTCCTAAATGTCTGGTGCCACATGCCTGCTGCCTTCTCCTGGGAAGCATGCTCTGAAGAGCGCCTCCACATGGTGCCCGAGCGCTACTCTCACGTCATTGGCTAGATCTGAGGCCCTCCAAAGGAGAGCCCCCGAGCCCAGCCCGAGAGGGGCGCCAGGTGTGCCTTCCTATGCGATGGGTGAAGGTGCCGCGTCCGGAGACGCGAGGCTCAGTGCTGCGTCCTCGAGTGATGCTCCCTCACGAGACCCCTGGCCCAGCTGCAGCTTCTTCATCTTGAGGGCGATCTCAGGAGGGAGGGCGCCATCTTCGTCTTCTGGGTTCTCAACCGCTGCAGCCTGGAAGGCGCCGCTCGAGGGAGCACACCTGCATCCTTCTCTTGGCAGGCGACCATGATGATGCCGCCTCTTCCTGGCATCTTGAGAATGTTGTAGCTGTGGTGCATGGCCGCCATGGACTTGGCCAGTGCTAGGTACCCTAGGATGGCGTTGTAGGGCAGGCAAATGTCGGCGACGTCGAAGTTGATGAGCTCGGTGCGGTAGTTGTTGCGCTCGCCGAAGGTGACAGGGAGGCGAACTTGCCCGACCGGATGTGTCGATCCGTCGGTCACTCCTGAGAATGGCTTTGTGGGGTGCAGCTGGTAGTTCGGCACCTGGAGCTTGTCAAACGTCTGAACGGAGAGAACGTTGAGCCCTGCTCCGCCATCTATGAGGGTCTTGGTGACGGTCATGTTGCTGATGATGGGGGAGCAGAGCATGGGGAGCGCGCCAGCGATGACTGCGCACTTGAGCCGGTCTAAGGAGTCGAAAGTGATGGCGCACTTGGACCACTTGAGAGGGCGAGTTGCTTCAGGCCTGGAGAGCGCTGCATTCACCGCACGCGAAACTGCTTGAAGACGCGGTGGGAAGCCGGGGCCTGTGAGCCGCCCAGGATGCAGGCGATGGCCCGAGGCTCCTGGAAGCCCCTAGCCCCCTCGTCCTGGTGGTGATCTTTGTTCCTTCTTGGCGGTGGAGGCAGAGGAGGCAAAGCTGCGTTGCCTTGAGGGCGGTCCTCACGAGGTTGCTCCCTCCAGTTGCCCTCGCAAGGCTGGTCCTGCCAGTGGTCCTCACGAGGCTGGTCACGCCACTCCTGACGGCGGTCGCATCCATCCCAGCGTCCTCCACCTCGGCCACCTCTGTGGCTGTAGCCTCGATCGTTGTGCTCAAGGCGTCGACCGAGGCGCCCGTCGCGCAGAGCCCTGAGCTCCTAGCGGTCGCCGGTGTTGTGGCTGTAGATGTTGTGGAAGGCGCAGAACGACCGCTTGCTCTTGGACGACTCGGGGTGGTCGCAGCCGCGCTTGGTCTCTGGCTCGGCCGCAAGTGCGGCTGGTCCCCTTGCGCTTCGTGTCCTTGGCCTTGGTCTTCTTGTCTTCTAGATCAGCATCAGGGAGCTCGAGGAGGGAGAGGCGTCCCTCCTTAGCCCTTGCACACGTGTTTGCCATGTTGAACATCTCCAGAGCGGTGAAGAGATCCTCGTGGATGGCTAGCTCCTCCTTCGTCTTCACATCGCGGACGCCATCGATGAACGCAGAGATGATGGCCTCATTAGACACCTTGAGAATCTTGAGGCAAACGTTGTTGAAGCGCTGGATATACTTATGCAGGGTCTCTCCAGGTTGCTGCTTGACGTGGCGCAGGTCGCCCACGACCGGCGGACGGTCGCGAGTGCCCTGGAAGTTGGCGATGAAGCGGCCGCGCATCTCCTCCCAGGAAGAAACCGACCCCTCAGTCAGGTTCAGGAGCCAAGAGCGCGCGCCATCCTTGAGGGCCATCGGGAACCAGTTTCCATGATCTTCTCGTTGCCGTTGGCCGCCTCGATGCTCAACTCGTAGAGCTGTAGGAACTCGGCGGGGTCTGCGGTGCCGTCGTAGTGTGGAGGCAGGTCAGGCTTGAACTTGCTCGGCCATACGATGTTGTGGAGCTCCGTAGTGAACGTGTGGCATCCTGTCGTGGCCACCGGAGGTCATTGAGGGGATGGAACGTGGTCCTGGTGCACGCGCACCGCCACCTCCTGTGGCGGCGTGTGAGCCTAGTGCTGGGGTGGTGGAAGCACGTGTGCTTCTCCTTGGGGACGTTGCACCACCTGGAAGCTCACGTCATCTCGAGCCGGCGCCGGGCGCTGCAGGTCGTGTCGTGGAGACATACGCCTTGTCTCGATGATGGCACCCCGGGGCGGAGGTGGAGGAGGAGCCCCGTGCGTGACGTCGCCCGCTGTAGGTGGTTGCTGAGGCAGCGAGCGAGCCGGCCCGTCGGAGCCCCCGTGTGCGATGCTGCTCGGCGATCCGCTCGAGCTACTCCTCGTAGAGATCACCTACCGGACGGTAGCGAAGAAGCTCCCGCGCCGTGAGCAGAGCGGCCTACGCGTCCACCTGGCCGCGATGCGCATGGGATGAAGAAGCTGCTGGGGTCAGTGACGGAGTAGCGATGCTGCAGTCATGGTGCACCGACGGGTGCAGCGATGAGGCTTGCTGCTCGTGGCCGGCAGGGCCCGTGGCGGCGTTGGCCACCGGAGAAGGAGCGTGGCGGGTGCAGCCGTCACCCGCCTGAGCCGTCTGAGCGACGCAAGCAGAGACCGCAGCCCGACGCTCGGCGCAAGCCCTGGGCGCGTCGGCCATGGAGGTGTCGGAGCGGAGAGAGGATCCGACGCACCCCTACCTGGCGCGCCAAATGTCGGATTTAGGGATCCAGCAACCCTTGAGAGGTTCGAACTCTGGGGTGCGTGCGGAGATCTCAACCTGCGCAGCCTGCCTACTCGCGATCCTCCTAGCCTAGCGCGTCGAGCTCAAAGAGACACAAAGACACAAAGATTTATACTGGTTCGGGCCACCGTTGTGGTGTAATACCCTAATCCAGTGTGGTGTGGTGGATTGCCTCGAGGGGCTATGGATGAACTAGTACAGTGGATGAACAAGCCTCAGGAGGTGGGTGTTCTTGAGCTGGTGTGGTGTTCTACTTGTTCTGATTTCGGTCCTTCTATTGTCGGTCCTTCTCTATGGTGGTGGCTAAGTCCTATATGTAGTGGCCTTGGTCCTCTTCCCAAATATGAGTGGGAAGGATTCCACAATGGCGGGATTTGAAAGGGGACAAGTAGTACAGTCTATCCTGACAAAAGTAGTCTTCGCCTGCGAAAAGCCTCTGGTCGTGACACTGCGTTGGGCTTGGTGATGACCTCCGTCCTGCCGTCCTGGCGGCCTTGGTCTTGTTGCACCAGAATGGAAACCTTTGGCTGATTCCTCGGGACTCCGCACCTATGGCTTGCCTCCCTTGCACCGAAGAGGAAACGTACGCTCTGCACCCGCCTGGCGCCCGCCTGGCCTTGGTCATCATGGCTCACGTCAGCTAAGCCTTGTGAGATAACTTGCATAGAACTCTCCGCCCCTCAGGAGCCCTCCTGAGGAGGCCATCTCCTTCGTGGGTCTTGGCGTCGTCCGCCTCGCGAGGCTTGGCCCCTCACGAGGGTCTTGCTGTGTTGGTGTTGAAGCTGGGCCGTACCAGGCCGTCGATGGAGTCACGCGGTGGGCCGCAGGGAGGTAGGGCTGGATACCCCCAAATCCAGGACGCCGACAGCATGGACAGTGGATTTGCAGGAGAAGACCACCTTTTGTCAAGATAGACTGTGCCCCTGCCCCTTCAAAATTGTCGTTCTGTGGCAACCCTTCCTGCTAATGTTTTCGAGGGAAGAGGATCAAGGAATATATAAAAGGAGGGTAGGGAGCTGCCGTAGAGGGGATGACCACTTGATCCTTAACCCTTGTACACCGCAAGATGGCCCGAACCTGGGTAACCGCTGTGTCACTGGCCCACTCCCGCTAGCTCCCTCTCGCCGTAGCCTCGTTGTGGTTAGCTGCAGGGAAGGATAGCGAAGTAGGAATGAGTGCACCCCAAAGTTCAAACCTTTGGGTCTCCGGAGCCCCGATTCCGATAGTTGTCGATCCAGGAAGAGGTGGCGGAGTGCATGGCAGCGTAGAAGAAAGGTCAGGTAGGGCTCAATGTGGCCGTTCGGTCGTCATATATTTTAAAAAACGAAGGTTGACATACGAACAGTATCCAAGACGGTGCCTGCACAACTAGTGGCTGGTCCATGGAGTTTGTTCGGCCCTGTCGCCCAAAGAAGAGTCAGCAGCGTTACTAAGAATGGAGGAACCGCCCTATGACGGCTCGAGAGGCCGGATACACGAAGAGAAGAGCCTGCCGGAGATCTTGGAGCCCGGACACACGCGACCTCCGCCACGCTCCGGGGATACTGACGGGGTCCCAGAACTGGGGTACCCAACATAAAGGAGTGAAAGGATTTAGAAGAGGTGTCTAGAGGGAGGGTGATTAGACCCTCCACAAGCAAAGATAGCAGTTTTTAAGTTTTTCAAGTTGAGGTAGGAAATTAGCACAATTTCAAGCATTCAGAACACAATTGAAGCAAGCATGCAAAGAGTATATGAGCAGTAGAAAGTAAAGCATGCAACTTGCAAGAAAGTAAAGGGATGGGATCGGAGTGTGCAAATGCAATTGGAGACACGGATATTTTTGGTGTGGTTCTGATAGGTGGTGCTATCTTACATCCACGTTGATGGAGACTTCAACCCACGAAGGGTAACGGCTGCGCGAGTCCACGAAGGGTCCATGAAGAAGCAACCTTGTCTATCCCACCGTGGCCATCACCCACAAAGGACTTGCCTCACTTGGGTAGATCTTCACGAAGTAGGCGATCTCCTTGCCCTTACCAAGGAGTTTGTACGGGCAAGGATATCGCCTACTTCGTGAAGATCTACCCTAGTGAGGCAAGTCCTTCATGGGCGATGGCCATGGTGGGATAGACAAGGTTGCTTCTTTGTGGACCCTTCATGGGTGGAGCCCTCCGTGGACTCGCGCAGCCGTTACCCTTTGTGGGTTGAAGTCTCCATCAACGTGGATGTACGATAGCACCACCTTTCAGAACCACGCCAAAAATCTCCATGTCTCCAATTGCGTTTGCACACTCCAATCCCATCCCTTTACTTTCTTGCAAGTTGCATGCTTTACTTTCCGCTGCTCATATACTCTTTGCATGCTTGCTTGATATGTATTGTGAATGTTTAAACTTGTGCCTAAACTCCACCTCAACTTGAAGAACTTAAAATTGCTACTTTTCTTGGTTGAGAGTCTATTCACCCCCCTCTAGACACCTCTTCTCGATCCTTTCAATTGGTATCAGAGCATTGGTCTCCATTGCTTTGGTTTAATCACCATTGGAGGAAGATGGATGAGTCTACGTTGGGGAGTCTTAGGCATAGAGTGCCTATACTTGATGGAGAGTACTTTCATGAGTGGAAAAATGAGATGCTTGAGATTTTCAATGAATATCATTTGAGCAAGCACATTACCAACCCTTGTGCACCCATTGTTGATCCCTTGCATCCCACTCCCGATGAGGATCTTGACATGATTCGCAATCTTAGAACTATCAATATTATCATTAGAGGATTGCCTAGAAATTTGATTGGTCACTTGCCTACTCTTGATTGTGCTTATACTATATGGAGATTTCTTGAGGAAAGATTTCCAAACTATTCCTTGCAAAATCTAGATGAGATTCTTCATAAGTCAATTGCCTTGAATAAAATGAGTACTAGTGATCCTAAGTTTGATGATTGTCTGTTTGAGCTTCGTGACCTTATAAATGCCAAAGGAGATGTTGGAATCATTAGCAATATTATCTTCAAAGCCATAGATTTCATAAATATGATTATTGTCATGATCATTTATCTAATGAATCACTCTCTCTAGGGATTGACCCATCACATGACGATGTTGAACATGGATACTATGATGAGTATGATGATAGTGACTATGATCTTGATGATGCAATGAGACACTTTGGTCTTATGGCTAATCTTCGCGGCTACATGGCAGGAGGAAAGGAATGGGTCCTTGATAGTGGATGTACCAATCACATGACTGGAGATAAAGATATGTTTCGTGAGCTTGCTGAAAACGACGGCCCCCGAAAGTATGTCACTTTTTGTGATAACTCAAAGGGTAAGGTGGTTGGCCTCGGTAAGGTGGCCATCTCACATGACAGATCCATACAAAATGTTATGCTCATTGAATCTCTTGGCTATAATCTGCTTTATGTATCTAGACTAGCTGACTTTGGTTTCAATGTCCTATTTACTAAAGTAGATTGCCAAGTGTTTCGTAGAGATAATCATAAAATGGTCTTTACCGGCATACGTAGAGGTGATCTATACGTTGTTGATTTCACTAAAAAGGCTCAACCTAGAACTTGCTTAATTGCTAAATCTTTTAAAGGCTACTTGTGGCATAGAAGAGTCGCCAGCGAACATCCCATCAAGCAAATCTACAATGATATCCAAACCGGGAGAATCACTCGCTCTAAATCTCGTTTGTATAATTTTTTGTGAACATTATTCATTCATCTCTAGCATTGAACCCATAAAGGTTGAAGAAGCATTGGAAGATCTGGATTGGATAAATGCCATGCATGAAGAGCTGCACAACTTTGAGAGAAACCAAGTGTGGACATTGGTCGAGAAGCCCGACAACAACCACAACATCATCGGTACCAAATGGGTGTTTCGCAACAAGCAAGATGAAGATGGAAAAGTAGTTCGCAACAAAGCACGTCTCGTCACCCAAGGCTACACTCAAGTCGAAGGTATGGACTATGGTGAGACATATGCCCCCGTTGCTAGACTTGATTCCATTTGCATCTTACTTCCCTATGCTAATCACCATGATATCACCTTGTACCAAATGGACATTAAAAGTGCTTTTCTAAATGGTGAAATTGAGGAGGAAGTTTATGTTAAACAACCTCCCGGCTTTGTTAATCCTAAGAAACCCAATCATGTTTACAAACTTCACAAAGCTCTTTATGGTCTTAAAGAAGCTCATAGAGCATGGTATAAATGCTTGACCAAGTTCCTTATTGAAAAAGGCTTTGAGATTGAAAAAATTGATTCTACTCTCTTCACTAAAAGGGTTAATGGAGAATTATTTGTGTGCCAAATTTATGTTGATGATATTATATTTGGCTCTACTAACCCCCATTTTAGTGAGAAATTTGGAAAGCTAATGTCCGAGAAATTTGAGATGTCCATGATGAGTGAACTCAAATTCTTTCTCGGTTTGCAAATCAAGCAAACTAAGGAAGGGACCTTTGTCTCTCAAACGAAGTACACCAAGGACTTATTCAAGAAGTGCAATATGCAAGAATGCAAAGGTATGAATACACCCATGCCTACTAGTGGACATCTTGACTTGACTAAAGGTGGTGAACCCGTTGACCAAAAGGTTTACCACTCTATGATTGGTTCATTGTTATATCTATGTGCCTCCCGTCCCGATATCATGCTAAGTGTGTGCATGTGCGCACGATATCAAGCGGCCCCTAAAGAATGTCATCTTAAGGCTGTGAAAAGGATAGTGAGATACTTAATTCATACACCAAATTTTGGCATTTGGTATCCTAAGAGGTCTTCTTTTGATCTTGTTGGCTACTCCGACTCGTACTATGCCGGTGACAAGGTTGATAGAAAGTCCACTTCGGGTACTTGTCAATTTCTTGGCAGATCTCTTGTGTCTTGGTCCTCCAAGAAACAAAACTCGGTATCCTTATCCACCGGCGAAGCGGAATACATTGCCGCCAGTTCATGTTGTGCTCAGTTACTTTGGATGACCCAAACTCTTATAGATTATGGGATATATGTGAAACATGTTCCATTGCTTTGTGACAATGAAAGTGCTATAAAGATTGCTCACAATTCTATGCAACATTCTCGAACTAAGCATATTGAGGTTCCTCATCATTTCATTCGAGATCATGTTGCTAAAGGAGACATTGACCTTAAGCATGTTCGTACCGATAAGCAATTGGCGGATATATTCACCAAACCGCTTGATGAGAAAGTATTTTGCCGGTTGAGAGGGTAATTGAACATCATTGATGCTTCAAACTTGGAGTAGGAACTCCATTTGGATACGTGCAAGGCATGAGTCTTTGACTAATCCTTGATATTTCTCTTATGATGATAATCATATGTCTTGGATATATTTGCACCCTTGCATGTTATCTAACCCTTGTAGGTACTTGGATGAATCTAAATCTATGTGATTGCAACTCACTCACATCTTGAGCAATCTCTACATCACCAAGTCTCGACAATACGGTGGTTGAAGACAAGGAAGCATGAAACCCTTCAAACATATCCTTTGACAATTTATATATATCAAATTTCTTTTGGTATCATACTTCATGATTGACACTTTGGATACACAAGTGCTCCTCCTTGCAAAACTAATTCATGTAGGTAGATGAACCCAATTACAAGTGGTGCTAATGAACTACATCAACATTGAGCATCCCACACAAGTTCAACTACATGATCAAGATCAACACCACCACCCAAGGTATGTTATTCCATCTTAGAGAAGCTATACTCCAAGTCATGGGTCAAAGCAGCTCAACAAGATGTGCATACATCAAAATGCTTAAACAAAAAATGGTAACCCCATTTTGAGCTTAAACGATGAGTATGACCTATGATCAAGTGTCTTCACTTGACTCCTAAGTCAATATACTCTAACATAGGTGACTTTGTCGCCGACCAATTCTAGATGAAGTTCTCTAGTGTTTCTCCTTGTTCTTGCATTTGTCTTTTGCATATTTGTTTCCCTTTTTCAAAAAAAGGAAAAAAACTTCATCCTGATGTCCTTTGTTTTCTTTTTATTTTTTGTTCTGCATTCCCTACATCCTATTCATTGCAAATCCTTGAGTTAATTCCTAGCAAATCCTTGTGAGATCTTATTTGCTAAGTGAGCTGAGGTGACAAGTGCTTTATCTCTGTAATGAACTCGGACACGCCAGTTTGTCTTTCGGTCAAACCGAATTATCTCGGTGCCACCAAAGACACCAACTTGGTGTTACCGATTTCACATGCTGAGGAGACACTTTGTCATTTGCATCCTGCACATTTTGTTCCAGCTCCACTCGATGATTCTTATCCCCTACCAGCACCTTATTTTTCCCTGCTACTTTGCTATGTGACTCAAGGACCAAACCTATTTTTGACTCACACTCCAGAAGATCCCTTCTTGGAAATTGATGTCAAAGGGGGAGAGAGAGCTCACATCAAAGCTTAATCACATCAAAAGGGGGAAAGAGAGATACATAATCACATCAAAGGGAGACCCCGGTTGCTTGGTATTCAAAGAGGAGAGAAGTCACATGTCTTTAGAGGGGAAAGACATGTTCATGTTGTTTGTGTGTTTGCTTTGCTCTAATTTTCTATTCCTTATCTTCTCCTAGTATCCCACATAAGATTTAGGGGGAGCAAGATATCTAAGGGAAGGAAATCTTCGAATTCATTGCATATCTTTACCTTTGGGGACATGTCTACACTCAAATAGAGTACCTAGTACTCACTCTCTACATGTCATCCCAATCTTGGTACTCTTGTGGTTTGCTGCTCTTGCTCTGTTTAGTAGATGTTTCTGTGTTGTCCAATCTTGTTTACTCAGGTTCATCTCTTCCAAAGCTAGCTCAAGACCACAAGGTAAGTATACGCATCACACTCATGTGCATGAGGATCTCTTGCTGATGTACATATTGTTTGCAAGAAGGACTCGTGAGCATGAAGGTACATTTCCTATATTCACACCATTTGCTCTGATGCATATAACCAAGATACATGTAACTCATTGCTTGCTCTGTCATGACTATGCACTCACATGATCTTATGTTCCATATTTACATGATTGCATACATGTAGGGGGAGCCTATGCATGTTACATGTCCTTCCAAAGCTTTACCTGCCTTTCTCTATATCTTTATCTAAAGCTTTCATGTATGTTGTCATTAATTACCAAAAGGGGGAGATTGAAAGCACAAGTGTTCCCTGGGTGATTTTGGTAATTAATGTCAACATATCTCTTGTTGGACTAATACTTTTATCTAGTATATTTCAGATAAGTCCAACAGTGGAGTGGCATGGACAAGAGGATGTGGAACCCCATCAAGATGCTAAGGACAAAGGATTGGCTCAAGCTCAAAGCTCAGGACTCTACATTTATTTTAGTGATCAAAAGATCACATTGGGTCCATAGGAAAGCCAATACTATTAAAAGGGGATGAGGTGTTGCTTAATGGCTTGCTTGCTCAAAGTCCTTAGTGATATGTACCAAAGCCCTCAACCACTTTCTCATATCCACATATGTCCCAAACCAAAAGTCAAACTCGGCCCTACCAATTGATCCATCCGGTGCCACCGAGTTCACTTGACATAGCCACTGCCAAAAACCCTAGTCAATTCAGTCTCACCGATGGGATCTCGGTCTCACCGAGATGGGCTTGCAAACTCTCTATTGCCCATTACAATAATTTCGGTCTCACCGAGATATGCAATCAGTCCCACCTAGTTTGTCTGACAAACTCTCTGTTTAGCTTATTACCAAAATCGGTCCCATCGAGTTTGTGTAATCGGTCAAACCAAGATGATGTTTTACCCTAACCCTAGCACATCGGTCCTACCGAGTTGATCATATCGGTCCCACCGAAATGCCTAACGGTCACATTGTGAACTAAATCGGTCTGACTGAGTTTTCTGATTCGGTCCCACCGAGTTTGGTAAATTGTGTGTAATGGTTAGATTTTGTGTGGAGGTGCTACCTCTTGAGCACTGCGTTGGGTTTCCCTTGAAGAGGAAAGGGTGATGCAGCAAAGTAGTGTAAGTATTTCCCTCAGTTTTTGAGAACCAAGGTATCAATCCAGTAGGAGAGGCTCCTCAAAAGTCCCACGCACCTACACAAAAAACCAAGAACCTCGCAACCAACGCGATAAAGGGGTTGTCAATCCCTTCATGGTAACTTGTGAAAGTGAGATCTGATAGAGATAATAAGATAAGATAAATATTTTTGGTATTTTTATGATATAGATTGGAAAGTAAAGATTGAAAATAAAGATAGATGGAAAACTTATATGATAAAAGATAGACCCGGGGGCCATAGGTTTCACTAGTGGCTTCTCTCAAGATAGCATAAGTATTACGGTGGGTGAACAAATTACTGTCGAGCAATTGATAGAAAAGTTCATAGTTATGAGAGTATCTAGGCATGATCATGTATATAGGCATCACGTCTGCAACAAGTAGATCGAAACGATTTTGCATCTACTATTATTACTCCACACATCGACTGACTCCTGCCTGCATCTAGAGTATTAAGTTCATAAGAACAGAGTAACACATTAAGAAAGATGACATGATGTAGAGGGATAAACTCAAGCAATATGATATAAACCCCATCTTTTTATCCTCGATGGCAACAATACAATACGTGCCTTGCTGCCCCTACTGTCACTGGGAAAGGACACCGCAA
This sequence comes from Triticum aestivum, assembly GCF_018294505.1. Lineage (NCBI taxonomy): Eukaryota > Viridiplantae > Streptophyta > Magnoliopsida > Poales > Poaceae > Triticum > Triticum aestivum. Next base: position 252,086,768 of record NC_057801.1, on the reverse strand, counting down.
GATTGAACCCAAAGCTAAGCACTTCTCCCATTGCAAGAAAGATCAATCTAGTAGGCCAAACCAAACTGATAATTCGAAGAGACTTGCAAAGATAACTAATCACACATAAAAGAATTCGGAGGAGATTCAAATATTTCTCATAGATAAACTTGATCATAAACCCACAATTCATCGGATCTCGACAAACACACCACAAAAAGAGTTACATTGAATAGATCTCCAAGAAGATCGAGGAGAACTTTGTATTGAGATTCAAATAGAGAAAAGAAGCCATCTAGCTAATAACTATGGACCCGAAGGTCTGCGGTAAACTACTCACAACTCATCGGAGAGGCCTTGGCGATGATGTAGAGGCCCTCCGTGGTTGGTTCCCCCTCCGGCGGAGCGCCGGCAAAGGCTCCAAGATGGGATCTCGCGGATACAAAAGGTTGCGGCGGTGGAAATAGTTTTTCGTGGTGCTCCTGGATGTTTTCGGGGTACGTGGATATATATAGGAGGAAGAAGTAGGTCGGTTGAGCCACGAGGGGCCCATGAGGGTGGGGGTGCTCCCACCCCCTTAGGTCGTGCCGGGTACCCTCGTGTCCGCCTCGTTTACTGCTTGACGTCCACTCCAAGTCTCTTGGACTGCGTTTGTTCCAAAAAGATCGCTCCCGAAGGTTTCATTCCGTTTGAACTCTGTTTGATATTCCTTTTCTATGAAACACTGAAATAGGCAAAAAACAGCAATTCAGGCTGGGCCTTCGGTTAGTAGGTTAGTCCCAAAAATGATATAAAAGTGTAAAGTAAAGCCCATAAACATCCAAAATGGGTAATATAATAGCATGGAACAATCAAAAATTATAGATACATTGGAGACGTATCAGGAGGCTATGTATACCCCTCCACCCTCTCTTCATTCATGGAGAAAGCCATCAGAACATGCCTACACTTCCAGCATTCATTTTCTGAGAGAGAACCACCTACTCATGTGTTGAGGCCAAGATATTCCATTCCAACCACATAAATCTTGATCTCTAGCCTTCCCCAAGTTGCTTTCCACTCAAATCATCTTTCCACCGAATCCAATCCTATGAGAGAGAGTTGACTGTTGGGGAGAGTATCATTTGAAGCACAAGAGCAAGGAGTTCATCATCAACACACCATCTATTACCTTTTGGAGAGAGGTGTCTCCTAGATTGGTTAGGCGTCTGAAGAAAAGCACTAGAGAGGTGTATCCTATTATCATCATCAACACATCATCAACACACCATCAAAATCCAGCCGTTACAAACAGATTCCTAAACTCGGTGAGACTGAATGGTGAAACTCGGTCACACCGATTCAGGTCAAAATGTGAACGTTAGAGTTTTCGATGGGACCGACCAGGTCAACTCGGTGGGACTGATGTGCAAGAGTTAGGGTAAAACCTCAACTCAGTTTAACCGATTACACGAACTGGGTGAGACCGATTTTGGTAATAAGCAAACAGAGAATTGGTCAAGCAAACTCGATGGGAGCGATTGCACAAACTCGGTGGGACCGATTTTGTTGCGACAAGTAATAGAGAATTTGCAAGCCCATCTCGGTGAGACCGAGATCCCATCGGTGGGACCGAACCATTAGGATTCGGTAGTGGCTATGTCAAATGAACTCGGTGGTGCCGGATAGATCAAATCGGTGGGGCCGAGTTTGACTTTTAGGTTTAGGACATATGTGGAAATGAGAAAGTGGTTGAGGGCTTTGGAGCATATCACTAAGCACTTTGAGCAAGTAAGCCATTAAGCAACACCTCATCCCCTTTTAATAGTATTGGCTTTCCTATGGACAATGTGATCTTGGATCACTAAAATGAAAATGTAGAGTCTTGAGCTTTTGCCAATGTTTGTCCTTAGCATCAGGAAGGGGTTCCACATCCTCTTGTCCATGCCACTCCAATGTTGAACTTATCTGAAATATACTAGGTAGAAATATTAGTCCAACAAGAGATATGTTGACATTAATTACCAAAATCACCCAGGGGGCACTTGTGCTTTCAATCTCCCCCTTTTTGGTAATTGATGACAACATACATCAAAGCTTTAGATAAAGATATAAGGAAATAGCAAGTAAAGCTTTGGAAAGACTTGCAACATGCATTAACTCCCCCTACATGTATGTAATCATGTGATGATAGATCATAAGAGTATGAGAATGCATAAACATGATAGAGCAAGCAACGAGTTACATGTGTCTTGGCTATATGCATCAGAGTAAATGATGTAGATACTGGAAATATACCTTCATGTTCATGAGTCTCTCTTGCAAACAATATATACCATAGCAAGAGATCTTCATGAACATGAGTGTGATGCATATACTTACCTTGTGGTCTTGAACTAGCTTTGGAAGAGATGAACCTGAGTAAACAAGGTTAGATAACACAAGAACATATACTACACAGAGCAAGAACAAGAGATCACAAGAATACCAAGACTGGGATGACATGTAGAGAGTGAGTACTAGGTACTCTAGTTGGTGATAGACATGTCCCCAAGGATAAAGATATGCAATGAATTCGAAAGATTTCTCTTCCCTTAGGACTGAGCTCTCTCCCCCTGAATCTGACATTTGATAATGGGGGAAGATAGGGAAAGAAAATCAGAGCAAACAAGAAAATCAGAGCAAGATAAAATCATAACATATACTGTCACGTCTTTCCCCTCTTGAAGACATGAGACAACTTTCCTCTTAAGAATAAGAAGCATCAGGAGAAGCTTTAGGAGTGCATTCTCTCTTATGTGATAAGCTTTCATGTGCTCTCCCCCCCCCCCTTTGACATCAATTTCCAAGAAGGGTCTTCTGGAGCATGAGTCAAGTAGGTTTTGTCCTTGAGTCACATTACAAAGCAACATGTAAAGGATGCTGGTAGAGGACAAGTGTCATTGAGTGGAGCTGGGACAGATATGCAGGATGCAAATGACACAGTGTTTTTCTCAGCATTGAAATCGGTAGCACCGACTTATGATTTTCGGTGGCACCGAGAGGATTCGGTTAAGCCGAAGAAAACAAACCGGTGAGGCCGAGTTCAACCCAGAGAAAACATTTGTCACCTCAGCTCACTTAGGAAATAAGATCTCACAAAGATATGCAAGGAATTAACTGAAGGATTTGCAATGAATTGGATGCAGGGAATGCGGAACATAACAGAAAAAGAAAGAAAAAAGAGAAATCTGGATGAAGTTTTTTTTTGAAAGGAGAACAAGCATGCAAGATACAATAGCAAGAACTCAAAGAAACACTAGAGAACTTCATCTAGAATTGGTCGGCGACAAAGTCACCTATGTTAGAGTATATTGACTTAGGAGTCAAGTGAAGACACTTGATCATAGGTCATACTCATCGTTTAAGCTCAAAATGGGGTTGCCATTTTTCGTTTAAGCATTTTGATGTATTCTCATCTAGTTGAGTTGCTTTGACCCATGTCTTGGGGTAAAGCTTCCCTAAGATGGAATGACATACCTTTGGTGGTGGTGTTGATCTGGATCATGCAGTTGAAGTTGTGTAGGGTGCTCAAAGTTGATTTAGTTCATCAAGAGTTGGGAGCACCATTTGTAATCGAAGTTCATCTACCTACATGGGTTAGTCTTGCAAGGAAGAGCACTTGTGTATCCAAAATGACAATCATGAATTTTTTATATAAAGAAATTGTCAAAGGATATATTGAAAGGATTTGTGCTTCCTTGTCTTTAACCACCATTTTGTAGAGACTTGGAGATGTAGAGATTGCTTAGAATGTGATTGAGTTGCGATCTCATAGAGTTGGGCTTATCCAAGTACCTACGAGGGTTAGATAGCATGCAAGTGTACAAGTATATCCAAGACATATGATCATCATCATAAGAGAAATATCAAGGATTAGTCATTGAAAGGCTCATGCCTTGCATGCATCCACATGGAGTTTCTACTCCAAGTTTGAGGCATCAATAATGTTCAATTCACCTCTCAAGCAGCAAAACACTTTCTTATCAAGCGGTTTGGTGAATATATCCGCCAATTGCTTATCGGTACAAACATGCTTAAGTTTGATATCTCCCTTAGCAACATGATCTCGAATGAAATGATGATGAACTTTAATATGCTTAGTTCGAGAATGTTGCACGGGATTATGAGCAATCTTAATAGCATTCTCATTGACACAAAGCAATGTAACATGTTTCACATAAATCCCATGATCTTTAAGAGTTTGGGTCATCTAAAGTAATTGAGCATAACGTGAACCGGTAGCAATGTATTCCGCTTCGGCGGTGGATAAGGATACCGAGTTTTGTTTCTTGGAGGACCAAGACATAAGAGATCTACCCAGAAATTGACAAGTACCTGAAGTGGACTTTCTAACAACCTTGTCACCGGCATAGTCCGAGTCGGAGTAGCCAACAATATTAAAAGAAGACCTCTTAGGATACCAAATGCCAAAATTTGGTGTATGAATTAAGTATCTCACTATCCTTTTCACAGCCTTAAGATGACATTCTTTGGGGGCCGCTTGATATCATGCACACATGCACCCACTTAGCATGATATCGGTACGGGACGCAGATAGATATAACAATGAACCAATCATAGAGCGGTAAACCTTTAGGTCAACCGGTTCGCCATCCTTTGTCAAGTCAAGATGCCCACTAGTAGGCATGGGGGTATTCATACCTTTGCATTCTTGCATGTTGAACTTCTTGAATAAGTCCTTGGTGTAATTTGTTTGAGATATAAAGGTTCCCTCCTTAGTTTGCTTGATTTGCAAACCAAGAAAGAACTTGAGTTCACTCATCATAGACATCTCAAACTTCTCCGACATTAGCTTTCCAAACTTTTCACTAAAATGAGGGTTAGTTGAACCAAATATGATATCGGTACATGAATAATTCTCCATTAACCCTTTTAGTAAAGAGTGTAGAATAAATTTTACCAATTTCAAACCCTTTTTCAAGAAGAAACTTAGTCAATCATTTATAACAAGCTCTAGGAGCTTGTTTAAGACCATAAAGAGCTTTGTGGAGTTTATAAACATGGTCGGGTTTCTTAGGATTAACAAAGCCGAGAGGTTGTTTAACATAAACTTCCTCCTCAATTTAACCATCTAGAAAAGCACTTTTGATGTCGATTTGATATAAGGTAATGTCATGATGATTGGCATAAGCAAGTAAGATGCAAATGGACTCAAGTCTAGCAACGGGGGCATATGTCTCACCGTAGTCCATACCTTCGACTTGAGTGTAGCCTTAAGCAATGAGATGTGCCTTGTTGCGTACAACTTATCCATCTTCATCTTGCTTGTTCCGAAACACCCATTTGGTTCGAATGACATTGTGCTTCTCATCGGGCTTTTCAACCAACGTCCACACTTGGTTCCTCTCAAAGTTGTGTAGCTCTTTGTGCATGGCGTTTATCCAATTCAGATCTTCCAACGCTTCTTCAACCTTCATAGGTTCAATGCTAGAAATGAATGAGTAATGTTCACAAAAGTTAGCCAAATGAGTTTTAGAGCGAGTAATTCTCCTGATTTGTATATCATCAAAGATTTGTTCGATGAGATGATCTCTTGAGACTCTTGCTCGAACTCGTGAGAGCTTTTGTTTGGGTCGGGGTGGAACATCCTCTTCATTGTCTTGTTTTTCCTCTTGTCTTTCTTCGTTGTTGTTGTCGTTGATGTTCTCCCGTGGAGGTGGAGAAGAAGGTCATCGTGGTTCATCTTGTTGTACATCATCATTCTCATCGTCTTGATGTGTCCCACTTGTGGATGCCTCTGAGTCAACTTGTGGTTCACCTTGGCATGAAGTTGAGGCTTCCACTTGGACAGACGAAGTACTTTCCTTCACCTCCGTTGGGCGAATCTTGCCAGTAGACAAGTCTTGGATTACTTCCGAAGGATCTTTGTCACCTACATCAATTGGCAATTGCTCTACTTGTGAGCCGTTAGATTCATCAAAATACACATCTGCCGTCTCTTCAACCTTTCGAGTGAAATTGTTGTAAACATGGTAAGTGTGAGAGTTTGAGCCATAACCGAGTGGGAAACCTTCATGAGATTTAGGAGCAAATTTAGAATGACGATGCTTATAAAGAATGTAGCACTTTGAGCCGAATACCCGAAAGTATCCAACTTGGGGTTTGTTACCGGTGAGAAGCTCGTATGTCGTCTTGCCGAGTAGCTTGTGAAGATATAGACGATTCGTTGCATGACAAGTTGTCTCAACCGCTTTTGCCCAAAAGTGTTTTGGTGTCTTGTACTCATCAAGCATCATTCTCGCCATTTCGAGGAGCGTCCGGTTCTTCCTCTCATCAACTCCATTTTGTTGAGATGTGTACGTAGCCGAGAACTCATGTGAAATCCCTTCTTCATAAAGAAAGGTACCCACATTAGCATTCTTCAACTCCGTTCCGTTGTCGCTGTGAACCTTCTTGATCTTCACTTCAAATTGGTTTTGGGCCTTCCTAGCGAAGTTTTTGAAGATCTTTCGGACCTGTGATTTATCATCAAGAAAGAACATGTTGTAGGGTGAAACCATAGAGGGGATCTTTTCACACTTGGAGGGGGAAAAGAGGAAGAACTCTCAAGAACACAAGGCACAAATCACTCAAACAAACCCAAATATCACATCCACTAGAGTAGCATACATGAGATCCACAAGATTACAAGATCAATCCAAGGAAACAAGCACTACGTAAAGTTCTTCCCATTCCTCGAGGAGGTGAGGTCTTGATGATGATCTACTCCCTTGGGAGGTCTTGTAATCCACAAGGATTCTTCCCAAGAGGGGTCTTGATCTCCAAGAGGAGGGGATACAAGGAGCAAAGCTCACAATGTTTTATCTAATACTTTGCTATCCTTCCAAAAGAGCTAGGAGATGTGTATATAAAGGCTAGGGGCGCAACAAGAGGGAGAGAGGGGTACAAGGGCCAAAAGGCCAAAAGCACACGGGTTGTTCCAGGGGAGTCCGGGCACCCGGTGTCAAACCGTTCGGGTACCCGGACCGGTCAGGGGCGCCGGCTGATGGAGGACCGGGCACCCGGGGCGGCCGCAGGTGGCTGGGCGGGGCAGGCCGGGCACCCGGGGTTGATGGCCCGGGCACCCGGGGGTCCAAGGCCCGGGCACCCGGGGCGGCCGCAGGTGGCTGGGTGGGGCAGGCCGGGCACCCGGGGTTGATGGCCCGGGCACCCGGGGCTAGTTGGCTGGGCACCCGGGGTGGGCTGGGCGAGGCCCAGGTGGGGGGGCAACCGGGGCTGGTTGGAACGCTGCCTAAGCTGTGGCCGGGCACCCGGGGCCGACACAGCCGGGCACCCGGGGTGTCCAGGGGCTGCAGCCCTTCCTTCTTCTCATACTCCTCTCCTCTCCCTTGCTCCATGGGTGCTCGAGTCTCCGTCTTCTCCTTCTCACGATCATCTTCTTGGTGCCTAAGAATGCATAGCAAGTCTCTTTGAGGTAGAATCCAATTCTCATGTGAAACCGAACGAAACTCGAAGAGGAGAGAGAGTCAACCTCGTTCTCGATGGCGCATGCACATGCTCTTGTCATTGGTCCTCTCGGTGCTTTCCGTGGCGATGGGGTGTCGGTGCGGGTAGTCGAGGGATGCTCCGCATCATCTCTCTCCCCCCCCTTGGGAGAGATCCGTCCATGGATCATGCTCTTCATCACCATGGTACTTGGCCAAGTCTTTGACATTGAAGATGTCGCTAATGTTGTACTTGTCATGTTGGATGTCGACCTTGTAGGCGTTATCGTTGTAGCGTGCGAGCACCTTGAAAGGTCCGTCGGCTCTTGGAAGTAGCTTGGACTTGCGTTCCTTGGGGAAGCGGTCTTTGCGGAGATGTATCCATACTTGATCACCCGGTTGGAACACCATCGGAGACTTGTTGATGTTGAGCTTGGCGGTGAGTCGTTGTACTTGGCGCTCGATCGTGGAACGTGTTTCTTCATGCATCTTCTTGAGTTAGGCGGCTCTTGCACTTGCTTCCATGTTTGCTCGTTCTTGAAGCGGTAGAGGAAGGATGTCCAATGGCAACAAAGGGTTGAAACCGTAGACGACCTCGAAGGGGGACTTGCCGGTGGTAGAGTGTCTTGCGTGGTTGTAGGCGTACTCAACGATGGGTAGGCACTCCTCCCACTCCTTTATTTTCTTCTTTATCAACACGCGTAGGAGAGTTGCAAGCATCCGGTTGGTGACTTCCGTTTGGCCATCGGTTTGAGGATGATACATCGTGGAGAAGAGTAGCTTGATTCCGAGCTTGGCGCATAGGTCTTCCAAAAGTAGCTTAAGAACTTGACGTCTCGATCCGACACAATTGTCTTTGGCACACCATGCAACCTCAAGATTTCCCTACAAAAAAGATTGGCAACATGTGAAGCATCGTCTATCTTACTACATGGGATAAAATGAGCCATTTTAGAGAATCGGTCCACAGCAACAAAAATGGAGTCCTTGCCATTTTGAGTCCTAGGTAATCAAAGCACAAAATCAATGCTAATATCTTCCCAAGGTTGATGTGGAATAGGTAAAGGCATATGAAAACCATGGGATCGGGATTGTGACTTAGCTTTGAAACATGTAGAGCACCGGTTGGTGAAGCGGGCGACATCGCGAAACATCTTGGGCCAATAATAGTTCTTGGAAAGTGTGGCAAAAGTCTTGTCGCGCCCAAAGTGTCCCATGAGTCCACCTCCGTGAGCCTCTTGCAAAAGTAACAAATGAAGAGAAGACTCGGGAATGCATAGTTTGTTAGCTCGCATAAGATAACCATCTTTGATATAATATCGTTCCCAAGAAGTATGCATCACACACTTAGCATAAGGAGTAGCAAAAGTCACATCACGCTCATACAAATCTTTGATATGATCAAATCCAACTACATTCAATTCAAGTTGAGTAAGTAACATGCATTTGCAGGAAAGGGCATCCGCCACAACATTTTCTTTGCCCTTAATGTACTTGATCACATAGGGGAAAGATTCAATGAATTCACTCCATTTAGCATGCCGTTTATTCAACTTGGTTTGAACTTTAAGGTATTTAGGTGTTTCATGATCGGTATGTATGACAAACTCATGGGGTCTAAGGTAATGCTCTCAAACATGCAACACATGCACTAAAGCATACAATTCTTTGTCATAGATGGGATAGTTAAGTTGAGCACCGGATAGTTTTTCACTAAAACATGCAATAGCTCGCTTTTCTTGCATCAAAGCTCCACCAATTCTGGTACCACTTGCATCGCAATGAACCTCAAAAGTTGTGTCAGAGTTGGGTAAAGCAAGAATCGGAGCATGAGTACGCAAAGATTTGAGTTCATCAAAAGCGGTAGATTGCAAAGGTCCCCAAACAAAAGGAGCATTTTTCTTACTCAAGGCATGCAAAGGTGTGGCGATGGTGCAAAAATATTTCACAAAGCGACGATAGAAACCCGCAAGGCCAAGAAAGCTACACACTTGTTGCAAATTAGTGGGTTGGGGCCACGTTTTTATTGCTTCAATTTTAGATTCATCAACATGGACACCCTTTGAGGAAATAACGAAACCCAAGAAGACAAGCTTGTCAACACCAAATGTGCACTTTTTCATGTTGGCATAAAGACGTTCCTTGCAAAGAGTTTGCAAAACAGCCCTAACATGATTTAGATGATCTTTGAGGGATTTGCTAAAAACAAATATGTCATCAAAGTAGACCACAACAAACACTCCAATGTAAGGACAAAGCACAAAATGCATAAGATGCATGAAAGTACCGGGAGCTTCCGATAAACCCATAGGCATAACCAACCACTCGTACAAGCCAAATTTTGTTTTGAAAGCGGTTTTCCATTCATCACCTTCTTGTATGCGGATTTGATAATAGCCACTTTTGAGATCAATTTTTGAGAAAATGGTGGCGCCGCTAAGTTCATCTAGCATATCATCTAGGCGAGGAATGGGATGCCTATAACGAATGGTGATAGCATTGATGGGCCTACAATCTGAGCACATGTGAAAACTACCATCTTGCTTGGGCACAAGTATAACCGGAATGGCACAAGGGATTAAGCTTTCACGTGCATGTCCGTTGTTGATGAGTTGTTGTACTTGCCGTTGGATCTCCTTAGTTTCTTCAGGGTTGACGCGGGTTGGGAGCCTTGTTTAGAAGAGGTGCACCGGGGATGAGGTCAATCCTATGTTTAATGCCACGTAGAGGAGGGAGACCAGGAGGTAGCTCATCGGGAAACACATCCTCGAATTCCTGCAACAAGTTGGAAAACACTAGAGGAAGAGGATTAGGATTGTTAGTTTTGGTCACCTAATCTTTGCATAGGAGGACAAAGTGTATGACACTTGATGGGTTCCCACACACTTCTCTCATCTCTCTTTTTGTGGCTAGGAGGACTAAGTTTTTCTCTCTTGGAGAAGAGGCGCTCAATTTTGGCTTGTGGCTCTCACTTTCTTTCTGGTGGTGCACTCTCTTACTAGTATCTCCATGATGGGTGGAAGCTTGCTTGTCGGTGTCGGCGTCCTGGATTCGGGGTATCCAGCCCTGCCTGCCTGCAGCCCCTCCCCCCCACGTGGCTTCATCGACGGCCTGGTACGTCCCAGCTTCAACACCAACGCCGCAAGACCCTCGCGAGAGGCCAAGACTCATGAGGCAGATGATGCCAAAACCCCCGAAGGAAGTGGCCTCCTCAGGAGGGCTCCTGAGGGGCAGAGAATTCTATGCAAGTTATCTCATGAGGCTTCGCTGACGTGAGCCATGACGACCAAGGCCGGGCGGGTGCAGAGCGCAGGTTTCCACTTTGGTGCAAGGGAGGCAAGCCATAGGTGCGGAGTCCCGAGGAATCAGCCAAAGGTTTCCATTCTGGTGCAACAAGACCAAGACCGCCAGGACGGCAGGACAGAGGTCATCACCGAGCCCATCGCAGCGTCACGACCAGAGGCTTTTCGCAAGCGAAGACTACTTTTGTCAGGATAGACTGTACTACTTGTCCCATTTCAAATCCCGCCGTTGTGGAATCCCTTCTCGCTCATATTTGGGAAGAGGACCAAGGCCACTATATATAGGACTTAGCCACCACCATAGAGAAGGACCGAAAGGGGAACAAGTAGAGCACCACACCAGCTCAAGAACACCTCACCTCCTGAGGCTTGTTCATCCTTTGTACTAGTTCATCCATAGCCCCTCGAGGCAAGCCACCACAGCACACTGGATTAGGGTATTACACCACAATGGTGGCCCGAACCAGTATAAATGTATGTGTCTTTGTGTCTCTTTGATCTCGACGCGCTAGGCTAGGGAGGATCGCGAGTAGGCAGGCTGGACAGGTTGAGATTTCTGCACGCAGCCCAGAGTTCGAACCTCTCAAGGGTTGTCGGATCCCTAAATCTGACATTTGGTGCGCCAGGTAGGGGTGCGTCGGAACTTCTCTTTCGTCGACCAATCCTCCGTCGCTCAATCGACGCCATGGCCGACACCCCGAGAGCCCACGTCGACCACTGGGTCGTCCAGACCTCCTCGGCAGCACCCACCAGTGAAGAAGACCTTCACTCTGCCCTGCTCGCGGCCCGCGTTCTGCCGGGGGCGACCGACCGTGAGGGGCGCGTGGCGCATCCTTCTCCACTGGTGTTGCACCTCAGCCGCGCAGCCGCGTAATCTGTGAACTAAGCTGCAGTGGTACGTCCATTTTGCATCATGCTTTTATATCAATATTTATTGCATTATGGGCTGTAATTACACATTATATCTCAATACTTATGGCTATTCTCTCTTATTTTACAAGGTTTACCATGAAGAGGGAGAATGTCGGCAGCTGGAATTCTAGCTAGAAAAGGAGCAAACATTGGAAACCTAATCTGCACAGCTCCAAAAATCTTGAAACTCCACAAAACTTATTTTTGGAATTAATAAGAATTATTGAGCAGAAGAAACACTAGAGGGGGCCCAATTCCTGGCCAGGAGGGTGGGGGCACGCCCACCCCTACTGGGCGCGCCCCCTGTCTCTTGGGCCCCCTGGTGGCCCTCCGGTGTCCATCTTCTGCTATATGAAGGCTTTTACCCTGGAAAAAAACATGGGCAAGCTTAAGGGACGAAACTCCGCCGCCACGAGGCAGAACCTTGGCGGAACCAATCTAGGGCTCCAGCAGAGTTGTTCTACCGAGGAAACTTCCCTCCGGGAGGGGGAAATCATCACCATCATCATCACCAATGATCCTCTCATCGGAGGGGGTCAATCTCCATCAACATCTTCACCAGCACCATCTCCTCTCAAAACCCTAGTTCATCTCTTGTATCCAATCTTGTATCAAAATCACAAATTGGTACCTGTGGGTTGATAGTAGTGTTGATTACTCCTTGTAGTTGATGCTAATTGGTTTACTTGGTGGAAGATCATATGTTCAGATCCTTAATGCATATTATTACTCCTCTGATTATGAACATGAATATGCTTTGTGAGTAGTTACGTTTGTTCCCGAGGACATGGGTGAAGTCTTGCTATTAGTAGTCATGTGAATTTGGTATTCGTTCGATATTTTAAAGAGATGTATGTTGTCTTTCCTCTAGTGGTGTTATGTGAACGTTGACTACATGACACTTCACCATTATTTGGGCCTAGAGGAAGGCATTGGGAAGTAATAAGTAGATGATGGGTTGCTAGAGTGATAGAAGCTTAAACCCTAGTTTATGCATTGCTTCGTAAGGGGCTGATTTGGATCCATATGTTTAATGATGTGGTTAGGTTTACCTTAATACTTATTTTGCAGTTGCAGATGCTTGCAATAGGGGTTAATCATAAGTGGGATGCTTGTCCAAGTAAGGGCAGTACCCAAGCACCGGTCCACCCACATATCAAATTATCAAAGTACCGAACGCGAATGATATGAGCGTGATGAAAACTAGCTTGACGATAATTCCCATGTGTCCTCGGGAGCTCTTTTCTCATTATAAGAAATTTTTCAGGCTTGTCCTTTGCTACAAAAAGGATTGGGTCACCTTGCTGCATTTTATTTACTTTATTTACTTGTTACTCATTACAATTTATCTTATCACAAAACTATCTGTTACCTACAATTTCAGTGCTTGCGGAGAAAACCTTACTGAAAACCGCTTATCATTTCCTTCTGCTCCTCGTTGGGTTCGACACTCTTACTTGTCGAAAGGACTACGATAGATCGCCTACACTTGTGGGTCATCAAGACTCTTTTCTGGCGTCGTTGCCGGGGAGCGTAGCGCTTTTGGTGAGTGGAACTTGGTAAGGAAACATTTATATAGTGTGCTGAAATTTTCTATCACTTATTACTATGGAAACTAATCTTTTGAGGGGCTTGTTCGTGGTATATTCACCCCGACCAGATGAGCAAAGAGTTGCTCCTCAACCTACTGAACCTATTGAAAATATTTACTTTGAGATTCCTTCGGATATGATAGAGAAACTGCTAGCTAATCCATTTGCAGGAGATGGAACATTGCATCCCGATTTACACCTTATCTTTGTGGATGAAGTTTGTGGATTATTTAAGCTTGCAGGTATTCCCGATGATATTGTCAAAAGGAAGGTCTTCCCTTTATCTTTGAAGGGGGATGCATTGACATGGTATAGGCTATGTGATGATACGGGATCTTGGAAATATAAATGATTGAAGTTGGAATTTCACCACAAGTTCTATCCTATGCATCTTGTTCATCGTGATCGTAATTACATATATAATTTCTGGCCTCGCGAAGGAGAAAGCATCGGTAAAGCTTGGGGGAGGCTTAAGTCAATGTTATATTCATGCCCCAATCATGAGCTCTCCAGAGAAATGATTATTCAAAAGTTTTATGCTCGGCTTTCTCTCAATGATCGCAACATGCTCGATACTTCCTGTGTTGGTTCTTATATGCTGAAGACTATTGAATTCAAATGGGACTTATTGGAAAGAATTAAATGCAACTCTAAAGATTGGGGTTCCGACGATGGTAAGGAGTCAGGTATGACACCTAAGTTTGATTGTGTTAAATCTTTTATGAATACCGATGCTTTTCGTGGATTTAGCGCTAAATATGGACTTGACTCTGAGATAGTAGCTTCTTTCTGTGAATCTTTTGCTACTCACGTTGATCTCCCTAAGGAGAAGTGGTTCAAATATAATCCTCATGTTGAAGTAAAAGTAGTTGCACCTATTACAGTTGAAGAAAAGACTGTCACCTATAGTGATCCTATTGTTCCTACTACTTATGTTGAGAAACCTCCTTTTCCTATTAGGATAAAGGATCATGCTAAAACTTCGACTATTGTTCGTAAGAGTAATACTAGGACTTATACACCTCCGGAGAAAATCAAAGTTGAACCTAGTATTGCTATGGTTAAAGATCTCTTGGATGATGATTTAGATGGGCATGTTATTTATTTATGTGAACAGGCTGCTAATATTGCTAGACCAGATGCTAAGATTCATAGACCTGTTGTAGGCATGTCTGTTATTTCTGTTAAAATAGGAGATCATTGTTATCATGGTTTATGTGATATGGGTGCTAGTGGTAGTGCAATACCCTATGACTTATATAAAGAAATTATGCATGATATTGCACCCGCTGAATTGGAAGATATTGATGTTACCATTAAGCTTGCTAATAGGGACACCATTAAACCAGTTGGGATAGTTAGAGATGTTGAAGTCTTGTGTGGGAAGGTTAAATACCTTGCTGATTTTCTTGTTCTTGGTTCCCCACAAGATGACTTTTGTCCCATAATTTTTGGTAGACCCTTCTTGAATACAGTTAATGCTAAGATTGATTGTGAAAAGGATATTGTTACAATTGGCTTAGAGGGTATGTCTCATGAGTTTAATTTTGCTAAGTTTCGTAGACAACCTCGTGATAGAGAATCACCTAGTAAGGATGAGATTATTGGTCTTGCTTCTATTGCCGTGCCTCCTACTGATCCGTTAGAACAATATTTGCTAGACCATGAAAATGATATATTTATGAAGGAAAGAAGGGAAATAGATAAAGTGTTCCTTCAATAGGAACCTATGCTGAAACACAACCTACCCGTTGAAATTCTACGGGATCCCCCTCCACCCAAGCGTGATCCCATGTTTGAACTCAAACCATTACCTGATAATCTTAAGTATGCTTATCTTGATGAAAAGAAAATATATCCTGTTACTATTAGTGCTAACCTTTCAAAGCAAGAAGAGGAAAGATTATTGAAAACTCTGAAGAAGCACCATGCTGCTATTGGATATACTCTGGATGATCTTAAGGGCATTAGTCCCACGTTATGCCAACACAAAATTAATTTGGAGGACGATGCCAAACCAGTTAGAGATCCTCAACGATGATTGAATCCTAAAATGAAAGAAGTGGTAAGAAAGGAGATACTAAAGCTCCTTGAGGTAGGTATAATTTATCCTGTTGCTGATAGTGATTGGGTAAGCCCTGTCCATTGTGTTCCTAAAAAGGGAGGTATTACTGTCGTTCCTAATGATAAAGATGAATTGATCCCGCAAAGAGTTATTACAGGTTATAGGATGGTAATTGATTTCCGTAAATTAAATAAAGCTACTAAGAAAGATCATTACCCTTTACCTTTTGTCGATCAAATGCTAGAAAGACTATCCAAACACACACATTTCTGCTTTCTAGATGGTTATTCTGGTTTCTCTCAAATACCTGTATCAGCGAAGGATCAATCAAAAAATACTTTTACTTGCCCTTTCGGTACTTTTGCTTATAGACGTATGCCTTTTGGGTTATGTAATGCACCTGCTACCTTTTAAAGGTGCATGATGGATATATTCTCTGACTTCTGTGAAAAGATTTGTGAGGTATTCATGGATAATTTCTCCGTCTATGGATCCTCTTTTGATGATTGCTTGAGCAACCTTGATCGAGTTTCGCAGAGATGCGAAGACACTAGTCTCGTCTTGAATTGGGAAAAGTGCCATTATGGTTAATGAAGGCATTGTCTTGGGGCATAAGATTTCCGAGAGAGGTATTTAAGTTGATAAAGCTAAATTTGATGCTATTGAAAAGATGCCATGCCCCAAGGACATAAAAGGCATAAGAAGTTTCCTTGGTCATGCTGGTTTTTATAGGAGGTTCATTAAGGACTTTTCTAAAAATTCTAGGCCTCTGACTAATTTATTGCAAAAAGATATTCCTTTTGTCTTTGATGATGATTGTGTAGAAGCATTTGAAATACTTAAGAAAGCTTTGATCACTTCTCCTATTGTTCAGCCACCTGATTGGAATTTACCCTTTGAAATTATGTGTGATGCTAGTGATTATGATGTAGGTGCTATTCTAGGGCAAAGAGTTGATAAGAATTGAATGTTATCCAGTATGCTAGTAAAACTCTTGATACTGCCCAGAGAAATTATGCTACTACTGAAAAAAATTCTTAGCAGTTGTGTTTGCATGTGATAAGTTTAGACCTTATATTGTTGGTTCCAAAGTTAATATTCACACCGATCATGCTGCTATTAAATATCTTATGGAAAAGAAAGATGCTAAGCCTAGACTCATTAGATGGGTTCTCTTGCTCCAAGAATTTGATTTGCATATTATTGATAGAAAGGGAGCCGAGAACCCCGTTGCAGACAACTTGTCTAGGTTAGAGAATGTTCTTGATGACCCACTGCCTATTGATGATAGCTTTCTTGATGAACAATTAGCGGTCGTTAATGCTTCTCGTACTGCTCCTTGGTATGCTGATTATGCTAATTACATTGTTGCTAAATTTATACCACCTACTTTCACATACCAGCAAAAGAAAAAGTTCTTTTATGATTTAAGACATTACTTCTAGGATGACCTACACCTTTATAAAGAAGGAGTAGATGGTGTTATTAGATGTTGTGTACCTGAGCATGAACAGGAACAGATCCTACGCAAGTGTCACTCTGAATCCTATGGAGGACACCACGCTGGAGATAGAATTGCACATAAGCTATTGCAATCCGTTTTTTATTGGCCTAATCTCTTCAAAGATGCTCGTAAGTTTGTCTTATCTTGTGATGAATGTCAAAGAATTGGTAATATTAGTAGACGTCAAGAAATGCCTATGAATTATTCCCTTGTTATTGAACCGTTTGATGTTTGAGGCTTTGATTATATGGGACCTTTTCCTGCCTCTAATGGTTATACACATATTTTAGTTGTTATTGATTATGTTACTAAGTGGGTAGAAGCTATTCCAACTAGTAGTGCTGATCATAACACTTCTATTAAAATGCTTAAAGAAGTTATTTTTCCGAGGTTTGGAGTCCCTAGATATCTTATGACTGATGGTGGTTCACATTTTATTCATGGTGCTTTCCGTAAGATGCGTGATAAGTATGATGTTAATCATAGGATCACATCACCTTATCACCCGCAGTCTAGTGGTCAAGTAGAATTGAGCAATAGAGAGCTCAAATTGATTTTGCAAAAGACTGTGAATAGATCTAGAAAGAATTGGTCCAAGAAACTTGATGATGCATTATGGGCCTATAGAACTGCATACAAAAATCCTATGGGTATGTCTCCGTATAAGATGGTTTATGGAAAAGCATGTCATTTACCTCCAGAACTTGAACATAAAGCATATTGGACTATTAAAGAGCTCAACTATGACTTCAAACTTGCCGGTGAGAAGAGGTTATTTGATATTAGCTCACTTGATGAATGCTGAGCCCAAGCATATGAGAATGACAAGCTATTCAAAGAAAAAGTCAAACACTTCCATGATAAAAGGATACAAAAGCGTGAGTTTAACATAGGTGATTATGTGTTATTATTCAACTCCCGTTTAAGATTTTTTGCAGGAAAACTTCTCTCTAAATGGGAAGGTCCTTACGTTATCGAGGAGGCCTATCATTCTGGTGCCATAAAAATCAACAACTTCGAAGGCACAAGTCCGAGGGTGGTGAACGGTCAAAGAATTAAACATTATATCTCAGGTAATCCTATCAATGTTGAAACTAATATTATCGAGACCGTAACCCCGGAGGAATACATAAGGGACACTTTCTAGAATGTTCCGGACTCCGAAAAGGAATAGGTATGTGGTACGGTAAGTAAACCGACTCCAAAACAATTCTAATGGCAATTTTTATCAGTTTTGGAATATTTAAGAATTTTAGGAAGAAAGAAGTAATCCGGGAAGGACACGAGGCCTCCACGAGGGTGGAGGGCGCGCCCACCCTTCCTGGGCGCGCCCCCCTATCTCGTGGCCACCTCGTGTGCCTCCCAGACTCCGTTTTCTTGCACGTTACGTATTTTGGTCGGTAAAAATTCGTTATATAAAATCCCGAAGGTTTTGACCCCCGTATCACGCAAATATCCTCTGTTTTTGCTTCGAGCTATTCCTGTTGCAGATTAAGAGCAACATGTCTTCTCAAGAGTCAGTCAGTGAGAGTCGGGTGTCTCACCCGACACCAGGTCCAGGAGCAAATAGCGATGCTTATCACTTTGGACCATCAACGGAGGACGAGATGGAGGCCGACTTGAAAAGGACAGATGCCATGGAGGAAGATCAAGAAGTCACTTCTTGCTTCCAAGCAGGATTCATGATGGGGGAACTACATAGCTCGGCTATTCCAAATTCGGTCATCCCTTCCAACTTTAGATTTCTTTCTTATGAAAATATGAAAAAGAGCGTCATTTGTTCTCCAGAAGCTATGCATCATCCTTGGGTAAAGGGAGCTTTAGCCGTTACGGGCAAGCTCCACAAAGAAATTATGGACCTCAAACAACAAGTCAATAAGCTCGAGGAGGAGAATCGTATCCTGAGGGGCATCATCACCAAGAAGATCATAACACCAACCGTGAAGAAGGAGACATAATTACATGGGTATGGGCACTCCCCTTGGCAACTGCCAAGCTTGGGGGAGGTGCCCCGGTATCGTATCACCATCACACTCCTATCTTTACCGTTTTATTTAGTTCGATCCTTTTAGTAGTATCTTGATCTAGTAGATTGAAGTTTTAGTATCAAGTAGTTTTGAATTTGCTTTGTGATCTCTTTATGTAATCGAGTCCGTGAGCTATCTATAATAAAGATTAGTGTTGAGTCAAGGGCTTTGCTATGTTGCTATGATCTTGAGAAAGTAGAAAGAATAAAAGAGTTCATATTGATCTTATCTTTACCTAATAATAGAGTAAATTTGGTTTCTTTCGTCCGTCATGCCATTTTTCAGAAAAGTCCCTCTATTTCAGAGAATTCAACCCGCAGAACTGTTTTAAGTTAAAACGAATCGTTATTTTCGTATTTTACACAAAAGTCCCTGTCTTTTCTTGAAATCAACCTGCCGTCCGGATTTAAGTCACACCCGAACCGTTATTTTACATTTTTCGAAACCCCCCCTGATGTTTTAGGTAATTCATCTGCGGATCATATTTAAGTCAAACAAATGTTTTTTAAAATCATCCATATATTTTAAACCGTAACTCTGATTTGAACATGTTATATATGAAATTTGATTGGAAAAATATGTAGAATATGAATATGAGATTATTTTTACCTTTTAAGTATCTTTAAATATTATTTTGGAATATATTTGAGTCAAACCAAATGATTTTCTAAATTATATGTATCTTTTAAACCATAACTTCGATTTTAACATATTATATATGAAATTTTATTAGAAAAATGTGTGGAATCTAAATATGATGTTAATTTTACCTGTTAAATATTTTTAAAATATTTTTATGGAAGCAAACTTATAATTTATAGCGCAAGATCCGTTTTTTCATACCGGCGGCGATCTGGATTGCAAATAAACACTCCACTATAACCATATACAGAAAAGAAAACATTGATAACTACACGTGCATACCTCTGAAAAATGTCACAAGGGAAAACAACAGATTTCTCATCGTGAGAGTGAGAGAAAGCGAGCGAGCGAGAGAGAGAGAGGGAGAGGGAGGAGAGAGGGAGGAGAGAGGGAGAGGGAGGAGAGAGGGGGAGAGAGACGCCTTAGGATTAACCATATTCAACACACATTTTTTGTTGTTTTTTGTGAACACCGAGGCCATCGTCAGCGAGCGTGAGAAGGAGGATAAGCGGAAACACAAATATGATGCCTCGCAAAAATAAAGAAGATGGATCTATTGTGGTCTTGAGTGATGGTTGTTGAGTTATGAGTGTGTGTTATGTTTTCTGTCCCGTTGCAACGCACGGACTCTTTTGCTAGTGGATAGTAATAACTTCACACATAGAAAGTATGAGGCATAAAAGTTGTTGAGAGTTGACAAACGTAGTTTTGGTCATCGTTGCAATTAATAGGAAGTAATAAGGAAAGAGAGGTTTTCACATACAAATATATTATCTTGGACATCTTTTATGATTGTGAAGCACTCATTAAGTATGACATGCTAAAAGAGTTGATGTTGGACAAGGAAGACAACGTAATGGTTTATCTTTTCTCACATCTCAGTTAAAGTATATTGTCATTGACCTTGCAAACATGTTGAGCTTGCCTTTCCCCCTCATGCTAGCCAAATTACTTTTACCAAGTAGAGATACTACTTGTGCTTCCAAATATCCTTAAACCCAGTTTTGCCATGAGAATCCACCATACCTACCTATGGATTGAGTAAGATCCTTCAAGTAAGTTGTCATGTTGCAGGCAATAAAAATTGTTATCTAAATATGTATGACTTATTAGTGCAGAGAAAATAAGCTTTATACGATCTTGTTGTGGAAGCAATAAAAGCGACGGACTACATAATAAAGGTCCACATACAAGTGGCAATATAAAGTGACATTCTTTTGCATTAAGATTTTGTGCATCCAACCCTAAAAGAACATGACAACCTCTGCTTCCCTCTGTGAAGGGCCTATATTTTGCTTTATGTTTACTTTATGCTTGAGTCAAGGTGATCTTCACCTTTCCCTTTTTCATTTTATCCTTTGGCAAGCTCCTCGTGTTTGAAAGATCATGATATATTTATCCAATTGGATGTAAGTTAGCATGGACTATTATTGTTGACATCACTTAAAGGTGAATATGTTGGGAGGCAACACAATAAGCCCCTATCCTTCTTAGTGTCCAGTTGAAACTCCATAACCACAAGTATTGCGTGAGTGTTAGCAATTGTAGGAGACTACATGATAGCTGAGTATGTTGACTTGCTGAAAAGCTCTATTCTTGTCTCTTTCTAATGTTATGATAAATTGCAATTGCTTCAATGACTGAGATTATAGTTTGTTAGTTCCCAATGAAGTTTCTGAACCATACTTGACATTTTGAATTGATTGTTACTTGAGCATAAGAAATCATATGATAAAATCTATATATGTTGCCGTTATAAGAATGATCATGATGCCCTCATGTCCGTATTTTATTTTTATCGACACCTCTATCTCTAAACATGTGGACATAATTTTCTATTTCGGCTTCCGCTTGAGGACAAGCGAGGTCTAAGCTTGCGGGAGTTGATGCGTCCATTTTGCATCATGCTTTTATATCAATATTTATTGCATTATGGGTTGTTATTACACATTATATCTCAATACTTATGGCTATTCTCTCTTATTTTACAAGGTTTACCATGAAGAGGGGGAATGCCAGCAGCTGGAATTCTGGCTGGAAAAGGAGCAAACATTGGAAACCTATTCTGCACTGCTCCAAAAATCCTGAAACTCCACGGAACTTATTTTTGGAATTAATAAGAATTATTGAGCGGAAGAAACACCAGAGAGGGCCCACACCCTGGCCAGGAGGGTGGGGGCGCACCCCCTGTCTCCTGGGCCCCCTGGTGGCCCTCCGGTGTCCATCTTCTGCTATATGAAGGCTTTTACCCTGGAAAAAATCGTGGGCAAGCTTACGGGATGAAACTCTGCCGCCACGAGGCGGAACCTTGGCAGAACCAATCTAGGGCTCCAGCGGAGCTGTTCTGCCGGGGAAACTTCCCTCCGGGGGGGGGTATCATCACCATCGTCATCACCAATGATCCTCTCATCGGGAGGGGGTCAATCTCCATCAACATCTTCACCAGCACCATCTCCTCTCAAAACCCTAGTTCATCTCTTGTATCCAATCTTGTATCAAAACCACAAATTGGTACATGTGGGTTGCTAGTAGTGTTGATTACTCCTTGTAGTTGATGCTAATTGGTTTACTTGGTGGAAGATCATATGTTCAGATCCTTAATGCATATTATTACTCCTCTGATTATGAACATGAATATGCTTTGTGAGTAGTTACGTTTGTTCCCGAGGACATGGGTGAAGTCTTGCTATTAGTAGTCATGTGAATTTGGTATTCGTTCGATATTTTAAAGAGATGTATGTTGTCTTTCCTCTAGTGGTGTTATGTGAACGTTGACTACATGACACTTCACCATTATTTGGGCCTAGAGGAAGGCATTGGGAAGTAATAAGTAGATGATGGGTTGCTAGAGTGATAGAAGCTTAAACCCTAGTTTATGCATTGCTTCGTAAGGGGCTGATTTGGATCCATATGTTTAATGATGTGGTTAGGTTTACCTTAATACTTCTTTTGCAGTTGCGGATGCTTGCAATAGGGGTTAAGCATAAGTGGGATGCTTGTCCAAGTAAGGGCAGTACCCAAGCACCGGTCCACCCACATATCAAATTATCGAAGTACCGAACGCGAATGATATGAGCGTGATGAAAACTAGCTTGACGATAATTCCCATGTGTCCTCGGGAGCTCTTTTCTCATTATAAGAAATTTTTCAGGCTTGTCCTTTGCTACAAAAAGGATTGGGTCACCTTGCTGCATTTTATTTACTTTATTTACTTGTTACTCATTACAATTTATCTTATCACAAAACTATCTGTTACCTACAATTTCAGTGCTTGCGGAGAAAACCTTACTGAAAACCGCTTATCATTTCCTTCTGCTCCTCGTTGGGTTCGACACTCTTACTTATCGAAAGGACTACGATAGATCCCCTACACTTGTGGGTCATCATGCAGCAACCGCTCCGCACTCACATAGGTAACAAGCAAACATGCGGGCGGCGGTCATTGTGGCCCGAGAGCTCCTACGGTGCAGGTTGCTTGAGAGTGGCCGCAACGCCTTGCTGGAATGGGTCGACGAGCTAATGGATGCTGCATGCAGGGGGCGGTGCCGTTCTGCACCCTCCCCATGTCACAGGCGGTGGTGGGGGCATGTGATACGTCTCCAACGTATCTATAATTTTTGATTGCTACATGCTACTTTATCTACTGTTTTAGGCAATATTGGGCTTATTATCCGCTTTTATATTATTTTTGGGACTAACCTATTAACCGGAGGCCCAGCCCAGATTTGTTGTTTTATGCCTATTTCAGTGTTTCGAGGAAAAGGAATATCAGACGGAGTCAAAATGGAACAGAATATACTGAAGAAGTTATTTTTGGAAGGAAAGCCACCCGAGAGACTTGGAGTCCACGTCAAGAAAGAAACGAGGAAGGCACGAGGTAGGGGGCACGCCCACCCCCCTGGGCGCGCCCTCCACCCTCGTGGGGCCCTCGTGGCTCTCCTGACGTATTTCTTCCTCCTATATATACCAATATACCCAAAAACTTCCAGAACAGAAAATAGATCGGGAGTTCCGCCACCGCAAGCCTCTGTAGCCGCCAAAAACCAATCGGGACCCTGTTCCAGCACCCTGCCGGAGGGGGATCCCATCACCGGAGGCCATCTTCATCATCCCGGCGCTATCCATGACGAGGAGGGAGTAGTTCACCCTCGGGGCTGAGGGTATGTACCAGTAGCTATGTGTTTGATCTCTCTCTCTCTCGTGTTCTCTCTCGTGTTCCTCTATGGCACAATCTTGATGTATCCCGAGCTTTGCTATTGTAGTTGGATCTTATGATGTTTCTCCCCCTCTACTCTCTTGTGATTAATTGAGTTTCCCCTTTGAAGTTATCTTATCGGATTGAGTCTTTTATGAACACTTGATGTATGTCTTGCGTGGGATAACCGTGGTGACAATGGGTTATTCTATTGATCCACTTGATGTATGTTTTGGTGATCAACTTGCGGGTTTTGTGACACTTGGGAACCTATGCATAGGGGTTGGCACACGTTCTTGACTCTCCGATAGTAGCTTTGGGGCACTCTTTGAAGTACTTTTATGTTGGTTGGATGAATCTGAGATTGTGTGATGCATATCATATAATCATGCCCACGGATACTTGAGGTGACAATGGAGTATCTAGGTGACATTAGGGTTTTGGTTGATTTGTATCTAAGGTGTTATTCTAGTACGAACTCTTTTATAGATCGATCCGAAAGAATAGCTTTGTGGTGGTTTCGTACCCGACCATAATCTCTACGTTTGTTCTCCGCTATTAGTGGCTTTGGAGTGACTCTTTGTTGCATGTTGAGGGCTTGTCATATGTTCTATCTATGTTATTATTGTTGAGAGAACTTGCACTAGTGAAAGTATGAACCCTAGGCCTTGTTTCCTATCATTGCAATACCGTTTATGCTCACTTTTACCACTTGCTACCTTGCTGTTTTTTATTATTTCAGATTACAAAAACCTATATCTACTATCTATTTTGCACTTGTATCACCATCTCTTCGCCGAACTAGTGCACCTATACAATTTACCATTGTATTGGGTGTGTTGGGGACACAAGAGACTCTTTGTTATTTGGTTGCAGGGTTGCTTGAGAGAGACCATCTTCATCCTACGCCTCCTACGGATTGATAAACCTTAGGTCATCCACTTGAGGGAAATTTGCTACTGTCCTACAAACCTGTGCACTTGCAGGCCCAACAACGTCTACAAGAAGAAGGTTGTGTAGTAGACATCAAGCTCTTTTCTGGCGCCGTTGCCGGGGAGGCTAGGTAAGTGAAGGTATATCTTTAGATCTTGCAATCGAATCTTTTTGTTTCTTGTTTTAGCACTAGTCTAGTTTATAAAAGAAAACTACAAAAAAATGGAGTTGAGTTTGTCTCATATGCTTCACCTTTTTAATATCTTTCATGAGTATGATGGAAAGGATAATTGTGCTCAAGTGCTAGAAGAAGAGATCTATAGAATGTTTGGCACTAAATCTTTGAATGATGAGCATGATTGCAATGTTGTTAGTATGAATTCCTTGAATATCCATGATGCTAATGATATGCAAAGCCACAAGCTTGGGGAAGCTATGTTTGATGAATATGATATATTTTGTCCCCCAAGCTTTGATGAGCAAATTTACTATGATGAAAGCATGCCTCCTATTTATGATGATTATTGTGATGATACGTATGCTATAAAGAAGAAATTTGCTTATGTGGAGAGTAGTAAATTTTCTATGCTTGTAGATCATGAAAAGAATGATTTAGGTGCTGGTTATATTGTTGAATTCATTCATGATGCTACTGAAAATTATTATGAGGGAGGAACTTATGCTTGTAGGAATTGCAATAATGTCAAGTTTCCTCTCTATGTGCTTAAATTCTCGAGGCTATGCTTGTTTTACTTTCCTATGCTAGTTGATTATTGTTCTCCTAAGTTGTTTGCTCACAAAATCCCTATGCACAGGAAGTGGGTTAGACTTAAATGTGCTAGTCATATGCTTCATGATGCTCCCGTTATGTTTCAATTCTTATCTTTTATGTGAGCATCATTGTCATCATCATGCCTAGCTAGAAAGGCATTAAAGAAAAGCGCTTGTTGGGAGACAACCCAATATTTATCCTTACTGTTTTTGTGTGTCCACATGATTATGCTACTGTAGTAATCATGTTTTATAGCTTTTGTTTCAATAAAGTGCCAAGTAGAACCTTTGGGAAGACTTGGGTGAAGTTTATGTGATATTGCTGTGAAAAACAGAAACTTTAGCGCTCACGAGATTAGCTGCCATTTTTTACTGGAGAGTGATTTTAGGTTGATTCTTTTTGAAGATGATTAATGGACAACTTGCTCAGGTCCAGCAATTTATTTCATAATTTTTGGGGTTCCATAAGTATACGTTTTATATAGATTACTACAGACTGTTCTGTTTTTGACAGATTCTGTTTTCTATGTGTTGTTTGCTTATTTTGATGAATCTATGAGTACTATCGGAGGTTATGAACCATAGATAAGTTGGAGTACAGTATATATTACACCAATATTAATTTAGAATGAGTTCATTGCAGTACCTAAGTGGTGGTTTTATTTTCTTATACTAACGGAGCTTACGAGTTTTGTTTTGAGTTTTGTGTGGTTGAAGTTTTCAAGTTTTGGTAAAGATTCGATGGACTATGGAATAAGGAGTGGAAAGAGCCTAAGCTTGGGGATGCCCAAGGCACCCCAAGGTAATATTCAAGGACAACCAAGAGCCTAAGCTTGGGGATGCCCCGGAAGGCATCCCCTCTTTCGTCTTCGTTCATCGGTAACTTTACTTGGAGCTATATTTTTATTCGCCACATGATATGTGTTTTGCTTGGAGCGTCATTTCTATTTGTTAGTTTTGCTTGCTGTTAGTTAGAATAATGTTTTGCCTCTTTAGTTTCAATAAAAAAGTCAAGGATAGCCTTTGCCATGCTTATTTTGCTAGTTTGCATGTTGCTGTTTGAAAACAGAAAGTTTACCGCTGTTGCAAAAATTCCCTAGAAAAGTCAGAGCATGGTCTAATGTTGAATCTTTTTGCATATTGAGATCTGATAAATTTATTACAGTGGGAATTTTAGTTCATAATTTTTGGAGTCAGTGAAGTATTGATACTCTTGCATTCTTTACAGACTGTACTGTTTTGGCAGATTGCTGTTATGGTTGCATTGCTTGCATATGTTTGCTTGTTTAATGATTCTATTTGAGGATAGGAGTATTAAATATGCAGAGGCATTTAGTATTCAATGTTGAATAATAATTTTAGTGATTAGTTACAGTAGAATATGATAAGGTTTTGCATTGGTTTATACTAACCTATCTCACGAGTTCTTGTTGAGTTTGTTGTGAATGAAGCTTTTGATAAAAAGAGAAACCATGATATGAGAGGAATTAATGAGACACAAAAGCTCAAGCTTGGGGATGCCCAAGGCACCCCAAGATAATATTTCAAGAAGTCTCAAGCATCTACGCTTGGGGATGCCCCGGTAGGCATCGCACCTTTCTTCTTCAACAACTATCGGTTAGTATCGGTTGAGCCTAAGTTTTTGCTTCTTCACATGAGTTGTGCTATCCTTGCAATGTAGTTTTGTTTAGCTTTGCTTGCTGTTTGAATAAACTATCAAGATCTGAAATTATTAAATGGGAGAGTCTTCACATAGTTGCATAATTATTCGACTACTCATTGATCTTCACTTATATCTTTTGGAGTAGTTTGTTGTTGCTCTAGTGCTTCACTTATATCTTTTAGAGCATGGTGGTAGTTTTATTTTGGAGAAATAGATGAACTCTCATGATTCACTTAGATTATTTTGAGAGTCGTTAATAGCATGGTAATTTTCTTAATGTTAATATACTTGGTGTTCAAGATATGTGAACCTTTCTTTTGAAGTGAATTGAATACTAAGATAAGTTTGATGCTTGATAATTGTTTTGAGATATGGAGGTGATAATATCAGAGTCGTGCTAGTTGGGTGATTATGAATTTGAGAAATACTTGTGTTGAAGTTAGCAAGTCCCGTAGCATGCACGTATGGTTAAAGTTGTGTAACAAATTTGAAACATGAAGTGTACCTGGCTTGTGCATCCTTATGAGTGGCGGTCGGGGACGAGCGATGGTCTTTTCCTACCAATCTATCCCCCTAGGAGCATGCGCGTAGTACTTGATTTTTGATGACTTCTAAATTTTTGCAATAAGTATATGAGTTCTTTTGACTAATGTTGAGTCCATGGATTATACGCACTCTCACCTTTCCGCCTTTGCTAGCCTCTTCGGTACCGTGCATTGCCCTTTCTCACCTTGAGAGTTGGTGCAAACTTCGCCGGTGCATCCAAACCCCGTGATACGATACGCTCTATCACACATAAACCTCCTTATATCTTCCTCAAAACAGCCACCATACCTACCTATTATGGCATTTCCATAGCCATTCCGAGATATATTGTCATGCAATTTCCACCATCATCATCATGACATACATTACTTTTGTCATATTGCCATTGCATGATCATGTAGTTGACATCGTATTTGTGGCAAAGCCACCATGCATTATTTTTCCATACATGTCACTCTTGATTCATTGCACCATCCCGGTACACCGCCGAAGGCATTCATATAGAGTCATATCTTGTTCTAAGTTTCGAGTTGTAATCCTTATGTTGTAATCAATAGAAGTGTGATGATCATCATTATTAGAGCATTGCCTAAACAAAAAAAAGAAAGGCCCAAAAAAAAGAAAGGCCCAAAAAAAGAGAAAGGCCAAAAAAATAGAGAAAGGCCCAAAAAAAGAAAAGAAAAGGGCAATGCTACTATCTCTTTTTCCACACTTGTGCTTCAAAGTAGCACCTTGTTCTTCATGTAGTGAGTCTCATATATTGTGCTTCAAAGTAGCACCTTGTTCTTCATGTAGTGAGTCTCATAAGTTGTCTTTTTTATACTAGTGGGAATTTTTCATTATAGAACTTGGCTTGTATATTCCTATGATGGGCTTCCTCAAATGCCCTAGGTCTTCATGAACAAGCAAGTTGGATGCACACCCACTAGTTTTCTTTTGTTGAGCATTCATAGCTCTAGTGCATCCGTTGCATGGCAATCCCTACTCCTCATGTTGACATCAATTGATGGGCATCTCCATAGCCCGTTGATTAGCCTCGTCAATGTGAGACTTTCTCTTTTTTTGTCTTCTCCACACAATCCCCATCATCATATTCTATTCCACCCATAGTGCTATATCCATGGCTCGCGCTCATGTATTGCGTGAAGGTTGAAAAAGTTTGAGATTATTTAAGTATGAAACAATTGCTTGGCTTGTTATCGGGGGTATAGAAGTTGGGAACATCTTTGTGTGACGAAAATGAAGCATAGCCTAACTATATGATTTTGTAGGGATGAACTTTCTTTTGCCATGTTATTTTGAGAAGACATGTTTGCTTTGATTAGTATGCTTGAAGTATTATTATTTTTGTGTCAATATGAACTTTTGTCTTGAATCTTTCGGATCTGAATATTCATATCACAATTAAGAAGATTTACATTGAAATTATGCCAAAGTATCACTCCGCATCAAAAATTCTTTTTTATCATTTACCTACTTGAGGACGAGCAGGAATTAAGCTTGGGGATGCTTGATACGTCTCCAACGTATCTATAATTTTTGATTGCTCCATGCTACTTTATCTACTGTTTTAGGCAATATTGGGCTTTATTATCCACTTTTATATTATTTTTGGGACTAACCTATTAACCGGAGGCCCAGCCCAGATTTGTTGTTTTATGCCTATTTTAGTGTTTCGAGGAAAAGGAATATCAGACGGAGTCAAAACGGAACGGAATCAACTGAAGAAGTTATTTTTGGAAGGAAAGCCACCCGTGAGACTTGGAGTCCACGTCAAGAAAGAAACAAGGAAGGCACGAGGTAGGGGGCGCGCCCTCCACCCTCGTGGGGCCCTCATGGCTCTCCTGATGTATTTCTTCCTCCTATATATACCAATATACCCAAAAACTTCTAGAACAGAAAATAGATCGGGAGTTCTGCCACCGCAAGCCTCTGTAGCCACCAAAAACCAATCGGGACCCTGTTCCGGCACCCTGCCGGAGGGGGATCCCATCACCGGAGGCCATCTTCATCATCCCGGCGCTATCCATGATGAGGAGGGAGTAGTTCACCCTCGGGGCTGAGGGTATGTACCAGTAGCTATGTGTTTGATCTCTCTCTCTCGTGTTCTCTCTCGTGTTCCTCTATGGCACGATCTTGATGTATCCCGAGCTTTGCTATTGTAGTTGGATCTTATGATGTTTCTCCCCCTCTACTCTCTTGTGATGAATTGAGTTTCCCCTTTGAAGTTATCTTATCGGATTGAGTCTTTTATGAACACTTGATGTATGTCTTGCATGGGATAACCGTGGTGACAATGGGTTATTCTATTGATCCACTTGATGTATGTTTTGGTGATCAACTTGCGGGTTTCGTGACACTTGGGAACCTATGCATAGGGGTTGGCACACGTTCTTGACTCTCCGGTAGAACTTTGGGGCACTCTTTGAAGTACTTTTATGTTGGTTGGATGAATCTGAGATTGTGTGATGCATATCGTATAATCATGCCCACGGATACTTGAGGTGACAATGGAATATCTAGGTGACATTAGGGTTTTGGTTGATTTGTATCTTAAGGTGTTATTCTAGTACGAACTCTTTTATAGATCGATCTGAAAGAATAGCTTTGTGGTGGTTTCGTACCCGACCATAATCTCTATGTTTGTCCTCCGCTATTAGTGGCTTTGGAGTGACTCTTTGTTGCATGTTGAGGGCTTGTCATATGTTCTATCTATGTTATTATTGTTGAGAGAACTTGCACTAGTGAAAGTATGAACCCTAGGCCTTGTTTCCTATCATTGCAATACCGTTTATGCTCACTTTTACCACTTGCTACCTTGCTGTTTTTTATTATTTCAGATTACAAAAACCTATATCTACTATCTATTTTGCACTTGTATCACCATCTCTTCGCCGAACTAGTGCACCTATACAATTTACCATTGTATTGGGTGTGTTGGGGACACAAGAGACTCTCTGTTATTTGGTTGCAGGGTTGCTTGAGAGAGACCATCTTCATCCTACGCCTCCTACGGATTGATAAACCTTAGGTCATCCACTTGAGGGAAATTTGCTACTGTCCTACAAACCTGTGCACTTGCAGGCCCAACAACGTCTACAAGAAGAAGGTTGTGTAGTAGAGATCAGCGTGTGCTTATCCCCGACACAATCACGCGCCCCCTCCCAGGGGCCACGGAGAGCCTCTCGACGCCAGCCTGCCTCGTGGAGCAGCCCGCGCCATCCCAAGCATGCCCCCTTGGCGCGGGGCTGCTTCACGCGACACCACCAGGGGCCGCGCTGGAGTGCCAGCCTCTCGTCAACAGGACCAGAGGATGGCAGAAGGGAGCGGGAACGTTAGGCGGCCAGGCGGCGCCCCTGGTGCGAACAGCCCGGAGGCCTACGTCCTCGTCGCGATGGATCCAAGGCACGCGCTAGGAGAGGGCCCCAACCGATCCCCCACGCCAGGCTGGGCGCTGGACACACACGAGGCCGAGCTCTCCTTCGAACCACCACCAAGCCCTGCCGACGTCCCCTACAGTGGCAGCCTCTGGGTACAGTTAACGCCGCTGGGGCACGCTTACACTGACCATGGATCACAGGTGAACTAAGACGCGGCGACCACCAGGACCCTCAGGACGGCGGGCCCTCCTCAGGAGCGTGAAGGACGTTGGGAGCAGCGCGGGGGAAGCCCAGCGACGGGGCCTTCCTCGCACTGCACGGAGCAGGATCCAGCCTGGAGGTAGGTTCCCTGCCGGGGAAGGCGTCGGCGAGCCCTTCTCCTCGACGGGGGGCCTACGATCGCCGAGGACGCCACCAGCGTCCCCTTGGCCCCTTGGTCTTGTCCTGGTATCCGGTCTCCCCAACGGTGGTCAGGGGTGGCACACGGCGGGGTCCTCGTAGGGTGACATGAAGCAAGGCCCGGGCCTGTGAAGGTCTCCGCTCGTGACACTCTCACGTAATAATGAGTGGGGCTGTACACGCTCCGGAGTCTCCTGAGTGCTGCCCTGGGGCCTCACGGGGGCTCCCACCCACGTCCTAGTCGAAGCACCATGCTCCGTGCTGGCCGTTGACACCGTCCCCAATGACTATGCCAAGCCAGTGGAAGCACTTAGCTCCGCGCTGGTGAGAAGACCGAAGACTGAAGACTGAAGACTAGCCAGGCATCGAACGCGGCCATCTGCTTTTTCGCCTCCTTTTTGTATTTGCTTGTCGACTTTTTGCAGCAGTTTGTCTTTCGTGCGTTTATAAAAATGGGGGGAGTTTTCTCGTTTCGTGCCGCTCTCTTGCTTTTAGCTCTTGCGTTCTTTGTGGAAACTCATGACCGCTACCCTGCCCTCGAGCGCCTCATGAGCTGGGGCTGGGTACGGTGTACGCACTGGTACCAATCGCTCCCCCCAGGGGCTCGGAGGTGCGGCCGCCCCGCGCGCCCAACTCGTCACAGTCTAGCAGTTGGCTCCTCATGAGGCACTCCACGGCAGGCCAGCAGGCCCCTCGAGAGGCACAGAGCCTCGCGAGCCCGCAGCAGGCTCACCTCAAGAGAAGGGGCCCGACCGCGACGCCAGGTCCCATGCAAGACCTCCGAAACCCAAGATAAGTCATAAACAACTACCTTGCTCAGCGGCTCACAGCCCTGCGGGGCCCCGCCCAGGATGTCACTTCAAAAGCATTTAGAGATCTCACACATCATAAGGGGCACCCCCTTTTCAAAATGCTCTCACAAGAATATGTTTGAGTTTTCATTATACAAGTTAAAGCAAAAGAAACACGGGCCTATCTGGACGCGCCTTCTTCGTCACTCCCATCCACGCTGCTTGTGCTCAAGCTGCCATCCTCCTCATCACCACCCGCACCAGCTCCTTTGGCTACGAGCACGGTCGTGTCATCCTCAGGAGTCAGCTCCTTCACCAAAGCATCCACATGACCGTCCACCCACTAGGCAAGCTTGTCTTGGGTGGCCGCAAGCACGGGGGCTAGCACAGTGCCGAAATCGAAGTTGAAGTCAAGGTTCAGGAGGTTGCTGAAGATGCGCGAGAGCGAGCGCCCAAGAAGGCCCCGGTTCCTCTCCTCAACAAGCTGGCGGGCTTTTGCGGCCTCATCCTCCAGGCGGGTCACGATATCAGTAAAGAAGCGGAGATGGCTGGCGTAGTCGTTCTCGTGCGGGTGAGGAGCGCTCTCATCACAAATGGCACCCAAGGCATTGTTGGCTTTGATGCGCAGACCTTGGAGCATGGAACCCTTCTCACGCTCCAGTGTCACGCGGCGACAATTTTCACTCGAAGCCTTCTCCAGGAGGGAGGTGGTGTCTTCGGCTTGCTTCCGGAGAGAGGATATCTCGGTGCAGGCAGAATCCAGGGCAGATTCGGAGGAAACCATCCCTCCCCCCCCCCCAGGCAGCGCTCTCACGCTGCTCCACACCCTGCAGCTCGGTCTTCAGGACAGAGGTCCAACCCTCAAGCTCAGCCTTAAGCAGCTCTAAGTCCAGGCGATGCCTTCCATCCAGCTCAGCACGTGCCTTTGCCACCCTCTTCTCCACCTCCACCTGGACCTGAGGTTCTCGGGCGGTGACAGCATCCTTAGCCACGGCGACCTGTCGCTCCCTCACCTCCAGCCTCTCCAGCGTCAGGTCCTCATGGCGCCTCAGGAGCTCCGCCTCCGCAAGGGCCACCTCGTCTGGAGAGGAGGCCAGCAGGGCACAACGCTCCTCGACTTCGCACAGCAGGGCCGCATTTGAAGATAGAAGATCTCGCTCCCACTCCTCAGCCGCCTCGCGGCGGCGGTTGGCTACCTCGGCCTCTTCCATGGCGCGGGCGCGAGCTTCACGAGAAGCCGCGAGCGAGGCCACCGCGCACGCTTCAGCTTCGTCACGCCGAAGTTTCCCAAGGTTGATGACCACCTTCAGCCGCTGCCACTCATCCTCCAAGCGGCGGTTCTCTGCCTCAAGCCTGGTGTCGACGTTGGCAAGCTCCCCGCCAAGATGGACCATCGCACGCATCGCTTCATCGAAAAGCCCGAAGCGCACGCGCTACGCCCGCGAGCAAACGGAAGCTCATCACCAAGATCTTCGCCGGCTCCGAAAGTCGCCCAGGAGGCATTGGGCGCTCCGCTAGTCGTCGGCAGGGGCTGGCTGGTGTGGCCTCACAGCTTGAAGACGAAGGCTGCCCAGAGGACACCCCCCAGCCGGCAGTGACAAGAGGAAGGATCACTGGCGCACCCCTCGCCTCGCGGCCAGAGTAGCGGGGGGAGAGAACATGGGGCCCGGCTCCGGGGCACCCTCGCGGCATCATGTTGGATGGAGTTGGTCCCACGCCCTGCGCAGGCTCGGGGCGCTGGGGGCTGCGCGCATGCGCCAAGCTGGAATCCTTGGGGTGCCTGCCTCCCGAGGTTTCGCCTTCGTGGAGACCCTGCAAAACCCCAGCCATGAGAAACGTGGCACGCTTGGGGGTCAAGAGCAAAGGTACTTACTCATCGGTAGCCACGTATCTCCTTGGCTTCAGTGGCCGACGTGTGCCGTCGTCGCGACACGGGGACCCTTCCTCTTTAGGAGTGACTCAAGGCACAGGCGGCGCCGACCAGACCCCGATGGGCGGTCCTCAGGAGGGGAAGCGCTTGGCGTGGTGTCCGAAGCAGGGGTCCCCAGGCCAGGGGCACCTGGCGATACCTTCTGGCTCGCGGCTCCGGGGCCGTTGGAGGGCTCCTCGTCGTCATCACCCACTTTGGAGCCACCATCCCGGGCGTCAGAAGCCCCTCCCTCCGGAGCTTGGGGTGGCTCCGGTTCTGCGGCGGCTCCTTCCTGGGCTCCAGAAGCCTCAGACTCCTGAGCCTATGACGGGGCCAGGCCTCCGGAGGAGCTCTCAATAGCTAATGGAGGCGCGCGCCCCCTGCCTCCACACTCGGGGCGCACGTGGCAGGGTCGATCAGGAGAGGAGCCACGAAGACGGGATTCTCGCGGGGCCCCTCAATGCCCTCAGGAAGCAACTCCCACTCGTCGAACAGAGGCATCTGCCCCGCGAAGGCCTCCTTGTTCGAGCACAAGTAGAGAAGGCAGCCACCCCCTGGAAGGTCAGCAGCCTCGGGCTCGCCAGTCAGGAGCTTGAGCACCACGCTCAAGGTATCAGTAGCAAGCGACGGCTTCTGCAGCCTCATCGGATCTCTGGCGCCTGTGAAGTCCCACATCGGGCGAGAATGGCGCTGGAGGGGAGCAATGCGCTGCTTCACGAATTCCTTCACCACCATTGGCACCGTCACCTCCAGTTCCTGGAGCCTCGCCAACCTCTTCCACACGAAAGCAAGACGCCGGTCGGTGAGCTTCTCATGGCACCAGCTGGAGCTTGGCGAAGCGGGCGACCCAGGAATCGTGAGCATGGGGCTGAATGCGCGGGCGTTCCTCAGGAGCCACTGCTTCCGGAATCCCTTCGCGACAGGCGAAAGCTCGAAATCGATCCCCGAGCCAGCGGCCGCGGCCACGGCTTTGAAGGTCGCTGATACGTCTCCAACGTATCTATAATTTTTTATTATTCCATGCTATAATATTACCCCTTTTGGATGTTTATGGGCTTTATTTTACACATTTATATCATTTTTGGGACTAACCTACTAACCGGAGGCCCAGCCAGTATTGCTGTTTTTTTGCCTATTTCAGTATTTCGAAGAAAAGGAATATCAAACGGAGTCCAAACGGAATGAAACCTTCGGAGTGTGATTTTTGGAATGAACGTGATCTAGAGGACTTGGAGTGCAAGTCAAGAAGCAGCTGAGGCCTCCACGAGATAGGAGGGCGCCCCCCCCCCTATAGGGTGCGCCCCCCTGTCTCATGGGCCCCTCGGGCGGCCACCGACGTACTTCTTCCTCCTATATAAGCCTACGTACCCCGAAAACATCCAGGGAGCCAACGAAACACAATTTCCACCGTCATAACCTTCTGTATCCATGAGATCCCATTTTGGAGCCTTCGTCGGTGTTCTGCCGGAGGGGGAATCAACCACGGAGGGCTTCTACATCAACATCCTTGCCCCTCCGATGAGTTGTGAGTAGTTTACCACAGACCTTCGGGTCCATAGTTATTAGCTAGATGGCTTCTTCTCTCTTTTTGGATCACAATACAATGTTCTCCCCTCCCTTGTGGAGATCTATTCAATGTAAACTCTTTTTGCGGTGTGTTTGTCGAGATCCGATGAATTGTGGGTTTATGATCAAGTTTATCTATGAGAAATATTTGAATCTCCTCTGAATTCTTTTATGTATGATTGAGTTATCTTTGCAAGTCTCTTCGAATTATCGGTTTGGTTTGGCCTACTAGATTGATCTTTCTTGCCATGGGAGAAGTGCTTAGCTTTGGGTTCAATCTTGCATGTCCTTACCCAGTGACAGAAAGGGTTGCAAGGCACGTATTGTATTGTTGCCATCGATGATAAAAAGATGGGGTTTATATCATATTGCATGAGTTTATCCCTCTACATCATGTCATCTTGCTTAAGACGTTACTCTGTTCTTACGAACTTAATACTCTAGATGCAGGCAGGAGTCGGTCGATATGTGCAGTAATAGTAGTAGATGCAGGCAGGAGTCGGTCTACTTGTTGCGGACGTGATGCCTATATACATGATCGTGCCTAGATAATCTCATAATTATTCGCTTTTCTATCAATTGCTCGACAGTAATTTGTTCACCCACCGTAATACTAATCCTATCTTGAGAGAAGCCACTAGTGAAACCTATGGCCCCCGGGTCTATCTCTTATCATATTTGCTTCCAATCTACTTTTATTTGCATCTTTACTTTTGCATCTATATTATAAAATACCAAAAAAATATCTATCTTATCATACTATCTCTATTAGATCTCACTTTTGCAAGTGGCCGTGAAGGGATTGACAACCCCTTTATTGCATTGGTTGCGAGTTCTTTCTTTGTTTGTGTAGGCGCGTGGGACTTTTGAGGAGCCTCCTACTGGATTGATACCTTGGTTCTCAAAAACTGAGGGAAATACTTACGCTACTATTGCTGCATCACCCTTTCCTCTTCAAGGAAAACCAACGCAAGCTCAAGACGTAGCAAGAAGAATTTCTGGCGCCGTTGCGGGGGAGGTCTTCGCTCAAGTCAAGACATACCAAGTACCCATCACAAACTCATCTCCCTCGCATTTACATTATTTGCCATTTGCCTCTCATTTTCCTCTCCCCCACTTCACCCTTGCCGTTTTATTCGCCCTCTCTTTCCCAATCTCCACCTCTCTATTTTCGCTTGCCTTTTTCTGTTAGCTTGTGTGTTGGATTACTTGTTGCCATGGTGCAAGATAATACCAAATTGTGTGATTTCTCGAATACCAATAATAATGAGTTCCTTAGTACTCCGATTGCTCCTCTTAATGATGTTGAGTCTTGTGAAATCAATACTGCTTTGCAGAATCTTGTTATGAAAGATCAATTCGCCGGCCTTCCAAGTGAAGATGCCGCTACTCATCTAAACAAGTTTGTTGATTTGTGTGATATGCAAAATAAGAAAGATACGGATGACGATATTGTTAAATTGAAGTTATTTCTGTTTTCACTTAGAGATCGTGCTAAAGTTTGGTTTTCGTCTTTGCCTAAATAGTATTGATTCTTGGAACAAGTGCAAAGATGCTTTTATCTCTAAGTATTTTCCTCCCGCTAAGATTATCACTCTTAGGAACGATATTATGAATTTTAAACAACTTGATCATGAGCATGTTGCCCAATCTTGGGAAAGAATGAAATTGATGATTCGCAATTGCCCTACTCATGGTTTGAATTTATGGATGATCATACAAAAATTTATGCCGGTTTGAACTTTGCTTCTAGAAATCTCTTAGATTCGGCCGCGGGAGGCACGTTTATGGAAATCACGTTAGGAGATGCTACAAAACTTCTTGATAATATTATGGCTAATTATTCTCAATGGCACACCGAAAGATCTTCTAGTAAAAAAGTGCATGCTATAGAAGAAATCAATGTTTTGAGTGGAAAGATGGATGAACTTATGAAATTGTTTGCTACTAAGAATACTCCTCTTGATCCCAATGATATGCCTTTGTCTACTTTGATTGAGAATAATAATGAATCTATGGATGTGAATTTTGTTGGTAGGAATAGTTTTGGAAACAATGCTTATAGAGGGAACTTTAATGCTAGACCGTTCCCTAGTAATTCCTCTAATAATTATGGAAATTCCTACAATAATTCTTATGGTAATTTTAATAAGATGCCCTCTGATTTTGAGAATAGTGTGAAAGAATTTATGATTTCTCAAAAGAATTTTAATGCTTTGCTTGAAGAAAAATTGCTCAAAGTTGATGATTTGGCTAGGAACGTTGATAGACTTTCGCTTGATGTTGATTCTCTTAAACTTAGATCTTCTTATCCTAAGCATGATATCAATGAGTCTCTCGGAGCAATGAGAATTTCCATTGATGAGTGCAAGGAAAGAACCGCTAGATTGCGTGCAAAGAAAGATTGCTTTATAAAAGCGTGTTCTTCTAGTTTCCATGAAAATAATGATGAGGATCTTAAAGTTATTGATGCATCTCCTATTAGATCTTTTTTTTGTAATATGAATCTTGATAATTATGGTACTGATGATGAGTCAACTTTGCCTAGAAGGCGTCCCAAGAATTCGGAGTTTTTAAATCTTGATGCTAAATTTGGTAAAAGTAGGATTGGAGAGGTCATGACTTTAAATAGCATTGAACCCACTATCTCGGATTTCAAGAAATTTGATTATGATAATTGTTCTTTAGAAGGTTGTATTTCCTTGTTGCAATCCGTTGTTAATTCTCCTCATGCTTATAGTCAAAATAAAGCTTTTACCAAACATATCGTTGATGCCTTGATGCAATCTTATGATGAAAAACTTAATTTGGAAGTTTCTATACCTAGAAAACTTAATGATGAGTGGGAACCTACTATAAAGATTAGAATTAAAGATCATGAGTGTTTTGCTTTGTGTGATTTGGGTGCTAGTGTTTCCACGATTCCGAAAACTTTATGTGATATTCTAGGTTTCCATGATCTTGATGATTGCTCTTTAAATTTGCACCTTGCGGATTCCACCATTAAAAAGCCAATGGGAAGGATCAATGATGTTCTCATTGTTGCAAAATAGAATTTGGTGCCCGTAGATTTTATCGTTCTTGATATAGATTGCAATCTTTCTTGCCCTATTATTCTTGGTAGACCTTTCCTTAGAACGATTGGTGCGATTATTGATATGAAGGAAGGGAATATTAGATTACAATTTCCATTAAAGAAAGGCATGGAGCACTTTCCAAGCAAGAAAGTCAAATTACCTTATGAATCTATCATGCGAGCTACTTATGAATTTAGTGCCAAAGATGGCACTACTTAGATCTATCTTCGTTTTTATGCCTAGCTAGGGGCGTTAAATGATAGCGCTAGTTGGGAGGCAACCCAATTTTCTTTGTGTTTTTTGTTTTTGTTCCTGTTTAGTAATAAATCTTGCATCTACCTCCTGTTTAGATGTGTTTTTATCTTTTGATTAGTGTTTGTGCCAAGTAGAACCTATAGGATAACCTATGATGATAGTTGATTTGATTCTGCTGAAAAACAAAAACTTTGCACGCACAAATTTAGTTTTGTTAAATCACAGGAACGTGAATTTGCGTTGACTCTTTTTGACTCTGATCAATAGACACATTTTCCAGGACTTCCTATTTTTGTAGGATTTTTAGAGTTCCAGAAGTTTGCATTAGTTACAAATTTCTACAGACTGTTCTGTTTTTGACAGATTCTGTTTTTCGTGTGCTGTTTGCTTATTTTGATGCATCTATGGCTATTAAAATAGTTTATAAACCATATAGAAGTTGGAATACAGTAGGTTTAACACCAAAATAAATAAATAATGAGTTAATTACAGTACCTTATGTGGTGGTTTTCTTTTCTTTCACTAACGGAGCTTATAAGATTTCCTGTTGAGTTTTGTGTTGTGAAGTTTTCAAGTTTTGGGTAAAGCTTTTATGGACTATGGAATAAGGAGTGGCAAGAGGCTAAGCTTGGGGATGCCTATGGCACCCCAAGATATTCAAGGATAGCCAAAATCCTAAGTTTGGGGATGCCCCGGGAAGGCATCCCTCTTTAGTCTTCGTTCATTGGTAACTTTACTTGGAGCTATATTTTTATTCGCTACATGATATGTGTTTTGCTTGGAGCGTCGTGTATTATATTAGTCTTTGCTTTTAAGTTAACCAAAATCATCCTTGATGTACACACCTTTTGGGAGAAGCCTACTTGATTAGGATTTGCTAGAATACTCTATGTGCTTCACTTATATCTTTTGAGCTTGATAGTTTTTGCTCTAGTGCTTCACTTATATCTTTTAGAGCATGGTGGTGTCTTAATTTTGAAGAAATTTCTAGTCTCTCATGCTTCACTTATATCTTTTTGAGAGTCTTTTAGAACAGCATGGTATTTGCTATGGTTACAAAGTTGGTCCTAGAATGATGAACATCCAAGTTGGGTATAATAAAAACTATCATAGAAAAAGAATTGGATGCTATGATCAATTTGATGCTTCATAATTGTTTTGAGATATGGAGATAGTGATATTAGAGTCATGCTAGTTGAGGTGATTATGAAAAATACTTGTGTTGGGGTTTGTGATTCCCGTAGCATGCACGTATGGTGAACCGCTTTGTGATGAAGTTGGAGCACAATTTTATTTATTGATTGTCTTCCTTATGAGTGGCGGTCGGGGACGAGCGATGGTCTTTTCCTACTAATCTATCCCCCTAGGAGCATGCGCGTAGTGCTTTGGTTTTTGATGACTTCTAGATTTTTGCAACAAGTATATGAGTTCTTTTGACTAATGTTGAGTCCATGGATTATACGCACTCTCACCCTTCCACCATTGCTAGCCTCTCTTGTGTCGCGCAACTTTCGCCGGTACCATACACCCACCATATACCTTCCTCAAAACAGCCACCATACCTACCTATCATGGCATTTCCATAGCCATTCCGAGATATATTGCCATGCAACTTTCCACCGTTCCGTTCATATGACACGCATTACTTTTGTCATATTGCTCTTTGCATGATCATGTAGTTGACATCGTATTTGTGGCAAGGCCACTTTCATAATTTTCATACATGTCGCTCTTGATTCATTGCATATCCCGGTACACCGCCGGAGGCATTCATATAGAGTCATATCTTGTTCTAGCTTTGAGTTGTAATTCTCGAGTTGTAAATCCATAAAAGTGTGATGATCTTCATTATTAGAGCATTGTCCTAGTGAGGAAAGAATGATGAAGACTATGATTCCCCCACAAGTCTGGATGAGACTTCGGACTTTACAAAAAGGAAAAAAAAAGAAAAAAAAGAGAAAGGCCAAAAAGAAAAAAAAGAAAGGCCAAAGAAAAAAAGAGAAAAAAAGGGAAAAAGAAAAAAGAAAAAAATAAATGAGAGAAAAAGAGAGAAGGGACAATGCTACTATCTCTTTTCCACACTTGTGCTTCAAAGTAGCACCATGATCTTCATGATAGAGAGTCTCATATGTTGTCACTTTCATATACTAGTGGGAATTTTTCATTATAAAACTTGGCTTGTATATTCCAATGATGGGCTTCCTCAAAATGCCCTAGGTATTCGTGAGCAAGCGAGTTGGATGCACACCCACTTAGTTTCTTTTGTTGAGTTTTCATATATTTATAGCTCTAGTGCATCCATTGCATGGCAATCCCTACTCGCTCACATTGATATCTATTAATGGGCATCTCCATAGCCCGTTGATACGCCTAGTTACTGTGAGACTATCTTCTCCCTTTTTGTCTTCTCCACAACCACCATTCTATTCCACATATAGTGCTATGTCTATGGCTCACGCTCATGTATTGCGTGAAAGTTGAAAGAGTTTGAGATTATTAAAGTATGAAACAATTGTTTGGCTTGTCATCGGGGTTGTGCATGATTAAATACTTTGTGTGATGAAGATAGATCAACAACCAGACTATATGATTTTGTAGGTATAACTTTCTTTGGCCATGTTATTTTGAGAAGACATGATTACTTTGATTAGTATGCTTGAAGTATCACCATTTTCTTGTTAATATGAACTTTTATTTTGTATCATTTGGATCTGAACATTCATGCCACAATAAAGAAAATTCATTGAGAATTATGCTAGGTAGCATTCCACATCAAAAATTTCTTTTTTATCATTTACCTACTCGAGGACGAGCAGGAATTAAGCTTGTGGATGCTTGATACCTCTCCAACGTATCTATAATTTTTGATTGTTCCATGCTATTATATTACCCTTTTGGATGTTTATGGGCTTTATTTTACACATTTATATCATTTTTGGGACTAACCTACTAACCGGAGGCCCAGCTCGTATTGCTGTTTTTTTTTGCCTATTTCAGTATTTCGAAGAAAAGGAATATCAAACGGAGTCCAAACGGAATGAAACCTTTGGGAGCGTGATTTTTTGGAACGAACGTGATCCAGAGG
Source organism: Triticum aestivum (assembly GCF_018294505.1). NCBI lineage: Eukaryota > Viridiplantae > Streptophyta > Magnoliopsida > Poales > Poaceae > Triticum > Triticum aestivum. Next base: position 252,044,709 of record NC_057801.1, on the reverse strand, counting down.
ACTTGGAGTGCAAGTCAAGAAGTAGCCGAGGCCTCCACGAGATAGGAGGGTGTGCCCCCCCCCCTATAGGGCGCGCCCCCTGTCTCGTGGGCCCCTCGGGCGGCCACCGACGTACTTCTTCCTCCTATATAAGCCTACATACCCCGAAAACGTCCAAGCCAACGAAACACAATTTCCACCGCCATAACCTTATGTATCCGCGAGATCCCATCTTGGAGCCTTCGCCGGTGTTCCGTCGGAGGGGGAATCGACCATGGAGGGCTTCTACATCAACATCCTTGCCCCTCTGATGAGTTGTGAGTAGTTTACCACAGACCTTCGGGTCCATAGTTATTAGCTAGATGGCTTCTTCTCTCTTTTTGGATCTCAATACAATGTTCTCCCCCTCTCTTGTGGAGATCTATTCGATGTAAACTCTTTTTGCGGTGTGTTTGTCGAGATCCGATGAATTGTGGGTTTATGATCAAGTTTATCTATGAGAAATATTTGAATCTCCTCTGAATTCTTTTATGTATGATTGAGTTATCTTTGCAAGTCTCTCCGAATTATCGGTTTGGTTTGGCCTACTAGATTGATCTTTCTTGCCATGGGAGAAGTGCTTATCTTTGGGTTCAATCTTGCGGTGTCCTTACCCAGTGACAGAAAGGGTTGCAAGGCACGTATTGTATTGTTGCCATCGAGGATAAAAATATGGGGTTTATATCATATTGCATGAGTTTATCCCTCTACATCATGTCATCTTGCTTAAGGCGTTAGTCTGTTCTTATGAACTTAATACTCTAGATGCAGGCAGGAGTCGGTCGATGTGTGGAGTAATAGTAGTAGATGCAGGCAGGAGTCGGTCTACTTGTTGCGGACGTGATGCCTATATACATGATCATGCCTAGATAATCTCATAATTATTCGCTTTTCTATCAATTGCTCGACAGTAATTTGTTCACCCACCATAATACTAATGCTATCTTGAGAGAAGCCACTAGTGAAACTTATGGCCCCCGGGTCTATCTCTTATCATATTTGATTCCAATCTACTTTTATTTGCATCTTTACTTTTTGCCTCTATATTATAAAATACCAAAAATATATTTATCTTATCATACTATCTCTATTAGATCTCACTTTCGCAAGTGGCCGTGAAGGGATTGACAACCCCTTTATTGTGTTGGTTGCGAGTTCTTTGTTTGTTTGTGTAGGTGCGTGGGACTTTTGAGGAGCCTCCTACTGGATTGATACCTTGGTTCTCAAAAACTAAGGGAAATACTTACGCTACTATTGTTGCATCACCCTTTACTCTTCAAGGAAAACCAACGCAAGCTCAAGACATAGCAGTCGCGCACCCAGAGCGTTGGCGGGCGTCCGCCAACCGGAGCAGGAAGAAATGGCGAAACAAGGCCAGTGAGGGAGTGATGCCCACCATGGCCTCGCAGAGGAAGGCGAAGACGGCAAGGAGGAGGATGGAGCGAGGGTCCAGATGCAGCAGATGGATCTGGTAATGCAACATCATGGCATTGAAGAAAGGTGAGAAGGGAGGAATCAACTCAGCAAGAAGAGCATGGAGATGGATGGGAATCTCAGTGGCACTCATCTCTCTGGTTCGCCAAGACGCAGGGCGGACAGCCGTCGCCCTCCCCTCATTGGAGTCGGCGGCGAGCACATGGCGAACCTTGTCCAGCCCCTCCTTATTGATCACCGTCGACTGCTCAAGGGCTGGCTCCAAGGCCGGTGGTGGACCGGCCGGTGCGAGAGGCTTCCCCTTCTTCTTCCTCGGCTTGGGAGCCATGGCGAATACCAAGAGAGGGCAAGGCACCGGAACTAGATCTATGGACACGGAGGCAAGATTGGGAAGGAGGAAACAAGAGCCGGGCACGGTACACTGCAGGCAAGTTGCACTGACGGCGGGCGGCTGCTGGGTCCTATCGAATATCAAGGCGGTTTGGGGAAGTGGATACGCCCACGTCCCATCAAACACCACGTGTCTTCAGGGCCGCAGTCTGATAGGGCCGCCGGTGCTCCGCCCTTGCCTTTTGACTTCGCCTAGAAGCCAAGTCCGAGCGCACCTTGGGCCCGGGGGCTACTGTCGACGTCCTGGATTCGGGGGTATCCAGCCCTGCCTACCTACGGCCCCCCACGTGGCTTCATTGACGGTGTGGTACGGCCCAGCTTCAACACCAACGCCACAAGACCCTCGCGAGGGGCCAAGCCTTGCGAGGTGGACGATGCCAAAACCCCGAAGGAAGTGGCCTCCTCAGGAGGGCTCCTGAGGGGTGAAGAGTTCTATGCAAGTTATCTCATGAGGCTCGGCTGACGTGAGCCATGATGACCAAGGCCAGGCGGGTGCAGAGCGCAGGTTTCCTCTTTGGTGCAAGGGAGGCAAGCCACAGGCGCGGAGTCCCGAGGAATTAGCCAAAGGTTTCCATTCTGGCGTAACAAGACCAAGACCGCCAGGACGGCAGGACGGAGGTCATCACCGAGCCCACCGCAGCGTCATGACCAGAGGCTTTTCGCAGGCGAAAAGACTACTTTTGTCAGGATAGACTGTACTACTTGTCCCCTTTCAAATCCCGCCGTGTGGAATCCCTTCCCACTCATATTTGGGAAGAGGACCAAGGCCACTATATATATGACTTAGCCACCACCATAGAGAAGGACCGAAAGGAGAACAAGTAGAGCACCACACCAGCTCAAGAACACCTCACCTCCTGAGGCTTGTTCATCCTTTGTACTAGTTCATCCATAGCCCCTCGAGGCAATCCACCACACCACACTGGATTAGGGTATGACACCACAACGGTGGCCCGAACCAGTATAAATCTCTGTGTCATTGTGTCTCTTTGAGCTCGACGCGCTAGGCTAGGGAGGATCGCGAGTAGGCAGGCTGGGCAGGTTGAGATTTCTGCACGCACCCCAGAGTTCAAACCTCTCAAGGGTTGCCGGATCCCTAAATCCGACAATCAGCGATCACTTGGCTTGGTGACATTGGTCAAAGCACATACTCCTTGCCTTTCATCTTGAAGCTATAGTGGTTGGTTCGTCCGTTGTGGATGATGCCGCGGTCGAATTGCCAAGGTCTTCCCAAAATAAGGTGGCACGCAGACATAGGAACCACATCGCACTCTAAGGTGTCCTCGTAGGCGCCGATCTTGAAAGAAACTTGCACCATGTGCTCCACTTGAATGGTGCCGGAGTCGCTTAGCCATTTGCACCTTGTAGGGATGAAGGTGCTTCTTCTTGACCAATTGCAGCTTGGAACATAGCTCTTCACTTGCCAAGTTGTGACAACTACCTCCGTCGATGATGACCTTGACGGAGCGCCCATTGATGCCGGCCTTGGTGTGGAAGATGTGGCACCGTTGGTCTTCGTCTTGGTGGTGTTGGAGAATCAAGACCTTGGAGACCACGAGAGAGGGACTTGAATCGTTGTCACAAAAGACTTGATCATCTTCATCTTCGTTCACGCGCCGGTGCATGGCCATGTGCTCAATGGCTTCCATTTCTTCTTCACTCATCGAGTCGTATGTGCCATCATCGTTGAAGATCATTGTTCGCTTGTTGGTGCATTGGAAAGACTTGTGTCCTTGGCCGCCACATGTGAAGCACTTGAATGAACTTGTCTTGACGGGATCATCGGTAGGCGTCGAAGATGAAGGAGTCTTGGATTTGTAGGTGCTTGCCGGAGGACGAGTCGAGGAAGGCGCAGCTTGCTTGGAACTTGACTTGTGGTCGGTACTTGGTGATGCTCTAGTTGAGGTAGGAGGTGCCAAAGTCACGGGAGCTTGAGAGTAGGAGCCGTAGGTCATGGACGAGTACTTGGCTTATTTGAAGTCATCTTGCACTTGTCGCTCGGCCTTGGTCGCTTGATGAACTAGCTCGAGAAGGTTTGAGTATGGTTGGAAGTCAGCAATCCGCTTGATTGGGTGGTTGAGGCCGTTCAAGAAGCATTCCATTGTTTGCTCATTGTCTTCCTTAACATTGGCTCATATCATGGCAATCTCCATTTCTTGGTAGTATTCTTCCACCGTCTTCGTGCCTTGCTTGAGGAGTTGCAACTTCTTGAAGAGATCACGAGTGTAGTGAGTAGGCACGAAGCGGGCTCTCATGACTTCTTTCATTTCTTCCCAAGTTGTGATTGGTGGTTCGCCTCTTGTATGTCGTCGCTCGATCACTTGTTCCCACCAAATGAGGACGTAGTCTTGGAACTCGAGGGAGGTCATGGCGATATTCTTTTCCTTGTCGTAGTTGTGAAGGAGGAAAATCTTGTCCACCTTCAAGGCCCATGAGAGATATTCTTCGGGATCATTGCTTCCAGAGAACTTGGGCATGGTGAACTTGACCTTGCCATAGCGGAGTTCTTCGTCATGGTAGTGGTTTTGATATCGCTCTTGCCGTGGAGGAAGGTCCTCAAATGCTTGTTCCTCGCGATGTCGCTCTTGGCATGGTGAAGGGTCTTGAAGCACTTGTTCCGCTTAGTGTCGCTCTTGTCTTGGAGGAGGACGAGGAATATGCGCTTGGTTGCGCCTTTCTTGTTGCTCTTCGCGTCGGGCGGCTTCTTCTTGTATCTCGCGACGAAGAGCTTCTTCTTGTTCTTGCACTTGGCGGTTGCGGTCTTCAACGGCTCTAGTGGCCTCGCGTAGTGCTTGTTGTGCTTCGAGTGCTTGTGCTTGACGGATGGAGACATCTTCTTGAGGTACTTGATGTGGCACTTGTGGAGGTATTTTCTCTTGCTCCATTGCTTCTTGCGCTTGGTGTCGCACCCGTTCACGTGCTCGAACTCGGTCTTGTAAGCCATTGCCATGGAACAGATTGTCTTGTGCTTGGCGATCTTGAGGAACATCTCATCGAGGAAAGCGAGCTCGTGGAGGACTTGCATCATAAGAGGAGTAGTCGGAAGATGGCTGGCTTGTACGGTGACTTGAGTGGCGCCGTCTTGAAGAAGCGGTTGAGGAAGACGGGCGTTGCATGATCATGTCGCGGAGCTCTTCCATTTGTGTGGTGAACTTGGCGTCGATGTAGTCGCGGTTCCTTGTTTTCGATTGATGAAGGTCGGAGGCGAGTTGCTCCAAGTGTTCACCCAATGCTTCGCTTTCTTGATGAAGCGCTCATTGCATGATGAAGAAGTGGTTCTTGGAGACGAAGTCGGAAATCATCACCTTGCTCCTCGAAAAGCGGGTTCGCCGACGAGTTTGGCCTATCCATCATAACCAAGTGGGGTGAGTAGAAAAATGAGAGAACAATACCAAAGTTACCTTCTCCGAGGATTGAGGATGTAACAAGTGTCACTCAATGTAATGCCACAATAGGAGAATTGGAACCGGGTTTGTTTCTCACACCTACAAATAAGAGGCTTATGGAGGAGCTCGGTTAGGATGGTGGCAAAAATTTCAAGCAAATGTTAGTCAAGATATCGATAAGGTTGAGAAGGTTCACAAAAATGCAAGTAAAGCAAATAGATCAAACCCAAAGATATCACTAGGAACACACACATGGAAGATAGATGGGATCCGCACAACCAAGGAATGAGCTCAAAATGTGCAACCACGGAAAATGCTCTAGTTGTGCGAATGCTAGAGAGACGCTAGCTCGATTGTCTAAATGGGCAATATACGCTTGTGCACCAACCTATGAGAGAAACATGCCGTCTTCAATCCCAACTATGCTATGTATGTGATGACCAAGATGATATAACTATGCAAAAAGGCTCAATGCTATTGCTTACAAGCTCTTTGTTTCTCCTCTTTTGCTTAAAAGCTTTTCTTTCTTTCTTTTTTCTATGCTTGATGCTCGAGCCGAGTATGATATGAGACAAGTATGTAAGATATGCACGGGAGAGACTTTGTGACGCCCCCGATTCAATCGTGCACTAATCATACACGCAAATGTGTACGATCAAGATCAGGGACTCACGGGAAGATATCACAACACAACTCTAGACACAAATAAAATAATACAAGCTTTATATTACAAGCCAGGAGCCTCGAGGGCTCGAATACAAGCTCGATACACAAGAGTCAGCGGAAGCAACAATATCTGAGTACAGACATAAGTTAACCAAGTTTTGCCTTAAGAAGGCTAGCACAAAAGCAACACGATCGAAGAGGCAAGGCCTCCTGCCTGGGACCTCCTAACTACTCCTGGTCGTCGGCGGTCTCCACGTAGTAGCATCCATCGGCGGTGGCATCTGGCTCCAAGGATCCACCATCTGGTTGCATCAACCGGAAAGAAGAAAGAAGGGGGGAAAGGGGTAGCAAAGCAACCGTGAGTACTCATCCAAAGTACTCGCAAGCATCAGATCTATACTAAGTATGCACTGGTATCAAATGGAAGGTTTGTATATGTGGACTGAACGGCTCACGTCGATCGAGGCATCGATGATGAAGCAGGGGCAACAAGGACAAGGTGGGGGTCACTGATGGATCACTAACCAACCTATACTAAGCAGTTTAGGATAAGCAGGTAGGTAACAAAAGCCGATACAAAAGCAGGCTATGCATTAGAATAGGAGCAAACAATAACAGTAGCAAAATCTAATGCAAGCATGAGAATATAGAATGGGCGATATCGGGATGATCAAGGGGGGGGGGGCTTGCCTGGTTGCTCAGACAAGAAGGAGGGTCGTCGTCGACGTAGTCGATCACAGCGGCATCAGCAGCGGTCTCAGGGTCTACCAGAGAGAAGAGGGGGAAGAAACAGTAAATACACGCACACATATGCACAACATGATTATAAGCGGGGCTAGAGGTGTTCTAATGCGGCGCTAGGCGATACTGGCGAAGGGGGAAACATCCGGGAAAGTTTTCCCGGTTCCGGACGTCTGTCAGACAGATGAACCGGAGGGGAAAGGTTGCATGTTTGCTATGCTAGGGACGTGTGTCGGATGAATGGACCGCGTGTTCGGATTCGGCTCGTCGTTCTGAGCAACTTTCGTGTATAAAACATTTTCATCCGAGCTATGGATTATTTTATATTATTTTTCAAAGTTTTAATTGATTTTCTAAAATTATTATTATTTCGAAAATAAACAGTAAATGCTACGGGTACACAGAAGTGTACCCAACATTGTGCACATGTGGCTGACAGATGGGGCCAGAGGCCTAGTTGACCAGGTCAACAGAGACTAGTCAACCAGTGAATAGTAGAAGTGGGTCCGCATGTCATTAACTCTAAGTCTAGTAGTTTAGGAAAATCTTGCTTAATTAACAGCGGGGCCCATTTGTCATAGACTTAGCCTTTTTAGAACAACTAATTAAAGCTAATAAACAGAGGGGACCAATTGTCATTTGTTGTTATACTAATTGAGCACTAAAGTATTACCAACTAAACTAAACAAGGGCCGGCTTGGTGGCACAGCTGTGAGGCTGGTTGTGCACACACACACACACCACACACGGCCTTGGCCATGGCCGTGGCCGTGGTCACCAGCAGCAGCAGCCGGTGATTGCAGGCGGCAGTAGCAGCAGCTAGCAGCAAGCAAGGAGCCGCAGCTAGCGGCAATAGCAAGAGCAGCACGCAGCAGGAGCGGGGGCGCGGCCACACGCGCACAAGGAGCGGCGGAGCCGGGGCAGCGGCGAGCGGACGCAGGCGGAAGTGGCCGCGGGAGCAGTAGCAGCCACAGCGCAGCAAGCCACAGCGGGGAGCGGGCGGCAATAATAGTGCAGGAGCAGCAGCAGAACACACGTACATACGTACGCGTACGCGCGAGCTCCGGCAAGCTCGGGGACGGAGGCTACCGCAACGAATCGAGGGGGCAAGCAGGGGGAATGGAGGAGGAGCTCACTAAGAGCTCGTCGGCACGGTCGAGGAAGCCTGGGGTGGACCGGAGCCGTGGGAATCGTCGATGGCGGTCTATGATGTACGCGACGGACGACGGCGATGGCGAGCGTACGGGGCCTCCCCGGTCCAACCCAACGGCGTAGACGAAGGGCGCGACAGTGGTGAAGCTTCTGGACGCGTCAGCTTGGCGGGGGAAGGCCGGTTGCCACGAGGACGACGGCGGCGCGGTGACGAGGCTTCAGGCAAGTAGATGCGTCGAGGGAAAGCGAGGTGCGGCACGAGGAGGTATGAGGGTGAGGCAGGGGCGTCCTAGGGTTCGAGGGGAGAGGCGCCGTGGTCTTGTACGCGAGGGGGAGCCGGCCGATGGCTGCCACCGCGGCCATGGCGCCGTGGATGGCTGCCACGGCCCCCCTCCTGTTCCTGTAGCGGGGAAGGAGGTAAGTGGGGTGGGCCGCCTGGCCTGCCCACCTTCCAGATGGGCCAAAAGCCCAAGGAGTTTTCTCTGATACCAACTTGTGACGCCCCCGATTCAATCGTACACTAATCATACACGCAAATGTGTACGATCAAGATCAGGGACTCACGGGAAGATATCACAACACAACTGTAGACACAAATAAAATAATACAAGCTTTATATTACAAGCCAGGGGCCTCGAGGGATCGAATACAAGCTCGATACACAAGAGTCAGCGGAAGCAACAATATCTGAGTACAGACATAAGTTAAACAAGGATGCCTTAAGAAGGCTAGCACAAAAGCAACAACGATCGAAGAGGCAAGGCCTCCTGCCTGGGACCTCCTAACTACTCCTGGCCATCGGCGGTCTTCACGTAGCAGCATCCATCGACGGTGGCATCTGGCTCCAGGGATCCACCATCTGGCTGCATCAACCGGAAAGAAGAAGGAAGGGGGAAAAGGGGTAGCAAAGCAACCGTGAGTACTCATCCAAAGTACTCGCAAGCATTAGATCTATACTAAGTATGCACTGGTATCAAATGGAAGGTTTGTATCTGTGGACTGAACTGCAGAATGCCAGAATAGAGGGGGAAGGCCTAGCCTATCGAAGACTAGCATCTTCACGCAGCTCCGAGCATCTTGCAGCATGTAGAAGAGTAAAGAATAGCAGTTTATAATTAACAAGCATGTTGTAACATTAATGTTACAAGCATGTTGTAACATTAATCCAAGTATTCGTTCGTAGTTGTATAAGATCAGGATATAAGTCTAAACGTCTGTTACCATGGACACGGCTATTAATAGATAATCTTCCCTGCAGGGGTGCACCACGTTTGCCAACATGCTCGATCACGTTGGCCGGACACACCTTTTTGGGGTCAATGCCCGGCCTCGGAAGATCAACACGTCGTAGCCCTACCTAGGCTCAGCAGAGAGGTCCCCGCCGGTCTACATCCTAAGCACTCCGGGGTCTGGGCCCATCGCCCGTTGCACTCCGGATCGTTGCGTACAGGGCGGGTCCAGGCTCCACCACTATAGGATGGTGCCGGCCCAGCCGTGCCGCACTACTGAACTGGACGTCTGACGAAGCTTCGGCTGATAATGCGACGCCGAGGCCCATAACTATTCTCGCGTGGTGTTTGGTGCGTAGAGGCCAGAGGCCAACTCAGAACAAATACCCAAACCATAGTGTATTATTAGCTTGCGGAGACGAGCAGAGACTCACGATCGAAAGTGATCGACGACCAGAGCCCGACACCTCACATCACATCACGCCCCTTTTGTTGCTCGACTCTGCAGAGCTACTATCGAGTGCCGAGGGTGATCCCTCATAACGCACTCCTGATGATAATTCTGTAGTGTAGCTATTCGGTCATGGTCATCGAGGGTGATTTCCTCTTTCACCATTCCCGATACGGCTCTGTCGTTCAACACCTCAAGTGTGAACCTCGAGGGTGGTCCCTCTTACGTTCACCTTGATGATTACATTGAGTGGAATCCACCAGGGGTGATTCCTCGGGTTTTCCGCTTGATGTCTGGACACACAGTTACCTTGACTTTATTTGAGACCTTGGTGAAAGTCGGGCGGGCCCGGAGAGCACCCGCAAGATAATGATGTGGCACGGCCGGGCATTCTAGGCCCTTGTCGTAAGTCCACGAGACGGGGCGACGGGGTCACTTTCGATCGTGAGTCTCTGCTCGTCTCCGCAAGCTAATAATACACTATGGTTTGGGTATTTGTTCTAAGTTGGCCTCTGGCCTTTACGCACCAACCACCATGTGAGAATAGTTATGGGCCTCGGCGTCGCATTATCAGCCGAAGCTTTGTCAGACGTCCAGTTCAGCAGTGCGGCACGGCTGGGCCGGCACCATCCTGTAGTGGTGGAGCCTGGACCCGCCCTGTACGCAACGATCCGGAGTGCAACGGGCGATGGGCCTAGACCCCGGAGTGCTTAGGATGTAGACCGGCGGGGACCTCTCTGCTGAGCCTAGGTAGGGCTGCGACGTGTTGATCTTCCGAGGCCGGGCATTGACCCCAAAAAGGTGTGTCCGGCCAACGTGATCGAGCGTGTTGGCAAACATGGTGCACCCCTGCAGGGAAGATTATCTATTAATAGCCGTGTCCACGGTAACGGACGTTCAGACTTATATCCTGATCTTATACAACTACGAACGGATACTTGGATATGTGGCTCCGGGATTGCTTTCTCGCAGGGAGTCGAGGAAGGATCTCTGGGCATTAATGTTACAACATGCTTGTTAATTATAAACTGCTATTCTTTACTCTTCTACATGCTGCAAGATGCTCGGAGCTGCGTGAAGATGCTAGTCTTCAGTAGGCTAGGCCTTCCCCTCTATTCTGGCATTCTGCAGTTCAGTCCACAGATACAAACCTTCCATTTGATACTAGTGCATACTTAGTATAGATCTGATGCTTGCGAGTACTTTGGATGAGTACTCACGGTTGCTTTGCTACCCCTTTTCCCCCTTCCTTCTTCTTTCCGGTTGATGCAACCAGATGGTGGATCCCTGGAGCCAGATGCCACCGCCGATGGATGCTGCTACGTGAAGATCGCCGACGACCAGGAGTAGTTAGGAGGTCCCAGGCAGGAGGCCTTGCCTCTTCGATCGTTTTGCTTTTGTGCTAGCCTTCTTAAGGCATCCTTGTTTAACTTATGTCTGTACTCAGATATTGTTGCTTCCGCTGACTCTTGTGTATCGAGCTTGTATTCGAGCCCTCGAGGCCCCTGGCTTGTAATATAAAGCTTGTATTATTTTATTTGTGTCTAGAGTTGTGTTGTGATATCTTCCTGTGAGTCCCTGATCTTGATCGTACACATTTGCGTGTATGATTAGTGTACGATTGAATCGGGGGCGTCACAGACTTATGGCACAAAGATGATAACACGATCACTATGGTGCACAATAGTGTGGACTGGCAATTCTCAACTTGCTAGTCTCGACGGGTAAGCAACGCAAAATGGCTCGGGCTATCAATGCAAAAGCAAGGTAATAAGTAAGGGTCGTCGAGGTTACCGTCCTTTCTTACGGTTAGCGGTGAAGATGACTCTGAGGTGATGATGGTGATGTCGATGTCACACGCTCCTAAGTAGCCTAAACACCTTAGGAAACGGAAAATGCAACTCAAAATCGGTCAAATGCGAAAGGTGGGTGTTTTTGTGATGATTTTTTGGATTGATGCTAATGGTGGTGGTAATGAGATGAGTGGATGGGGGATGTAAAGAGCTTCCAAATGAGCTAAAGAACACAAAAAAGGACTTGGGAGTTGGAAGTTATGGTCAAATTGGTCGTGTAGGTGGGCTGATTCTGGGGGGTGTGGGCAGCCTAGGGTGAGGGGTGCGGGTGCCCGGGGTCGGCTGGGCAAACAGCCCGGGGGTGCGGGTGCCCGGTGGTTCGAGGTGCGGGCACCCGGTGGTCTCCGGTTTGGGCGGAAAATTTGGGGGAAATGCAAAATTTCGAGGATTTGGTGGTGGGAAGGGTGGGGATTGTTGGGGAGGGGCTAGATCCACTTGCCAAACATCAAATCCATGGACCAAAATAACCAAATCTCACAAGATCCAACAAATTGCAAGAAAAATTTTTGGGGCTATTTTTGTGGGGATTTTCGAATTTGGACGAAAAACAACAAAATCAAGCTAGCAATTGGGGGGATGGGACTCCAAGATGTGAATCAACCTTGCTCATGATAACAAGATGTTGTAGGGTGAAACCCTTGAGGGGATCTTTTCACACTTGGAGGGGGAGAAGAGGAAGAACTCTCAAGAACACAAGACACAAATCACTCAAACAAACCCAAATATCACATCCACTAGAGTAGCATACATGAGATCCACAAGATTACAAGATCAATCCAAGGAAACAAGCACTAGGTAAATTTCTTCCCACTCCTAGAGGAGGTGAGGTCTTGATGATGATCTACTCCCTTGGGAGGTCTTGTAATCCACAAGGATTCTTCCCAAGAGGGGTCTTGATCTCCAAGAGGAGGGGATACAAGGAGCAAAGCTCACAATATTTTTATCTAATACTTTGCTATCCTTCCAAATGACCTAGGAGATGAGTATATAAAGGCTAGGGACGCAACAAGAGGAAGAGAGGGGTACAAGGGCCAAAAGGCCAAAAGCACACGGGATGTTCCAGGGGAGTCCGAGCACCCAGTGTCAAACCGGCCGGGCACCTGGACCGGTCAGGGGCGCCGGCTGATGGAGGACCGGGTACCCGGGGGTCCAAGGCCCGGGCACCCGGGGCGGCCGCAGGTGGCTGGGTGGGGCAGGCCGGGCACCCGGGGTTGATGGCCCGGGCACCCGGGGTGGAGCTGGGCGCGGCCCAGGGGGGCAGGCCGGGCACCTGGGGCCAGTTGGCCGGGCACCCGGGGTGGGCTGGGCGAGGCCCAGGTGGGGGCTGGGCACCTGGGGCCGGCTGGGGCGCTGCCCAGGCTGTGGCCGGGCACCCGGGGCCGGCTGGGGCGCTGCCCAGGCTGTGGCCGGGCACCCAGGGCCGAAGCAGTCGGGCACCCGGGGTGCCCAGGGGCTGCAGCCCTTCCTTCTTCTCGTACTCCTCTCCTCTCCCTTGCTCCATGGGTGCTCGGGTCTATGTCTTCTCCTTCTCACGATCATCTTCTTGGTGCCTAAGAATGCATAGCGAGTCTCTTTGAGGTAGAATCCAATTCTCATGTGAAACCGAACGAAACTCGAAGAGGAGAGAGTCAACCTCATTCTCGATGGCGCGTGCACGTGCTCTTGTCATTGGTCCTCTCGGTGCTTGCGGTGGTGATGGAGTGTCGGTGCGGGTAGTCGAGGGATGCTCCACATCAGAACACCCACGTAAATCTTGAAAAATCATCATCCATGACCAATCCAAATGAGTTACCACCGAGACTCATGTAGGCATTGGGACCGAATAGATCCATGTGAAGTAGCTCGAGTGGTCTCCTCGTGGTCATGATGTTCTTCACGGGGTGGTTTCCTCCAACCCGTTTTCCTGCTTGGCAAGCACTACAAAGTCTATCCTTGTCAAATATAACATCTTTAACACCAAGGATATGATCACCTTTAATAAGCTTGTCAAGATTTCGCATGCCCACATGACCTAACCGTCTATGCCACAACCAGCCTTTAGAGGATTTAGCAATTAAGCAAGTTCTAGATTGAGCCTTTTTAGTGAAATCAACAATGTATAGATCACCTCTACGTATGCCGGTAAAGACCATTTTATGATTATCTCTTCGAAACACTTGGCAATCTACTTTAGTAAATAGGACATTGAATCCAAAGTCAACTAGTCTAGATACAGAAAGTAGATTATAGCCAAGAGATTCAACGAGCATAACATTTTGTATGGAGTTGTCATGTGAGATAGCCACCTTACCGAGGCCAACCACCTTACCATTTGAGTTATCACCGAAAGTGACATAATTTCGAGGGTCGTCGTTTTTAGCAAGCTCACGAAACATGTCCTTGTCTCTGGTCATGTGATTGGTACATCCACTATAAAGGACACATTCCTTTCCTCCGTCCATGTAGCCGCGAAGGTTAGCCATAAGACCAAAGTGTCTCATAGACTCTTCAAGATCAAGATCACTATCATCATCCTCATCATAGTATCCATGTTCAACATCATCTTGCAAATGATCATTTCCTAGAGAGAGTGATTAATTAGATATATGATTTTGACAATGTTCATCTCTATGAATTCTAATAGCTTCAGAAATGATATTGCTAATAATTCCAACATCTTCGTTGGCACGCATAAGGTCACGAAGCTCAAATAAACAATCTCCAAACTTAGGATCATTGGGATTCATCTTATTCAAAGCAATAGACTTGTGAAGAATCTCATCTAAGTTTTTCAAGGAATAGTCCGGAAACCATTCCTCAAGGAATCTCCATATAGTATAAGCACAATCAAGAGTTGGCAAGTGACCAATCAAATTTCTAGGCAAACCTCTAGTGATAAGATTGATATCAAGATTGCGAATCATATCAAGAGACTCATCATGGGTAGGATGCAAGGGGTCAACAAGGGGTTCACAAGGAGTAGTAATGTACTTGTTCAAGTGATATTCATGAAAAAGTCCAAGCATCTCATTTTTCCACTCACTAAAGAACTCTCCATCAAGCGTAGGCACTTTTCGTCTAAGACTCCCCAACGTAGACTCATCCATCTTCCTCCAATGGTGATTAAACCAAAGCAATGGAGACTAATGCTCTGATACCAATTGAAAGGATCTAGAAAAGGTGTCTAGAGGGGGCTGATTAGATCCTCAACAAGCAAAGATAGCAGTTTTTAAGTTTTTCAAGTTGAGGTAGGAAATTAGCACAATTTCAAGCATTCACAAACAATTCAACCAAGCATGCAAAGAGTATATGAGCAGCAGAAAGTAAAGCGTGCAACTTGCAAGAAAGTAAAGCGATGGGATTGGAGTGTGCAAACACAATTGGAGACACGAATATTTTTGGCGTGGTTCCGATAGGTGGTGCTATCGTACATCCACGCTAATGGATACTTCAACCCATGAAGGGTAACGGCTGCACGAGTCCATGGAGGGCTCCACCCACGAAGGGTCCACGAAGAAGCAACCTTGTCTATCCCACCATGACCATCGCCCATGAAGGACTTGCCTCACTTGGGTAGATCTTCACGAAGTAGGCGATCTCCTTGCCCTTACAAACTCCTTGGTTCAACTCCACAATCTTGACGGAGGCTCCCAAGTGATACCTAACCAATCTAGGAGACACCACTCTCCAAAAGGTAATAGATGGTGTATTGATGATGAACTCCTTGCTCTTGTGCTTCAAATGATAGTCTCCCCAACACTCAACTCTCTCTCATAGATTTGGCTATGGTGGAAAGATGATTTGAGTGGAAAGCAACTTGGGGAAGGCTAGAGATCAAGATTCTTGTGGTTGGATTGGAATGTCTTGGTCTCAACACATGAGTAGGTGGTTCTCTCTTAGAAAATGAATGGTGGAAGTGTAGGCACGTTCTGATGGCTCTCTCCACAAATGAAGAATGGGTGGAGGGGTATATATAGCCTCCACACAAAATCTAGCCATTACACACATATTCCCAAACTCAGTGAGACCGAATGGTGAAACTCGGTCAGACCGATTCAGGTTAAAATGTGAACGTTAGAGTTTTCGGTGGGACCGATGTGCAAGAGTTAGGGTAAAACCTAAACTTCGCTTGACCGATTACACAAACTCGGTGAGACCGATTTTGGTAATAAGCAAACAGAGAATTGGTCAAGCAAACTCGGTGGGACCGATTGCACAAACTCGATGGGACCAATTTTGTTGCAACAGGTAGCAGAGAATTTGCAAGCCCATCTCGGTGAGACCAAGATCCCATCGGTGAGACCGAACTGATTAGGGTTTGGCAGTGGCTATGTCAAATGAACTCGGTGGCGCCGGATAGATCAAATCGGTGGGGCCGAGTTTGACTTTTAGGTTTAGGACATATGTGGAAATGAGAAAGTGGTTGAGGGCTTTGGAGCATATCACTAAGCACTTTGAGCAAGTAAGCCATTAAGCAACACCTCATCCCCTTTTAATAGTATTGGCTTTCCTATGGACTCAATGTGATCTTGGATCACTAAAATGAAAATGTGGAGTCTTGAGCTTTTGCCAATTTTTGTCCTTAGCATCTTGAAGGGGTTCCACATCCTCTTGTCCAGCCACCCCAATGTTGAACTTATCCGAAATATACTAGGTAGAAATATTAGTCCAACAAGAGAAATGCTGACATTAATTACCAAAATCACCCAGGGAGCACTTGTGCTTTCAAGGAGCCCAGCCTCGGCCTTGACCAGGGCCCACCAGGCCCAAAGACAATCATGGAACTATAGGGTGGCAAGGCTGATGAGCGTGTTCCCCAAGGCAGAAGGCGGCGGCCGTATCAATATGGTTTCCCCCTTGTGTAAACCCTAGACCTCTATTGTCTATATAAAGGGAGGCCTAGGGTCCTCATTAGCAGTCCAATCTGGAGACTTCTCAAACACCGTTATAATCCTCTGCATGAGGTATCCCCTCACCATGAATACCAAGACAAAGCAGGACGTAGGGTATTACACTTTGGAGGCCCGAACCTGGGTAAACTATGTATGCAGACTCCATTGCGGTACTTCTAGTCTCGTCATGAACCTACCGAGGGATTTGACGGGAAATTGCTCCTTCAGCGGTGATGGCCCTTCCTCTTGGTTGTGTGGGCGGTGAGGCGGGGACAACGGGTGGCTCGGGCACGATATCTATCTCTGACGGAGGCGGTGCCCCTATCCGGCTATAGAGTTTTGTGCTCGCCGCGCTTGTCTTGAAGACCCGGTGACGTGGGGGAGTTGCCGAGTGAAAGCTCTGCGCTTTGTCGCCAATGAGGGGGATGCCCGTGGGCGCCATTATTGCCTTGAAGACGTCGTCATGGTACTCCTCTTCGTGTCCGAGTTCCGGGTGAAAACCCCTATCTGCTGTGGCTCGGCAGCGATGAGGCTTGGCACCGTTTTTCCTCCTAGGGGCGTTGTCATGGAGCTTAGGTGGTTTAGGGCTTAGCATGGTCTTGCTCTCAGTTCCTCCTGTAATATATTTTGGTAGCATAGTCGCGTGTGTCCTGCGTGACCCGGTTTTCCTGGGATCGGCATTGTTTGAGGGTCACCCCATTTCCTTGTATCGTTCGGTCGTGTACTATGTTTGGTTGTTGCTTTATATATAAAGCGGAGTGAAAGCCTGTTTCGAGATAGAAAAGAGAGACCATATCAATGTTTGAAAGCAACGTGTGTGGACGACTTTATCATGTGCGCTCTTACCCAACTGTCAGGGAAAGTGCGCTAGACCCAGTCGCCGCCAGGGTTTCTCTAGCCTCTCGCTGGCACTGGCGCCAATCTGCCTCGTCTCATGCGGCCTTAGGGCCATGGAGGCATGGTGGATCCCTACCCTTGTTGGCGGGAGAGCTTCGTTTCTTGATGCTTTTCTGAGTTTTGTTAGGATTTGTGTCCTGCTTAGAGTTTTCTGAAAATGGAATAAGGTTCTTCCCGCCTAGCCTTCATCTCGGTGGTGCTGCGTCATCAGAGGGCGTATGGAGGTTTATCTCCAGCGGATCTTGCGAGATTCGTTCGACGTTTGTCTTCAGTGAATCCACGTGGACCCGATCTTTGTCCGTGTGTCTACATGTTGGATCCTTCTGATCTAAACTTCTCTTTCAACGGTGGTAGTTGCTGTTCTGGTGCGCTGACCTTATAGGACCTTACTATGACGACTTCCCGACTGCTTACTACAATAAGTTTTGCGTGGCTCCAGTGAGGGAGGGGCGATGACGATGGCGCGCCTACGTCTCGATTCAGTGTTTGTAGTTGTCGCTAGGTGGTACATGAATCTAGATGTAATTTTATTATTTCTAATATTATTTTTGGGATATTTCTAGTATTATTTGTACAATCATGATTGATGATGAATATTTCCTCTGTAAACTAATATAAGAGCATTTAGATCATTAAAGTAGTGATAAACGCTCTTATACAGAGGGAGTAGATTGGAAGTTAAAAAAAAAAACATACAGTACACAGGAAAAGATAAACGTTTTTAAGATGGAAGGGGAGTGCGTCCGCCGGACCACCACCTACCAGATCACCAAACTATCCATGCACCGAATAAACGGTGGACAAAGATTGTTCCACACGTTGTTGGTCCTGGCAAAAAAAACAAACAAACCAATAAAAAAGATGTCGACCGAGCATCCTAAGCTGGGACTGGACTCGGGCGCGTGGGCACATGACGGTGCCGCCGCGGTGGGGTCCGTCCACCCCGGGCCAGGGCCGTGGCAGCAGCAGCAGCGGCGGGCAGGAGGAGCGACCGACCGTCAGGACGACCGCGCATTGAATGCGGCCCGCGGCTTGCTGCCCACTCCCCCCACCACTTTTCCCTTTTGCGTTTCCACCCCCGCCTTCCCCTCGGTCTCACCAGCCACCCCCGCTTCTTGGCGCCTACGCGACGTCACCACGCGCTGTCCGAGCCACGACAACCCCCACCCCAAGCGAGAGAGAGGGAGTGAGTGAGTCCCACTCACGCAGAAAAGGCCACACGACGCGAGCGTACGGGACGAGCGGGGGCTGCGACTGCAAGGGAGGGAGAGGGAAGGGGGAGAAGAGGAGTCCGGAGGAAGCAACACCCGAGAGCGAGAGATTTTGCTTCGCTTTCGCCCTTGCTCGAGCCTCCCTCTGCTCGCGCGGCCGCCGGGTGGGCACGGTCCGGCCCGATCCCCGCCCGATCGCCGCGGCGGAAGGAGCATTCGGGGAGCTGCTCGATGATGGAGTCGTACGCCGCGTCCCCCAAGGACGGCGGCGGGGGTGGCGCCGAGGGCGGCCGCGCCGATGCTGCCACCGGCCTGGAAGGTACACCGCTCAATTCCGGCCCCGATGTGCGCAATTTCGGACCGGCTGTTTCTGCGCGTGTGTTTTGGGAAAGGAGGCGGTTTGTGTGTCGTTTGCTTGCTAGGGTTTTGGATCTTCGATGCTGCCTGATGCGTGCGAATGTCGCTGCGTGCCGCGGCGTCTTGTGTTCTCGCAGAGTCGATGTGGAGGCTGGGGCTGGCCGGCGGAGAGGAGGCCGCCGGGGAGGGGCTGCCGGAACGGCCCGGCGAGGCCAACTGCGTCTACTACCTCCGCACGGGGGCCTGCGGCTACGGGGAGACTTGCCGCTACAACCACCCTCGCGATCGCGCTGCCGCGGTGAGCCGGGCCGCTTCTTTTCTCCCGATTTTATTTCCCCCATCATGCTCTGCTTCACTTCAGTCCAGTTGGGACTTGCTACTTACGACTCGCCAGTCCCTGATAATGACCGACAGGTTCAATTACAGCTGGTTGGTGCGGAGGGGAGCTTCCAGCTCAAGCCTCTTGCTGTGATTGAATTGAATTGATTCTAGTTATGGTTTAGGAGCCTGTCACGAGCCCATGGAAGTGAAACTTGATTGTGCAGTCCGTCGGTTGCTGTCGTTGATTATGTGATTGACTCATTCTATAATAAGCCTTCTTGTCTTAGTCTCGCGGTTGATGTTGATAATTCGAAGGCCCACTTTCTGCTTACGCTGCCACTTGCTTATGTTGTAGGCCTGATCAGTCACTCGGTCATATGGTCATTTTTCTATTAGGATTATTTTTACCTTGCAGCACAAGTAGATAGCCGTGTTCACATGTTTCCAGTGAGTTGTTGTAGAAGTGAGAACTTTATGCGGAGCATACTACCTATTCAAGGAGCTTGGATTGAAGGTATCAACATGTTTTGTGCTCTGTTTTTTTAGTTTGATGGAGGGACAAGGACCGCACGCACAGTGGAGTATCCAGAACGCCCAGGTCAGCCACCGTGTGAGGTAATGAAACTAGTCCTCATCTTGCCAATAGTCGAAAACTCGCTCACACAGTGATATGAATTTGTATGGAATAGAAGATCTTTCCTTTAGAAGCTGGTACTTGTTATTTCAGTCATCATATATGCATTTTTTATTATTTGGTGGATTGCTTACAGTATCAAATTTTCATATTTTTTTGCAGTACTACATGAAGAATGGGACTTGTAAGTTTGGCTCTAATTGCAAGTATAATCATCCCAGAGAAGGCGGTTCTGTACAACCAGTTGTCTTAAATTCCTGTGGTTACCCTCTGCGTCTGGTGGGACTGTTTGTTCAATCCAAATTTTGATCTAGTCTTGGCCCTTCTTTGTCCAATATCTAATGAAGATTCTTTTTGTTATGCAGGGTGAGAAAGAGTGTTCCTACTATATCAAAACTGGCCATTGCAAATTTGGATCAACATGTAAATTTCATCACCCAGAAGGGCCAGAACATGGTGTTGTTTCAGAGACACCAAACATGTATCCACCAGTTCAACAACTGCCTGTCTCTTCCCCTCTTCCATATCCACCTCTAGCCAGTTGGCAATTGGGGAGGCCTTCTGTTCTGCCCGGATCATTTTTCCCGGGCTCTTATCCTCCAATGATGCACCCATCTGCAGTCATGCCAATGCAGGGATGGAACCCTTACATGGTAAGTTTCTAATACTGTATTCCTTCTCATTTTGAACTTTGTGCTACAAATAGTAGATCATCGAGCAAGGGTGTTTTATATAAAATGAATCTTTTAATCTGGACCAAAGTATTAAGAAAATAAATTTGGAAGGTCTCTTATTAATGATACAACGTTTACTGTCTAATTTCACAAACTCACAATGTAGCAGGAGCATTGTGTTGTAAAAGAAGATTACAAAAATGACCCAAAACATCATTTTGTACTTATGTGTTATGAAGATTGTGATGCATTGTCAGAAAAAGAAAATACTGAACTGCCCTGATGACTTCATTCTCTTTTATTTTCTTATTAGCCACCTATCAACCAAGTCGCGTCAGCTGGGGGACAGCAAACTGTTCAGGCAGGATCATTGTATGGCTTATCACACCAAGGACCTCCATCTGCAGTTGCTTATGGCAGTAATTATGCATCGTTGTCTTCTTCAACATGGCCTTCAATTGACAAACAAGAAGTTGTCTTTCCAGAGCGGCCTGGGCAGCCTGAATGCCACCACTACATGAAGACAGGGACCTGTAAATTTGGATCCACATGTAAATACAATCATCCTCAGTACCTGAGTACACCTAGGTCCAACTATATGCTGAGCCCTCTAGGTCTTCCAATTCGGCCGGTGAGTAGCTCTTATACATCAGTCTGATTTTTTTGCATTGAAGTACTATGTTATCTTCAAATGGAAGTTAAACCAAAAGCATACCACTGAATCATCATTTTGATGTTGTCCTTGATCAGATTGACATCACATCTTATTGTTCTGATACTGCAAAGTTGATAAGTGAAGTTTCATTTACTCTTGTAGTTTAGTCTAATTGCAAATTATGCATAGTTAGGGAAGTAGTAATCATTCAGTTTTCCAGTTATTACAGGTTTTGAGTGTTACTGTAGGACTTGAAAGTAGTGCAGCTAGGTGGTATTCTGTCAGAGGAATTATTGGTGAATGCATTTGGATCAAACGTCGATCAAGTAGCCATACTTTAAAGAACGGATTCCATTGCTTTAGTTCATCAGCAAATACACCTTCCATATACTCTGTAGAACTGTTGAAAGTTCTGCCATGTAATTGCACCTTCAAGTCTATGTTTAGCCTATTGTATAGTCGACTAGAATGTGAAGCAAAGCCAACTATATAAAATGTACTGTTTTTTAAGTCCGTAGCAGAACATGTGCATGCAAGAGGGTCTATTCTGCGTCCATTGACCTTCTCTTCTAGTTTTTGTATATTGAAGAATATTATGTGTAGGACAGTGTTTTGTGAATCGTCAACCAAATGCAGATCGATGTTCATATTATTTAGGTAGGATGCATACGAGTTTTGACCTTGTGGTACTTATTTGATTCTTCTTAAATTCAGAGTCCAGTGTAGATTGTGTTTAGTGCAAGTTTAATGGTTTCTTTGCACCAACGCGGAAAATAATGATGGCAAAGGGTAGGGAAGAAACTTCTGAGCATTGGAAAATAATAAGATAGGATACTCGCTGCATGCAGGATTCTTGCTGCATTGCATGCTTTTGGAAACCACTCTTCTGGGTTTTTGCATAACTTGTGTCTTCTGTTTATTGCTCACTAGCTTGACCAGGTGCTCGTGCTTTAAATGGCTCTGCATCTGTGTAAATTTGACATACGAAGTTTAAAATTGCGAACATATGTCTTATGATGAAATCTCTTAATTCTTCCTTCCTCAAAAAAAAAATCTCTTAATTCTTTGAAGATGGAGGCTTTTATTAATGAAACATGCAACACATCCATGATTGTGTTTTCACTGTGTTTATCCAATACTGTATATTTTTTCTGGTGGGTACTTACTTTGGACAATCTCGTGTATGTGTACCATTTCTTCCTTTACATATTTACAAAACGAAACTACCTCTGACTTAGTCGCAAGTATCTTGATTCTTGACGAACTTAGGAATGGATGTTTGTTCTTGGCATACTGAAGCCCTTTGAGCCTTGTTACCACATTAGCCTAAAGTACTAACCCGTATAACATCACTAGTAAAATTTGACAAAATCAGCGACAATTAATATGGATTGGAGGGAGTAGAAAGTTTGTATTGGAGTACCTTGTCCTATCTATGATTCCCTGTTAATCAGGAAAACCTTTCTTTTGCTTTCACTAGAGTTCATAGAAAAAACCCGGAAAGTGCAGGTTACTGGAGGTTATTTCCATATCTGATCAACAGTTGACAGACATCCTTTGGTGTGATGTGTTAGCACCTATCAGTATCGATTTTCCCTTTTTTGGGACATTTACATTTTTGCCCCTAATTTGTGCCCACTCTCAGATTTACCCCTAACTTTTTGATGTGCTTTAATTGGCCCCTAAAAAGCATTTTAGGTCACGAGAATGCCCTTCCAGCTGGTCAAAGTTGTTTGACCGAAACTTTGAAAATTCATAACAAATTCATATGAACTCAGAAGAGTGCAAATAAGATATCAAAGTGTTCATAAAAATATCACCTATACCGCTATACGTGCATGTCATTTACGTTCATCACCTACATGTGCATTTATTTGCATTCACCCTAAATAGTTTTTTAATGTTATAAACCCTAAAAAGCTTTAAAGAGTGCTTTTATCATGAACGTAAATGACATTGCATATAGGTGATGCTTTTATGAACATTTTCATATCTTATTTTGCATTCTTTTGAGTTCATATGAATTTTCATGAATTTTCAAAGTTTTGGTCAAACAACTTTGACCAGATGGAAGGGCATTCTTGCGACCTAAAATGCTTTTTAGGGGCAAATTTGAGCACATAAAAAAGTTAGAGGTAAATTTGAGTAGTGGGTTCGAGTGAGGGGCACAAATGTGAATGTCCCATATTTTTGTCTTAGCCACAATGGTTATGAATTTAATTGTGTTAACTTTAATTTCTTGCACATCGCAATATGTTCGTCCAAACTTATCTGGGAAAGCACGCTTCTCATAAATATAATGTTCCTGCAGTACTCCCTCCGTCCCAAAATAAGTGTCTCAATCTTAGTACAACTTTGCACTAAAGTTAGTACAAAGTTGACACACTTATTTTGGGACGGAGGTTGTAGTTCATTTTGGCTGCAAGTTATAAAATGCACAGTAGAATTTAATCTGTTATTGAATTCCTTGTGACAAAACATGCAAATACACAAGATAATCTGATAAATGGCACTGCACATTGCATAACTTTTTTTTTTAGTTTTGCATATAGAGCAAAATTATGATCAAGTTTCCTTTAATTTGCAGGGTGCCCAGCCATGTCTTTACTATTCACAGCATGGGTTTTGCAAATTCGGTCCCGGATGCAAATTTGATCACCCACTGGGTGCTCTGAGCTACAGTCCTTCAGCATCATCGCTTGGTGACGTGCCTATCGCTCCATATCCTCTCAGTCTCCCTGTTGCTCCTATGGCCCCATCTCCATCATCTTCTGGTCTACGGCCAGATTACATTCTGGCCAAGGACTCCTCAGCAAATCAGCCAGCGTCACCTGGAACTACATTTGGAAATGCTGGACAGTTGTCAAAAATTTATGCTCCACACATGCTTCTCCGTCCTCCAACTTCTGCAACCGGTGCCACTGTCACCATCCATGGTGGAGAGTTCTGATCCCATTCTTGGGATGAAAATGGATATTCAGAAAGCTTCTCAAGATGTTTTTTTTTGGCGTAGATGAGATGAGATCTCGGCTCGTTTTTGCTCAGATTCGGTTCTACAGCAAATCTGTTTCCGCTTCCCCTCTCAGCATCTGTTCACCCAGAACCCCCACCCAATGTGAATATGGCTGGAGCTGACATAGACAACGACGGCCAAGGTGGCAGTCTTTGCCATCTGAATAAATGCATAGATGGGGAGTGGCAAGCTCGTACCCTGCCATTTTTCTGTTCATTGCTGAATTGGAAGAGGGAGAATCCTGAAATCCACTTAACTGGTGCCCATTCTATCGGTACATAATTATCGAAGGAGGCCACAAGATGCATCATTACAGGGAGGTTTTGTACCTGCAGGCTATTGGGTTCGGCAATCTTGCCCAAATCTTTGCTCATTTAACCATCTCATATGTGTTATGCAACTACGAGTCTACAACTTCTGTAATATGTATATGTATATTCATAATGCGAACATAAGAACGTCGTAATGGAACACTCGAACCCTTGATGGAATCATCTGCAGCTAAGTCAGCTCAGTTGCTTAATTGTTCATCGGTATAAGTTTGAATCTGTCAGTAGGTAACACCAGTTGTGTGGCTCATTTTGTTCTTGCTGTGAATTTGTTAGCTAAGTTCCCTTTTAGACAAGTCCCCACGAGCTGAGCAAGTTCGTTTACTGAGCCAAACAAAACAACGTGTAGAAGCTGCGGTCACTGCTTACCAGGAAAGTATCAGGTGCTGACATGCTCCCATATTTTTTTCTTTTCGAATGTTCATGAGAGATGTGTCTGCAACCATAAAAAGTGCAAATCTAATTTTGAAATACAGAGAGAAAAGGTGAAAAATTAAGCGTGATCAAATTTAGGCCTCGTTTGATTTACAGGGTTGGTAAAGTGCAGGAACAGGAAAACTAGAGGATTAGGATGCCTTGTCCAGTGAAATCCATCCCATGGATAGCAAAACAGAGGAATTCTCACGCAATTACTATTTGATTGTAGTATATAGGAAAACCACAGGAACTCATGCGCGCGGGTTTTCTTCCTGTCAGGATTTTTCCATGGTTTTCTTCCTGTCAGGATTTTTCCATGAAGTCCATCATTCTTTTTGTCCTGTGAAACTGAACTATGGATTTCCTGTAGGATTGGTTCCAGTTGGAACACAATCTTGGAAATCAAACGACATCACATGAAAATTTCCACAGGATCTAAATCCTACAGAAAATCCTATGCAAATCCTGCAAATCAAATGAGGCCTTAAAGGATTTCCCACAGCTCCTTTTGCGAGCGGCCTGGGTGCTAACCCTAGCCGTCGCCGGGCACCACCCCCGGACCGCCGCTCCTCCCCTCGCCGCCGTCGGAGGACATCGCCGACCAAAGGCCATGCGACAGAGGCGGCGGGGTGGTCTTCTTTTTCCTCTCGCTTGGGCTAGGTGGCGTAGGACGCCCATTTCCAGGCGAAGGTGTGGGTTTGCGTGGCGGCACGATGGCTGGCGGGCACATGGAAGGGAGCTGCTTCCTTCAACTGGGCTACGTGACATGGAGGTCCGGGGTGGCGCCTGGACGCGTCGCGCTCCCCTACGGCAGGCTGTTGCGTGGAGCTGCGCGCAGATCCGCGTTGGTCCTGGTGGTTGCGCGCGTTGGTGTAGGTGCAGACATCCTTGCTCGGAGGATGGCGCTCCTTAGGCTGGTTGTAATGGTGAGTGTCATATACTAGTATCATGCATATGATACTAGCATATGATACTACATCCGTAGTGCATAGTATCATAAGTTAGTATCATAGTTAACTTCATTTATTGCCATGCATGACACATAGTAGCACACCATTTAATATGATACGGTATCATGATATGATACTCAACCCTCTCTTTCTCCATTCAATTCTATGCCATCTCATCAAATTTGCCTAGTTGGCATGCATGATACTACCCATGATACTACCATTACGACCAGCATCAAGGCGCGTCGAGGGCTGGCGTGCAAGTGCAGCATGCCATGAGGCGGTCAGCGTCAGGGCAGATCGGGGTCTGGTGCCTTTGCGGCGGCGGATGTCGCTCGTGGTGGTGTGTGAGGGGTTGCGGCTCGGGCTACGTAGTGGAGCAGCGTCGAGATGGAGCAGGCTGGCGTAGGTCTGCGGTCCGGTGTCTCCGTCCTCCGGCGAGCACGTTGTGGCGTGCGTGGTGCACGGCGGCGCGTCCGGCGCATGGCTGCGGCTGAGAACCGTGGTGGTTCTTCACCTCGAGTGGCACTTCTCTGGTCCTGCCGACATCGTGCTCGGCAAGGCTTGAAGGATCAGGCTACGTCCAATGCCCTGATTTCGGTCGACAGTTGACGGATCTTGCAGCTGGTGCTGGTGGGTGGTCGCCAGCGGACTCCGCAAAGTGTGGTCGGCTGCTGCGCCGGCATGCTGGCTCTTGGTGGCGGTGGTGCTTGATGGACTTGTCGAGGCTAGTTTGGGTTGGCGGTGTTGGGAGCTTGGATGAAGACCTTGTCTTGGCCTTGGGCGTATGACCGGCGATGGCGGCGGCTATGGTCGTCGTAGACCTTCTTGGAGGCATCATTGCACTATTGTCGCACCCCTCACGCATGGTTTCAGCTTCGGGGGAAACCCTTGATCCAGTGGGATCGGATATTGATGACACCTTGGTGTTGTTTTCCCTCTTGAGGGCTTCATCCTTGGAGCTGGGCATCAACAAGTGAGACCAGAGGAAGGTATCGGTGTTGGTGTTGAAGCTTTTGTGGCAACGATGGTGGAGGCAAGCAAAGCTGAAGGCACAACAATGGTTGCGGTAGTCGGCTCTTCTCCGGCGTGTCCGTAGGATTACCTCTGGTTATTCCGTTGTGACAAAGTTGGAGCTATGGCAACGCGACCCTGTGGCGGTGATGACTAACAACATGTGTTCTATTCGGTGGTCTTTCGCTATGCCAACCATGCATAGTTCTCCTTCGGAGCTCCCCGTCAGATTTGGAGTTGCATTGCCTTCGATGCGGGTGGATGTGTCTGGCACGGGTCTCCTTGTCTTTCCACACAGCCCTTACGCTGAGGGTTGGGTTGAGGTTTGTCTTCAATGAAGTCGGAGTCGCTTGCTCGAAGTCTAGGGAGGGCGATGGCGCTAGTTGGGAAGAAGTGATGACGATGACATCTAAGTGTATCTTGATTAGGCCCCCTTTGTTGAGGTGTGTGTGGGGTATCATGTGTGTGCCGCTCGGTGGTTTATGACGTTTTTAGCCTGGTTTTCCATTAATTAACCGGGCGGGCAACTCTCTTCTTCTTAACTAATGGATGAGACAAATTTGCCTCCATTTCGAATTTTTTTAAGGATTTGAAAATTTCTGATTTTTTTCAAATGCTCATGAGAGATGTGTCTACAACCTCTAAAAGTTCAAATATAAATTTGAAATATACGTAGGGAAAGAAAAGAATGTCATAATGCTATTCTCATCGTCTTTTTTTTTCTCCGTGTGTATTTTGAAGTTGGATTTGATTTTTTTAGAAATTATTGGCATATGCTTTATGGACAATAAAAAAATATTCTGATTTTGTTAAAAACATAAAATTTGATTGTTTGAACATGAGAGCAAGGGAGCATGTGAATATTGGGGCCACTAGATATTCTCCCTACTTACACACCTCAGTACTCCACCAGTCCATTAGGAGAGCTTTCACACACTAATAGAACTAGTGCATTAATTGCACGACAATCCCTACTCGTTGCATTGACGTGAGTGATGAGACGTTCCCATTGCCTAATGATCAAGACTCATCATGCAAGACTTAATTATACCTATTTTACTTCTCATAAACCTTCACTACCACACTCTATTCCATTTGAAAAAGTGAGATGCCTTAGACTTGTAGTCGAGTATTGCATGAATTATTATGTGGTGCATCACTATTGTCTAGTCAAAGTAACTTGCTTTTCCTTGGGTTCATTTATGACAAATTGCCATTATATCACGAAGACCAAGTAATGCTATGTTTCCAGTATAACCTGGCAATCTTTCTTAAGCTATGGAGATGGAAACATTGATTGAAAGCGTTGACTCATGAAAAGCAAGAGTATACTTATTTGCACATTTTTGATGTTACTTCTTGTTATCAATTATAGAATATTGCATTGCATCGCTATTCTTTTGAGTTGCACTTAAATTACATCACTAGTAGCATAATTTCTTTGGGCATTTTCTAAGGTTTTACTAGCACAATGAGTATCATTCAATTGTTTTTATCAACTCTTTGCCCAATAACAATCCCTACAACATAATCACTGACATCACACATTATAGCACTATGGTGGTGGAGATGGCTCTGGAGGTGAAAACGGTGGCGGCTAGGGTTTGTGGATGAAGATGATGATGAACAGGTGAAAGGACCACGATGTCGCCTAGAGGGGGGGGGGGGTGAATAGGCGTTTTAAAATCTTTTATGGATTTGGCTATATCCTAATGCGGAAATAAACTAAGCGGATACTTTTCAAGCACAAAACCTAAATATACTAGGCTCATTAAGTGCACCAACAACTTAGCATAAACAAGATGAGAACAACGAGGATATGAGTAAGCACAAGTAAGTTACACAAACTTACTCAATATATATCACGAGATATGGAAATGAATAATACACACACCCACAAGTAGGCAATACAAGCTTACACAAATTGTATCACAATATGTGGAATTGAATGATACAAGCAAACTCAAGTAAGCACTACAAGCTTACACAAGATATGTTACAAGCTAGCAATTCACACTAAACACAAGATAGAACAATAGTAGGAAGTATGAATTGCGGACTATAAAGTGTTAACCTAAATAATCTCTACGATATGGTAACCAACACAATATAATGAGGACAACAAGAATAGTGAATGCGCGGTCAAGTGACCAAGGTAAACCACAAGTAAGGAGTTAGGGTTAGGGATAACCGAAGTCACGGAGACGATGATGTATCCCGATGTTCACTTCCTTGGAGGGAAGCTAGTCACCGTTAGAGAGGTGGATGTTACCGCGAAGGCACACCAACGCCACGAAGGCTCACCCTATTCTCCTTGAGATATCACCACGAAGGCGATTCCCAACCACTAGTGGAAGACCTTGAGGTGGCCTCCAAACCTTCACAAACTTTCCGGGGGACAAATCACAAGTTGATTTCTCACCGGAGCACTCCTACCGCCTAGGAGTCTCCAACCTCCAAGAGTAACAAGATCAAGGGGGAAATGCTCAAGACTTGCTCAAATCACGAATTCCTTCGGTCAAGAGAAGGAGAGGGAGTGGATCTATCACTTGATTGGAAAAACTCTCAAGAACTCTCACGAATCTCTCCAGGATCTAAGATTTGGTGTAGGAGAAGTGAGAGGGAGCCACTTGTGTTCTTGGGGTGATTTGGGATGAAGTGGTCAACCCTCTACCGGATGGGTAGATGGGTATATATAGTGTGCCAAGAAAACTAGCCGTTTTAGTGTAAGTGGCAACGCTGGGCCGGACATCCGGGCAATGGCCGGACATCCGACGGCTGAGAATCACACACACGTATGTGGAAAACAGATTACAGGGCCCGGACATCTGGCCAAATCCCAGACATCTGGCCAAACTTGGGGCCCCGGACATCCGGCCAAGTGCCGGACATCCGGCGTATACAAACGGTATTTTGGTAAGGCTTCTGGACATCTACGGCCGGACATCCGGGCCAGGGGCCGGACATCCGGCGATTTCACACAAATCAGACGCCCTCTGGATAGCAGTGGCCGGACATCCGGGGAAAAGCCCGGACATCCGGCCAACACAAAAACTGCAGCCACCCCAAAAGTAAAACATGCATAACTTTCACATCTGGACTCCGATTTTGATGATCTTGGGCTCGTTTTGAAGCTATGGAAAAGCTCCAGGTCCTCATATAGAGAACCACCCAAGATAAACCAAAATGGAGGGTGAAAAGTATGGAAAGGTAAGATCATATACTTTGGGGAACCTATTTGGCTATGGATTTACTTTGGTAGATGTATAGGCATATTGTATTTGTATTGGATAGGAGTGAAATATGCCTATGTTGGAATATGATGTGAGGAAATAGAAATAGAAGATGTTGACTTAAGAAAATCTATCACTAACCCCTTTGATCCCCTCTTAATAGTGCGGGATCCCTATAACTCAAGAAACATAAAAGAGCTATAATACATAGCTATCGAGAACCATTCTTGAGTGTATATTTTTCTTCGGTGGTCATCTCTCCACAACACTAACGCCAAAGGAACTAATACCTTTGACTCAAGCCTTTCACTTGAGCTTGATGTTGATGTTTCTTCTTGGCTCAAGTTGAAGGCAAGACATTTGTGAAGTCTTCAAGTAGCTCCCCCATACACAATATGGGAGGCTTTGCTTTGTATTCATCTTCACTTGTCCATCATGTGATCATCCACAAGCTTCAAGCATGTAATCCCTCGGGATGGTTATCTTGAACTTGCCCTTATCAACCATGATCACCAACACTTGATGTTATCCTCTCATAGACACTTGAAATCTCTCTCTCGATGCGAGCCCATGAGAATCACCTAACCCTCAAAAACATAGACAACACATAGTATGGGTTAGTACACAGAGTGCAATTGATAATTTCTTATCATACCACAAGATCTTATGTGGTGCATCATTTGCGCTCGTGTGTTGAGCATTTAGAGTTCAATCCCCGAACTTCAACTTGGTCAACCGATATCTCTACTCCATGTTTAATCTTGACGTCATGAAGGGTATATTGAATTCTTCACTTGAATAGCTTGCTTAATCCTGACTCAACACATGAGTCCATTATGATCATATCTTTGAGCCACTCCTAGAATTCATCATTCAAATCATCCTCTTAAGATCTTGATCCATTATGGCTCAAACCATAGCTCTAATCATGGCAACCCTTAAGACACTCCAATGAACTACATTTTGATCATCTCGATGTAATTGCTGCTTCAAAGGAGTTTTCTTCCATTATTCTTAAATCATTTTCCAATGGGACTAATCTTCAAATGTATATCTCAATGCAAACATTAGTCCATAAGGATTGTCATTAATTAATTACCAAAACCACACATGGGGACTACATGTACTTTCAATCTCCCCCATTTTGGCAATTAATGACAATCTCAACAAGAGGGTTTATATAATGAATAAATTGTATACTTGGGATGGTTGTACTATCATCAAGACACTACACAAGCATTTGATGATAGTACACCCATAGTATATAGATCAAACTCCCCCACAATATATGCATGTGTGAATGAACTTTGAATGTCATTGCATATATCGGTTGACATAAACTAGGAGGAGATTTCTCTATATACAATACTCATTCATGCAATAAGAATATATAACAAGGGTAGATATGCATGAGTGACAACAAGAACTACAAAAGATATTTATCTTAAACCCTCTAAACTTCTCCCCCATTGGCACCAAATGCCAAAATGGAAGACAAAACATCTAGCAGACCAATATAGTACGAGTTCGTCCTGATGCGTGCATATCACAACATGTGAGTGAAAACAAATGCACATATTCAATGATGAACAATTAAAGGAGCTCAGAATCTATAGAATGCAATCAGATACGAAGATATGAACTTTTTCATGTATAAAAATTTCTATGTGGCCAATAATAATCATGATATGTATCCATAAAGAAACTCGTATACTCATTCATGCAAAGGTTGCAATTGATAAGAACATGATATCCACAAGTGAATCCACTATTATACAACTTGAGCCTAGTCATAATAGCAAGGTACATGGCACAAAGCTCATGGCACAAATTGATCTCATTTGCATAACACAAAGTGAAACAAGCAATCAAAAGATCCGACGAGCCAAAAGGATAAAAGAATATTACGATTTGGGTAAACGAGTGTTCTAAGGAAAAATAGAGAAGCTCCCCATGATTTGTGCACAATTAGAATTTTTTTATTTGGATACAAGTGCACAAAATAGGATCATCACTCCCCCAAAATCAATAGGAACACACAAGAATTGCAAGCAAACATAGATAAGAAAAGAAGCCTAGCATGTGCAACAAACATATGGTTGAGCAACATGTACATGAGGCAACCTAAGAATAGGCACAACCAAAATGATGTGTGTGAGTCACGTCAAAGCACTTGAGAAGACTAGTATAAGGATGAGAATTAAGCATCAACATAGCCTTGAGTAAATGAGATACAAGGTGCAAGACATGTCCTTCCCACACACACGAAGTTAAGAAGGTCACACACACATCAAGCAAATGGGTTCACAAGCTCACTAATAGCAAACTAAAAATCAAAGCTTGTGACAACCCATGATGAAGATAGGAAATAATAGGCTTGTCAAGACAAGCATGAGGACAACAATCTTCACCAAACATGAGTGCACTAAGATGCAAAGAGGTAAGACATGCACTCATTCAACAAATGCTTCCATGGAGCCACCAAAAAGATATAAAAAGTGAATGAAATGGTGGACATGAAAGAATAGGGATATCAACTAGAGATGTAACTTCTCTCACGTGTATAAGATACTAGGTAGATGATATCCACAAAGAAGGATGTACACATAAAATAGTTACAAAAGGAAGGAATAAGATATCCAAACGGGAGTCATAAAATATACCAATGAGATCTTTGCTTGAAAGCATAGCACATGGCTTAATATAATCTTATTGTATATTAATGAACTCCAAACACACAACCATCAAAGACATCACAACTAGCAACAAGAGATCATTGTTGGGATGCTTTGAGAAAGGAAACAAGTATCACAGGAACGAGTCAAGAAATTCATGCCATGATGCAACCTACACAAGGTTGACCTCATTTCTATATATATGCATGAAGTAAATACTTGTTACCGAGATAGCATTGGTATGAAGTTGTAGATCAATAAAATGTCCAAGCTTGGCTCTAATTTCCTCATAGTGCCACCACCTTCATGAATAAGCCAAGCACCCAATGCTTCTCAAATGTACCTAAAACATTTTAAGTACAATATGGTCCCCAAACTTATTGGGTCCGAAGTAGTTAGCATAACTACAACACATAGGGTAAAACCACTTAAATATGTGCCTATTGATATGAATTTGAATTTCATGCACATCATAGCTATTAAGAATTTGATGGATTTACCATATATATATATTGGATCAAATAAGGCAAACAAGGCATGTGAATTTACACATAGTAAATATGCATGCACAAGCCTACCAAAATCCAGGGAGATACAAATTTGAAAAATGACCACATAACCGTTAATACTTCCAATAACATCACTAGTCATTCATGTTGTCCAAAATGAATCAAAGTGACAAATCAACATATGATAGCACACAAAGTTCAACATATGAACCAAGGAAAAAAGAACACTGAGCATATAAGATATGCATTGCACACATACTCATAGGAATATCTCACTCAAGTAGATATAGGACACTATAAACAATGAGATAACAAACTCTCATATAGAGCAATAAGATGAGTTCAAACAAAATGGTATTTCAGGTTATCATTCGGTGTAGAAACCAAATAAGTACATGATCATCTATACTAACACAAGCATAACATGAGAGTTTTAGAAATAACCACAATGCTTGGATAGCATAATATTAACATTCCGACTAGATAGATAATCATGTAAAGCAATAATTGGAATAGCTTTAATCAAATGATTTTCCAAATATGATTTTAAAGATAACCATGGGCAAAACCGCACAAGAATGCCATACGTAAACAAGACATTGCATGCCACGGAGATATAAGATAATCTCAAATATAAATTCGAGGTGGCATCCCTCAATTGTTCATATTAACAAGGATTGTGATATGCACAAAGCATATCGCTCCCCCATAATATGATGATCCATGTATTATCCACAAGAAGCAAATGAAACCCAACTAAGGATAATTAATGGATGAGAATTTGAGTTTCAAATGAGCTTTACATACCACATAGTAACTAGATAATATTGCACTAACAATACTAGGTGGTATCCCACATACATACACATTTAAGGTTTGTGATATCCGTAAAACATAGCACTCCCCCATAATGTGATGATCCAGCCAAGGAAGATTCAACTAATGAAGCAATAAAGGCTTGAAACCACACACGCACAAATATATGAAGTGCATTGCGACCTACACATGCTAGATAACACAAATCAAGCATACTAGGAAGCACAACTATAAAAGCACATGCTAGGTACAAAACCTAAACATGCAAGGGACATAGTAACTTTCAATGTAAACAATGCAAGTACAAGTTACCGCAAAGAGGAGCATTGGATTGATAGATATGATGATAATCCACTTGACTTGGCATTAACCATAACATATGGTGAAAATAGTTTTTCTTCATGAAGTAGCCAAGTCTCCAATGCCCTCCACACACCTATTGATCAAGTTTGAGCTTGATGGTCCCCAACCAAGTTGGGTCCTAAGAAGTTAGTAACAATAGGCTTGGCAACCCAAATGGTCTTGTCCACTTTCAAACTTCTTTGGGAACCCACAAACTTGGCAAACACATTGCCAACAATATCCTTCCTTAGCGAATAATGATTATTGACTATAGGAGGCTTAGATATGTTACCGTTGGGACAAGATGAAGCTATGTGTCCCTTCTTACGGCAAATATAGCAACATGTGCTCCCCTTTCTCTTCTTCTTTACCTTTTCAACTTGGAGAGCATTATCTTGGTTAGGCATGGGAAGAGGCCTTTCATTATCTTGATATTGAACTTGAGGCCACTTCCCTTGATGCTTCACATTTGAAGCCTTCTTCTTCAATGGACAAGATCTCACATGGTGTCCAACATTCTTGCACTTGAAGCAAGTAATGTTGGCCGAATTCTTGACTTGATCTTGTCCCTTCTTCTTGTTCTTGGACTTCTTCTTGTTGGAGATGAAATCAAGTCCTATTTTGTCTTGAGGGTCCTTTTGCACACTCAAGATATTATCACAACATTTTTCCAAGTCTTTCTTCAAACTAGTGACTTGGGCCTTGAGCTCTTTATTTTCCTCTACAAGGTTAGTATTAACAAAAGAACTAGAGGAAGTAGAAGCTTCATTGTTAGAGCAACAAGGCATGGTGAGCAATTCATTACAAGATGTACCAATATCATGTAGAGAGGAATTGCAAGGACTAGCACATGACAATAAGGCATTTCGAGTAGAAGATGTGCTAATATCCACATGAGACTCACATGATTTTACCTTGGTGACCATAGCCTCATGAGCTAACTTTAACTCATCATGAGAGATTAGAAGATCCTCATGAGTGCCTGAGAGCTTTTTATGACTTTCTCCCAATTTCCCATAATTGCTAGTTAGCAAATCAAGTTGAGTCCTTAGCTCAACATTTTCTTTTAATATCGATGCTTCACACAAGATAGAGTTAGTAGCACAAGCATCATTATCAATATGAGAGTAGCATGTAGAAGCTAGAGACTCCGCATGAGTAGCTTGAAGTTCCTCATGAGACTTAGAGAGTTTGGTGAGCTCTCCTTTGACCTTCTTGTAGTCAAGGTCAAGGTGCTCAAAATCCTCTTTAAGTTTACAATGAGTAACTTCAATCTCTTCTTTTAAAGACCTCAAGTCACTAAGACATTGATGAGCCATAGCAAGTTCATGTTCAAGTTGTTCACTTTTTGCTTGCTCGTAAAGAAATAAGTCGTTACGTTTTTGAAAGCAAGCAAGAACATCTTGGAGCCTTTTATAAGTGTTATTTTTAGCTCTACGAAGAGTTTTCCCAATCTCATAGAGATTTTGAGTCAAGACTTCATCATCTTCCTCATTACAACTATCATCATTATCACTAAGAGAAGATGATACCTCGTCATTACCTCTTGCCATGAGGCACATGTGAACAAAAGGGGTTGATGATGATTCTTTTGGAGAAGAGAGTTCTTCATCAATCAAGCATGCCTCATCTTTCTTGATTTCCTCTACATGGTTAGTCATAGAAAACTAGAGGAAACCAAAACATTTCTATCATGGCAACATGGGAGATCAAGCATATCATCACAAATGAGCTTAACACCATCATTACAGGATATTTCTTCACTCACCATGTCATTACCTTGTGGTATGCCACATGTTGGTGAAGTGAAAGATGTTGAGGTATGCAAGTAATCGGAGGTGGA
The DNA here is from genome assembly GCF_018294505.1 of Triticum aestivum. NCBI lineage: Eukaryota > Viridiplantae > Streptophyta > Magnoliopsida > Poales > Poaceae > Triticum > Triticum aestivum. The sequence continues at coordinate 252,008,628 of NC_057801.1, read as the reverse complement.
AGCAATAGAGAGCTCTTCATGATTTAAAAATGTGGAGAACTCCTCCATTAACTCCCCAAAAAGAATATTGTCTTCATGAAGATTGGACCCACCATATATATCTTCAATTTTGGTCCAAGCATCATGAGCCAACGAACAAGACGAGATTGACTTGAACACCTCGAAGGTTATAGCTTGGTGAATGATACTTAAAGCTTCACTATCAAGATGCATATCACCAAGTGACGGAGATTGTCCATCCTTTAGATTTGAATTCCCTACAACCACAATCCGCAAAGCATTTGGACCCATGGCCCGAAAATGACAAAGCATGTGTAATCTCCACATAATGTAATTTGTGCCATTAAAACAAAATGTGTCATCGTGCACTAGTTCACTAGTCGACATCATTACTCTCTAGGCGGTTAAGCCTAATAAGGAGAGACCTTGCTCTGATACCAATTGAAAGGACCACGATGTCGCCTAGAGGGGGGGGTGAATAGGCGTTTTAAAATCTTTTACGGATTTGGCTATATCCTAATGCGGAAATAAACTAAGCGGATACTTTTCAAGCACAAAACCTAAATATACTAGGCTCACTAAGTGCACCAACAACTCAGCATAAACAAGATGAGAACAACGAGGATATGAGTAAGCACAAGTAAGTTACACAAACTTACTCAATGTATATCACGAGATATGGAAATGAATAATACACACACCCACAAGTAGGCAATACAAGCTTACACAAATTCTATCACAATATATGGAATTGAATGATACAAGCAAACTCAAGTAAGCACTACAAGCTTACACAAGATATGTTACAAGCTAGCAATTCACACTAAACACAAGATAGAACAATAGTAGGAAGTATGAATTGCGGACTATAAAGTGTTGGCCTAAATAATCTCTACGATATGGTAACCAACACAATATAATGAGGACAACAAGAATAGTGAATGTGCGGTCAAGTGACCAAGGTAAACCACAAGTAAGGAGTTAGGGTTAGGGATAACCGAAGTCACGGAGACGATGATGTATCCCGATGTTCACTTCCTTGGAGGGAAGCTAGTCACCGTTAGAGAGGTGGATGTTACCACGAAGGCACACCAACGCCACGAAGGCTCACCCTATTCTCCTTGAGATATCACCACGAAGGCGATTCCCAACCACTAGTGGAAGACCTTGAGGTGGCCTCCAAACCTTCACAAACTTTCCGGGGGACAAATCACAAGTTGATTTCTCACCGGAGCACTCCTACCGCCTAGGAGTCTCCAACCTCCAAGAGTAACAAGATCAAGGGGGAAATGCTCAAGACTTGCTCAAATCACGAATTCCTTCGGTCAAGAGAAGGAGAGGGAGTGGATCTATCACTTGATTGGAAAAACTCTCAAGAACTCTCACGAATCTCTCCAGGATCTAAGATTTGGTGTAGGAGAAGTGAGAGGGAGCCACTTGTGTTCTTGGGGTGATTTGGGATGAAGTGGTCAACCCTCTACCGGATGGGTAGATGGGTATATATAGTGTGCCAAGAAAACTAGCCGTTTTAGTGTAAGTGGCAACGCCGGGCCGGACATCCGGGCAATGGCCGGACATCCGGCGGCTGAGAATCACACACACGTATGTGGAAAACAGATTACAGGGCTCGGACATCTGGCCAAAGCCCAGACATCTGGCCAAACTTGGGGCCCCGGACATCCGGCCAAGTGCCGGACATCCGGCGTATACAAATGGTATTTTGGTAAGGTTTCTGGACATCTACGGCCGGACATCCGGGCCAGGGGCCGGACATCCGGTGATTTCACACAAATCAGACGCCCTCTGGATAGCAGTGGCCGGACATCCGGGGAAAAGCCCGGACATCCGGCCAACACAAAAACTGCAGCCGCCCCAAAAGTAAAACATGCATAACTTTCACATCTGGACTCCGATTTTGATGATCTTGGGCTCGTTTTGAAGCTATGGAAAAGCTCCAGGTCCTCATATAGAGAACCACCCAAGATAAACCAAAATGGAGGGTGAAAAGTATGGAAAGGTAAGATCATATACTTTGGGGAACCTATTTGGCTATGGATTTACTTTGGTAGATGTATAGGCATATTGTATTTGTATTGGATAGGAGTGAAATATGCCTATGTTGGAATATGATGTGAGGAAGTAGAAATAGAAATGTTGACTTGAGCAAATCTATCACTAACCCCTTTGATCCCCTCTTAATAGTGCGAGATCCCTATAACTCAAGAAACATAAAAGAGCTATACTACATAGCTATCGAGAACCATTCTTGAGTGTATATTTTTCTTCGGTGGTCATCTCTCCACAACACTAACGCCAAAGGAACTAATACCTTTGACTCAAGCCTTTCACTTGAGCTTGATGTTGATGTTTCTTCTTGGCTCAAGTTGAAGGCAAGACATTGGTGAAGTCTTCAAGTAGCTCCCCCATACACAATATGGGAGGCTTTGCTTTGTATTCATCTTCACTTGTCCATCATGTGATCATCCACAAGCTTCAAGCATGTAATCCCTTGGGATGGTTATCTTGAACTTGCCCTTATCAACCATGATCACCAACACTTGATGTTATCCTCTCATAGACACTTGAAATCTCTCTCTCAATGCGAGCCCATGAGAATCACCTAACCCTCGAAAACATAGACAACACATAGTATGGGTTAGTACACAAAGAGCAATTGATAATTTCTTATCATACCACACGATCTTATGTGGTGCATCATTTGCGCTCGTGTGTTGACCATTTAGAGTTCAATCTCCGAACTTCAACTTGGTCAACCGATATCTCTACTCCATGTTTAATCTTGACGTCATGAACGACATATTGAATTCTTCACTTGAATAGCTTGCTCAATCATGAATCAACACATGAGTCCATTATGATCATGTCTTTGAGCCACTCCTAGAATTCATCATTCAAATCATCCTCTTAAGATCTTGATCCATTATGGCTCAAACCATAGCTCTAAGCATGGCAACCCTTAAGATACTCCAATGAACTCCATTTTGATCATCTCGATGTAATTGTTGCTTCAAAGGAGTTTTCTTCCATTATTCTTCAATCATTTTCCAATGGGACTAATATTCAAATGTATATCTCAATGCAAACATTAGTCCATAAGGATTGTCATTAATTAATTACCAAAACCACACATGGGGACTACATGTACTTTCAACAGGTTCTGGCTGTGCTCGACGCTCCTCTTTCTCCCTCTTCCGTTGACATTTTGACGGGGTCCACTTTATAAAAGTTGTTCAAGAGGATGACCTGCCTCGTTTTCCATGCCAAACGACCGCTCATGTGAGCGCCTGCAGTCGCATGGAACACCGTCTTTGGTTTTGGTGGCCTTCTGACGCCTCCCGGTGACTTATTTCTTCTCCATTTTCCTTCCTTTCCTTTCTCCCACGTGATCTCTTCCCTTTTCAGCGCATTTCCCGTGGAAAAATATCATAGAGGGGATTTGTGGAATCCTTTGCAGTCATTAGTCATTAGTGGCAGTATCAAAGCGAATATCTCTCTTTTATTGAAATAATTCAGTTTAAACAAGGTTGAAATGAGTGTAACAATATCGCGCCAAGTTCTAACACCACCGGTGTAATTGACTCTAAATATAATGTAGGCATGTATTCCGTATATAGTCATACATGCTTATAATAAGAACTTGCATGAAATCTTTTGTCCTACCCTCCTATGGCAGCAGGGTCCATAAGGAAACTGGGGGATATTAAGGCCTCCTTTTCATAGAGAATCTGAATAAAGCATTAACACATAATGAATACAAGAACTCGAATTACAGTCATCCCCGAAGAGTATCCCAACTATTGTCACTTTGGGGTCTACGGATCAGAACAATAACAAGTGCATATAACTAGCATATAAGATCAATAACTCAAATATATTCATGAAAACATAGAGGGTTTAGACCTGAAATCATGGCACTCGTGCCCTAGTGACAAGCATTAAGCATAACAAAGTCATAGCAACATCAACTTCAGAACATAGTGGATACTAGGAATCAAGCCCTAACAAGTTGACTCGATTACATGACAAATCTCATCCAACTCCATCACCGTACAACAAGCCTACGAAGGAATTACTCACTCCTAGTGCTGAGCATCATGGAATTATTGATGAAGAAGGGTTGATGATGACGACGATGATGAATTCCACCCTCCGGAGCCCCGAACGTACTCCAGATCAGCCCTCCCGATGAAGAATAGGAGGTGGAGGCGGCTCCATATCGTAAAACATGATGATTCCTTCTCTCTGATTTTTCTCCACAAGGCGGTACTTATGGAGTTGGAGATAGGGTTGCCGAAGGCCTGTGGGGCCCATGAGCTCATAGGGCACGCCCTGGGGAGGCGCCCCCTAAGCTCGTGGCTCCTGGGTGGGCCCTCTCCAGTAGTTCTCTTTGTTTTTATATATTCTGGAAATAATCTCCGTAAATTTTCAGCCCAATCCGAGAACTTTTATTTCTGCACAAAAACAACACCATGACAGTTCTACTGAAAACAACGTCAGTGCGGGTTAGTTTCATTCAAATCATGCAAATTAGAGTCCAATTCAAGAGCAAAAGTGTTTGGAAAAGTAGATACATTTGGGACGTATCCACTGCCCCAAGCTTAATTCATTGCTTGTCCTCAAGCACTTCAGTTGGCAAACTGAAAGTGATAAAGAAAAACTTTTACAAACTCTTTCGTTCTCGTTGTTGTATATATGCTTAACAACTGTTCAAGTTTTCAGCAAAGATTATGGACTAACCATGTGAATGATAACACTTAGGTCTTGATGACCAACAAGTATAGGGGATCAATTGTATTCCTTTCGATAAGTAAGAGTGTCAAACCCAACGAGGAGCAGAAGGAAATGACAAGTGGTCTTTGGCAAGGTAATTTCTGTAAGCACCGAAATAGTTGGTAACATGTACTTTGATAGCAAGATAATTTGTAATGGACAAGTAACGGTAACGGTAAATAAAGTGCAGCAAGGTAGCCCAATCATTTTGTGGCAAAGGACAAGCCAAAATGGTCTCTTATATTAAGCAAAGCGTTCTTGAGGGTACACGGGAATTTCACCATGTCACTTTCATCATGTTGGCTTGATTCGTGTTTGCTACTTTGATATTTTGATATGTGGGTGGACCGGTGCTTAGGTGATGTTCTTACTTGAACAAACCTCCTACTTATGATTAACCCCCTGCAAGCATCCACAACTACGAGAAAAATATTAAGATAAAATCTAACCATAGCATTAAACTTTTGGATCCAAATCGGTCCCTTACGAAGTAGCGCATAAACTAGGGTTTAAGCTTCTGTCACTCTAGCAACCCATCATCTAATAACTACTCCACAATGCATTCCCTTAGGACCAAATATGGTGAAATGCCATGTAGTCGACATTCACATGACACCACTAAGGGAATCACAACATACATATCATCAAAATATCGAACAGATATCAAGTTCACATGATTACTTGCAACATGACTTCTCCCGTGAACTCAAGAACAAAAGTAACTACTTACAAAGAATAATCATGCCCAAGATCAGAGGGGGTATGAAATAGCATAATGGATCTGAACAAATAATCTTCCACCAAATCCGTAATCAACACTACTAGTCACCCACAAGTACCAATCTAAGGTTCCGGTACAAAGATTGAACACAAGAGATGAACTAGGGTTTGAGAGGAGATGGTGCTGTTGAAGATGTTGATGGAGATTGCCCTCCCAAAGATGAGAGGGTTATTGGTGATGACGATGGCTTCGATTTCCCCTTTCGGGAGGGAAGTTCCCCCGGCGGAATCGCTCCAATGGAGGGCAAAAGTGCTCCTACCCAAGTTCCGCCTCGAGACGGCGACGCTACGTCCCGAAAGTCCTCTCCTAATTTTTTCTAGGTCAAAATGACCTATATACTAGAAAATGGGCACCAGAGGTGGGCTGGGCTGAGCAAAACCCACCAGGGCGCGCTTGGGGGGCCTGGCGCGCCCTGGTGTCTTGTGCTCACCAAGTGCCCCCCCTCCAGTAGTTATTTGCTCTAGTATTTTTTATATATTCCAAAATAATTCTTTGTAAATTTTCAGCTCATTTGGAGATGTGCAGAATAGGTAACTCTGACATAGCTTTTTTAGGTCCAAAATTCCAGGTGCTGGCATTCTCCCTCTTTGTGTAAACCTTGCATATTATCAGAGAAAAGACATTAGAATTACTCCATAAAGCATTATTATGCATAAAAACACTATAAATAACAATAGGAAAACATGATGCAAAATGGACGTATCAACTCCCCCAAGCTTAGACCTCGCTTGTCCTCAAGCGAAAAACCGATATAAAAAAACATGCCAACATGCTTAGAGACAGAGGTGTCGATAAAACAAAATACGGACATAGTAGCATCATGCTTATTATCATAACAACAACAAAAATTAATCATAGAGTTTTTATCATACAACTTTTATCATATAACTTCTCATGAACAAGTAACAATTCATCACAACATTGAAGTATAAAGCATAAACTCTATTGAAAACCAACAAACTATGTTCTCAGTCAACTTTGCAACTAAAATTCATCATATTTTCAGGAAGGTTCGTGTATCGGAGCCTTTTGGCAAGTCCACATACTCAATCATCATTTAATCTTCTATGATTGCTAACACTCACATCATACCCATGAGCAAAAAGTTTCAACCGGACACATAGAAAGATAGGGGCTTATAGTTTCGCCTCCCAACGTATTCAGTAATAACTCATGCTCACTATATCCAACTGGATATATGTGCCTAGATCTTTCCTCACCACATGATGCTTGCAAAAAGAGAAAATAAAAAGTAATAGGGAAGAATACTTTGACTCTTGCATAAAAGTAAAAGATAGGCCCTTCGGAGAGGGAAGCAAAGGTTGCCATGCACCTTTTGTTTGTATGCCAAATCACTTAATGCTAAAATACGTCATGTTACATTGCCCCTTATGATAGCAACCTTTATTATGCAGTCCGTCACTTTTATTACTTTGCCATCACAAGTTCGTACAACGCTCATTTTTCTCTTACACTAAATGATCCAACACATTTAGAAGCCATTTTTATTGCCTTATTGCACCAATGACAACTTATTTGAAGGATCTTACTCAATCCATAGGTAGGCATGGTGGACTCCCAAAATGAGATTTTGGGTTTAAGGGTTTTTGGATGCATAAGTAGTATCTCTACTTAGTGCGGAGTTTTTGGCTAGCAAAGATATTGAGCAAGCACCACATGTTGAAGGATCTATGACAATATAACTTCTACATGAATATGAACAAACATAAATCATTACGTTGTTTTCCATGTCCAGCGTCAACAATTTTGACATATAATATTTAATGGGGGCTCACAATCATAAAATATGTCCAAGATAATATATTTGCATGTGAATCTTCTCTTCCCTTATTAATTCTGTCATGAGTTGCATCATTGACCAATGCTATGCTTGTCAATCTCCAATAAATTTTACCACTTTACTTTTCCTTATGTGATGTCATTAGTTACCATAAGATTAGCATATGATCTTTTCCATTTATTTTCCTTTCTTTTTGTTGAAACATAAAAGTTAAGAAACAAAACTCCAACTACTCTTTATTATAAATCCCGCACACGATTACATAGATAGATCACTAAGCAAGCACTCAAAAATAGACCATTGCTAAACTTTATTCAACTAAATCATAGGATAACTAAAGATCGAACTAAAATAGATAAAGGCAAAGATAGTAGTGGTGATACGATACCGGGGCACCTCCCCCAAGCTTGGAACAAGCCAAGGGGAGTGCCCATACCATGTACTCAAGTCTCCTTCATTGGGAAGATGATGATTGTGGTGGTGATGAAGTAGTGAGTTTGTCCAGCTTGCATCGGAGGCTAAAGTTGCTCTCCCTCAGATCCTCATTCTCCAGCTCGAGCTTTAATAACTTTAGCAACCAATTTCATAAGAGCATCAACTTTTTCACTCAAAGAATTAATTTCTTCAACCAAATTAACTTTTTTACTAGTAGGTGCTCTTTCGGCATGACATTGTGAATAATTTGCCGTAATATTACCTAGAAATTTAGTAGCTTCACCCAAAGTAATTTCCATAAAAGTACCACCCACGGAGGAATCTAAAAGATTTCTAGAAACAAAATTCAATCCCGCATAAATTTTTTGTATGATCATCCAAAGATTTAAACCACGAGTAGGACAATTTCTTAGCATTGATTTCATTCTTTCCCAAGATTGTGCAACATGTTCGTGCTCATGTTGCTTAAAATTCATGATTTGAGTTATAAGGGAAATAATTTTCGCGGGCGGAAAATACTTAGTAATAAAAGCATCTTTGCACTTATCCCAAGAATTGATACTATTGCGAGGCAAAGAAGAAAACCATATTTTTGCACGATCCCGCAAGGAGAAAGGAAATAATTTCAACTTCACAATATCATTGTTCACATCTTTTTTTCTTTTTCACATCACACAATTCTACGAATGTGTTTAGATGGGACGCGACATCCTCATTAGTAGTACCAGAAAATTGATCTTTCATAATGAGACTCAACAAAGCGACATTAATATCACAGGACTCCACACTAGTGGCGGGAGGAGCAATCGGAGTAATAATAAAATCATTATTATTGGTATTGGAAAAATCACACAATTTGGTATTTTCTTGAGACATTGTGACTATGCAAACAAGACTGAATGCAAAAAGAGATCTGACGAAAAGAAGGCGAACGAAAAAGAAGGCGAATAAAAAGGCGAATTGTTCTGAAGTGGGGGAGATGAAAAAGAGAGGCAAATGGAAAATAATGTAAATTGCAAGGAGATGAGATTTTTGATTAGGAACCTGGAAGATGTTGATGATGTCTCCACGGCAACGGCGCAAGAAATTCCTTTGACGTGGCTTGAGACTGCATCGTTATTTCCTCAAAGAGGAGGGGATGATGCAGCACAACTACGGTAAGTATTTCCCTCAGTTATGAACCCAAGGTATCAATCCAATAGGAGAACCAAGCAACACTATGTAAACGGTACCTGCACACAAAAAACAAATACTTGCGACCTGACGCGTAAGAGGCGTTGTCAATACCTCCACGGTAAAAAGATAGATTGGTTTGTATGAGATTGGATACATAAATCTAAATAAACACGAAATAAAATAAGTAAAGAAAAACTGTAGCAAGGTATTTTCGGGGTTTTGAAATAATAAATCTGAAAACAAATATGATAAAAGATAGATCCGAAAGCAATATGATAAAAGATAGACCCGGGGGGCGTAGTTTTCACTAGTGGCTTCTCTCAAAAAAATAGCATATAGTGGGTAAAGGAAATTATTGTTGGGCAATTGATAGAAGAACAAAAAATTATGACGATATCCAAGGCAATGATCATGAATATAGGCATCACATCCAAGATTAGTAGACCGAAATGATTATGCATCTACTTCTATTGTTCCACACATCGACTGCTATCCAGCGTGCATCTAGTGTATTAAGTTCATGGATAAACAGAGTAATGAAATAAGAACGATGACATGATGTAGACAAGATCTATTCATGTAGGAATAGAGACGTCATCCTTTTATCCTTAATAACAACGATACATACGTGCCTTGCTACCCCTTCTGTCACTGGGTGAGGCCACTGCAAGATCGAACCCATCACGAAGCACCTCTTCCCATTCCAAGAAAAATCAATCTAGTTGGCCTAACTAAACCAAAGATTCGAAGAAGAAATACGAGGCTATAAATAATCATGCGTATAAGAGATCAAAGAAGACTCAAATAATATTCATGGATATAGATCTGACCATAAACTCGAACTTCATCTGATCCCAACAAGCACACCGCAAAAATTCATTACATCAAATAGGTATCCAAGAGACCATTGTATTGAGAATCAAAAAGAGAGAAGAAGCCATCTTGCTACTGCCTACGGACCCGTAGGTATATGGTGAACTACTCACGCATCATCGGAGGAGCACCAATGAGGATGATGAACCCCTCTGTGATCGTGTTCCCCTTTGGTAGAGTGCCGGAATAGGGCTCTAGATTGGATCTCGTGGTTCTGGAACTTTCGGCGGCTGGAATTGTCTTTCGTCGACTCCTGTAGGGTTTCTGGAATATTAGGGTATTTATAGAGCTGAAAGGCGATGGAGGAGTCCCTTGTGGGCCGCACAGCCCATCAGGGCATACCAGGGGCCTCTAGCGCGCCCTGGTGTCTTGTGGTCCCCACGGGCCTCCCCCAGGTGCTTCTTTGGCTCCCAAGTTGTCTTCTGGTCCAAAAAAATCTCCAAAAAGTTCTGCTACGTTTTGACTCTGTTTGATAGGGATATTCTGCGAAGTAAAAAACAAGCACAAAATAGCAACTGGCACTAGGCACTATGTCAATAGGTTAGTCCCGAAAAATGATATAAAGTTGCTATAAAATGATTGTAAAACATCCAAGAATGATACTATAACAGCATGGAACAATCAAAAATTATAGATACGTTGGATACGTATCACTAGACTTAATGCATGTTAAACTAAGAATGACAGTAGCAATCTCCATATTGGTGCTTGAATGAGAAGGTAATGACTCAACAATAAAACTAAATAACATAAAAGTAAATAGAAAGGCCATTCGCAGAGGAAAGCAGAGATTTACAGAGATGCCAGAGCTCGAAGCTTAAAACAGAGATGCATACATTTTGAGAGGTGTGCTTCTCCTGTCAACGTCACAACAAATGATTTCAGTATCTTCCATGCTAAATACATTATCAGTGATTCCCAAGCAGAAAGGTAAAGTTCACTCCCCTCAACCATAAAAACACAAGCCATGCTAGCTGAATCCTCAGGTGCCCTCCAAACAAATCAACTTTCTGAGGGAGTTTGTTTTATTATATTGTTCTTTATTTTGATTACAGGACTGGGCATCCCAATTACTGGCCTCTCTCGTGCAATGACAAGTGATAAACACCCATCATGAGAATAACCCGCTTAGCATGGAAGATATTGACCGCCCATCGCTCCATGAGTGGTACGGGCACACAAAACAGACGTTTATTTGAGTGATTAGTGGTGGCACATGCAAATTTACATGGGACGGCAGAGTAATACCGCATATAGGTGGATATGGTGGACTCATCTGAAACAACTTTGTGTTTAAGGATTTTGGATGCACAAGCAGTATTCCCGCTTAGTACAGGCGAAGGCTAGCAAATAGATTGAGAAGCGACCAACTAGAGAGCGACAACGGTCATAATCATACACTAAGAATAATGAACATTGAATATGAGCTTGAGTAGGATATAAACAGCCTGAACATAAACATCATGAAGGTTGCGTTGGTTTTGAACCAACCACATGTTTACTCATAATATGTTGTATCAAGAACGACTGAGCTAAACATATTTACAAAAACAAAAAACAACAAGAGTTCATACCAGCTTTACTTCATCGCAATCACTACATCAAATCATCGTCATTATTACCTTTCACTTGCACGACATAATGATGTGAAAATAAGAATAGTGCAAATGTGATTTGGACTCAGCTAGAATCCGGCAATCTGCAAATATTTTGTTCAAAGGAGAAGACAAAGTAATGTTAGCTCTTCATCAGATCAACAATAATGCATATTAGAGCCACTCAACAATTTCATTGTGGTCTTCTCCTTATGACGACTCCAAGAAAAGAAAAGATTTTCAGAGAAACACACTGAATTATTTTTGTAGTTTTTGGTTCTTTCTGAAGAAAGCAAACTAACGAAGGAAAAACAAAAAAAACAAGAAAAACTATTTACACAAGAGAGCTCCCAACAAACAAAAGAAGAAACCGAAAATCTTTTCGGGTTTCCTTTTCACTACAAAAATAGATCCGTAATATTGTGTCCCGAACAAAAAAAATTCTATCATGGTTATGACACTTCTATGATGATAACTGTGACAAAAACATGTATCATCATAGATGTGGTGGCTCCTAATTCTATGACAAAAAATCATGATAGAAAATGGGATTTTCGTCCTGGGCAGTCCAGGGACGCACCTGGATGACATTCTTTGGGCCGTCCATGACATAAAAAATCATGGCAGAAGTGAGGGTGAGGAAATTTTTGCGGAGTTCTCGGTTACGGAGTGTGGTTGGGGCTGAGCAATGCTATGTGGTTTGCGTGTTTCTCTCTCATATGGGCACATGGAGGCCGTGTCGCTATAACTGAACCCAAGCGAGAGTCGTTTGCTTACTGAACCCGAATGATCGCACTGCTACATACTGAAGTCAATCGATCGATCCCTTCGCTGCTAACTGAACTCGACCGACTCCTTCTCTGCTAACGGAATCCGATCAATCGCTGTTGCTGCTTACTGAAGCCGATCGAACCCCCGTGTGAGACGTAGCTAGCTAGTTGGGTTGCCTCTGGATGAACAGTGCATGTTGCTACCGCGCGTGCAATACGTAGAACGAGTCGAGATGTGGTGAGTCCAGCCGATTGATTGGCTGTGGATGAACAGTTCTCGGTGGGGGTTGGATGAATAGGGCCCCAGCCCTGTGTAGGCGGTTGCCGCTAGATGAACATGACCCCGTGTTAGTAGGCGGTTGCCACTGGATGAACAGGATCCCGAGGAGGCCGCCACATATCCCAGTCGGTTGGGGGTGGATGAACATGATCCCGTGGAGGCTTGTTGAATAGTAGCCGGTGGAGGCTAGATGAATAGTAGCCCGTGGATGAATAGTGGTTGGTGGAGGCTGGAGGAAGTCGACGGTGGATGAATAGTAGCATGTGGAGGCTGGAGGTAGTCAACAGTGGATGAACAATAGCCCATGGAGTCCCGTTTTGTGGTATGCCACACCCTTCTCGATGAGCGGGAACCATTTCGACCGTAGGCCATTGGAGAGAAGTCCATTCCCTCCGTTTTGCAGTACGCCACACCCCTCCCAATGAACAAGACCCAGTTTTGGCCGTAGGCGGTTGGAGTGAAGTCCGTTTTCTCTGTTTTGCGGTACGCCACACCCCTCCCAATGAACAAGACCCCATTTCGACTGTAGGCGGTCAAAGAGAGCTCCGTTTCCTTCGTTTTGCGATACGCTAGACCCCGAGTCGATGAACAGGACCCCATTTTAGCTGTTGCGTCCAAGCCAGTTGACTCCCAATGAACAGGACGCATACTGACCCAGTCGGTTGCCTCCCGAGGAGCACAACATTGTTTCCTCCGTTCCGATCCAGCTAGTTGGCTGCCTACGAACAGGACGCCGTTGCTATATGCGTTTGAGACCCCGCCCGTATGTACGTACGTGGCCATATTTACTTTCTTGCAGCGTGGCCGTGTACACAGTTTAGATAGGACTGCCTAAACTGCTACGTCGGGGCTCTACTACGACACGCGGTGCTCCTTGCCCGGCCCCTATTCATCGTTGGAAAGAGACCGATGCACCGGTATGTACATACATGTTTGCGACCAGACACATAACGCTACATATGCTTCGACCTGGTGGGTCCCAACTGTCAGGTGAGTTATGGAGGCACTTCCTTCAATGCGAAGATATAGCTGGTGGGTCCCAATTGTCAGGGGAAGGAATCATTTTTGCACGTAATAAGGATGCACTTACTTGCGTGCAAAGATGTAGCTGGTGGATCCCAGCTGCCAGGGTGAGGAAACATTATCTTTCCGCATAAAAAGGAGGCAGTTGCATGCGAACGTCCATGGACGTGGTGCGTCCTGATACGTCTCCAATGTATCTATAATTTTTGATTGTTCCATGCTATTATATTATCCATCTTGGATGTTTTATATGCATTTATATGCTATTTTATATTATTTTTGGGACTAACCTATTAACCTAGAGCCTAGTGCCAGTTTTTGTTTTTTTCCTTTTTTTGAGTTTCACAGAAAAGGAATATCAAACGGAGTCCAAACGAGCTGAAATTTTTTGGTGATTTTTTATGGACCAGAAGAATCCCCCGAAGCACAAGAGTTGGGCCAGAAGAGTCCCTAGTCAACAACAAGGGTGGAGGGCATGCCCCCCTGCCTTCTCGCTGACTCGTGGACCCCCCTGACGTGAAACCGACGCCAAAAATTCCTATAAATCCAGAAACCCCCAGAAAGAAACCTAGATCGGAAGTTCCGCCGCCGAAAGCCTCTGTAGCCACGAAAAACCAATCGGGAGCCCGTTCCGGCACCCTAACAGAGGGGGAAACCATCACTTGTGGGCATCTTCATCATCCGGGCGCTCTCCATGATGAGGAGGGAGTAGTTCACCCTCGGGGCTGAGGGTATGTACCAGTAGCTATGTGTTTGATCTCTCTCTCGTGTTCTTGATTTGGCACGATCTTGATGTACCGCGAGCTTTGCTACTATAGTTGGATCATATGGTGTTTCTCCCTCTCTACCTTGTGATGAATTGAATCTTTTCCTTTGAGGTTTTGTTATGTCGGATTGAATCTTTGGATGTGAGAGCACTTGATGTATGTCTTGCGATGGGATAACCGTGGTGACAATGTGATGGTCTATTGATCCACTTGATGTATGTTTTGGTTATCAACTTGCGGATTCCCTTGGTGACATTGGGGTAATCTATGCATAGGGGTCAGTACGCGTTTTCATATTCCTTTCTCCGATAGAAATCTTGGGATACTCTTGAAGTTCTTTGTGTTGGATTGAATATTATGAATCTGGGATTGTGTGATGCATATCGTATAATTGACCCACGGATACTTGTGGTGACATTGGAGTATCTAGGTGACATTAGAGTTTGATTGATGTGTGTCATGCGGTGTTTTTTTTACTACGAACTCTAGGGCTGTTTGTGACACTTATAGGAACAACTCAATGGATTGATCGGAAAGAATAACTTTGAGGTGGTTTCATACCCTACAAGCAATTTCATATTATGTTCTCCGTGATAGTAACTTTGGAGTGATTCTTCATGCATGTTGAGGGATTTTTATATGATCCAATTATGTTATCATTGTTGAGAGAACTTGCACTAGTGAAAGTATGAACCCTAGGCCTTGTTTTCAAGCATTACAATACCGTTTTCGCTCACTTTTGTTACTTGCTACCTTGCTGTTTTTATATTTTCAGATTACAAAAACCTATATCTACTATCCATATTGCACTTGTATCACCATCTCTTCGCCGAACTAGTGCACCTATACAATTCGGCATTGTATTGGGTGTGTTGGGGACACAAGAGACTCTTTGTTATTTGGTTGCAGGGTTGTTTCAGAGAGACCACCTTCATCCTACGCCTCCCACGGATTGATAAACCTTAGGTCATCCACTTGAGGAAAATTTTCTATTGTCCTACAAAACCCTGCACTTGGAGTCCCAACAACGTCTATAAGAAGAAAGGTTGAGTAGTAGACATCATGTTCCCACTATCAGCCTCTCCATGTATCGTTATCTTCTGATGACTCTTGCTTGTTGACCACATTGACCACACCGCGCCGAGCACACCAAGGCGGTGGACGACGGCGAGGCACCAGACGAGAACGACCCAGACATGGTGAAGACGCAGCAGTAGAGTCCCAGACAGAGAGGAGTGTGATACTTGACTGGTTCAGGTGCGGGCTGGCGCTACACTCGGCGGAGAATAACAGGATGCGCGGAGGAGTGAAGGGATGGCCTAGCCATCTGTGGGGTAGTGTTTTGCTGCGAGGCGTGCAAAGCAGCGTTGCTGGTTGCCGGAGGCTGGAGCAGGCGATCTTTCCAGCGCTGGAGGAAGAAGACGAGAGATTGAAGAAGAATGCCAGCCGTTGGATGTAAATCCAATGCCTTGCTTAGGCTTCGACCTATTGGCCCACATGTCAGCGAGTCCATTTGGTGGGCTAGGTGAAACAATAATGTAGCATCTATGCAGCCCATTTATATATTATGTTAGAATTTACAGCCCATTTGTGATTTTATTCCGAAATACACAGATTTGCTGGGCTGGGTTATCATGTTGGGCTGGACGGAGAAATGTTATAAAAACATAAACACGCGATTACACGTCTATTACTGCATTGGTTAGTAAAATCTTAGAAAGCTTATGTATGCAATCACCAGGAATTTGTCGGATATCGGGTTCCGGCAACACCCTTAAGGTTCGAACACTGGGGTGCGCACGAAGATCTCCTCCTACCGAAACATGCCCTCAGCCTCACCGCAATCTCTAAGCTAGCACGATGAACAACACAAGAGACACAAGATTTATACAGGTTTGGGCCACCATTGTGGTTTAATACCCTACTCCCGTGTGTGGTGGTGGATTGCCTCTTGGGCTGACGATGAATAGTACAAGGGAAGAACAACCTCGTGAGGAGAGGTGTTCTTGTGGTGGTGTGGTGTTCTGCTTGGGAAGGATTCGATCCCCTTCTAATGTGGTGGCTATCCCTATTTATAGAGGCCCTGGTCCTCTCCCCAAATATTGAGCGGGAAGGGATCCAACAACGGCCATTTTGAAAGGGGACAACTAGTACAAGCTATCCTGACTAAAGGTGGTCTTCGCCTGCCAAAGGCGCTGGTGGTGACGCCATCTTGGGTTCCATGGTAACCTCTGTCCTGCCATCCTGCTGGTCTTGATCTTGTTGCACCAATATGGAAACCTTTGCCTGATGCCTCGGTACTCCGCGCCTGCGCTTGCCCCCTTAGCACCAAAGGGGAAACGAGGACACTATGAAGGTTGGTGCCCGCCTGGTCTTGGTCATCATGGCTTGCATCATGGGCACCTCGCAAGGTAAATAGCCTTGGTTCACACTCTCTGTTTCTTGGACTCAACTATCCGATTAACCAGGAGATCACCGTTGGCAAGGACCTTGATGGCATAGAGGCTCTGTTTGCTATGGAAAACTGTGTCTACACGACGAGCCCTAGGACTTCGGGAGCAAACTCCCCTGATTGTCAACGATACAGCCTGCAGCCAAAAGAAGGTGAGAATGACACAGGCATCTAGATTAACTTTGATCCTTGGATGTCTCAAGTCCGACAGGCAGTGATGTGGTTCAAGCCTTCAGGTTGATTGGTAACTGGGCTGTTGCATCAAGGGTGGAGTATTGGTGTCTCCGGATCACTGGTAGCTGAAGCGGGGCTGCAAATTATGATGGTGTTGGATCATCCCTCTTTGAATGACTTGTTGTCTTTGCTGCTTGTTCTGGATGGGTAGTTCTCTCTTTTGTTATGCATATTCCTTGTCATTTGGTCATCCTCGTATATGTCACTCTTACTATGTAATAGTTGCTGATGACCCACAAGTGTAGGGGATCTATCATAGTCCTTTCGATAAGTAAGAGTGTCGAACCCACGGAGGAGCAGAAGGAAATGACAAGCGGTTTTCAGTAAGGTATTCTCTGCAAGCACTGAAATTATCGGTAACAGATAGTTTTGTGATAAGGTAATTTGTAATGGGTAACAAGCAATGAAAGTAAATAAGGTGCAGCAAGGTGTCCCAATACTTTTTGTAGCAAAGGACAAGCCTGGACAAGTTCTTATATAGAGAAAAGCGCTCCCGAGGACACATGGGAATTATCGTCAAGCTAGCTTTCATCACGCTCATATGATTCGCGTTCGTTACTTTGATAATTTGATATGTGGGTGGACCAGTGCTTGGGTATTGCCCTTTCTTAGACAAGCATCCCACTTATGATTAACCCCTATTGCAAGCATCCACAACTAAAAAGAAGTATTAAGGTAAACCTACCATAGCATGAAACATATGGATCCAAATCAGCCCCTTACGAAGCAACTCATAAACTAGGGTTTAAGTTTCTGTCACTCTAGCAACCCATCATCTACTTATTACTTCCCAATGCCTTCCTCTAGGCCCAAATAAGGGTGAAGTGTCATGTAGTCGGCATTCACATAACACCACTAGAGGAGAGACAACATACATCTCATCAAAGTATCGAACGAATACCAAATTCACATGACTACTTATAGCAAGACTTCTCCCATGTCCTCAGAAACAAACATAACTACTCGCAAAGCATATTCATGTTCATAATCAGAGGGGTATTAATATGCATTAAGGATCTGAACAAATGATCTTCCACCGAATAAACCAACTAGCATCAACTACAAGGAGTAATCAACACTACTAGCAACCCACAGGTACCAATCTTTTTTGGGACAAAGATTGGATACAAGAGATGAACTAGGGTTTGAGAGGAGATGGTGCTGGTGAATATGTTGATGGAGATTGACCCCCTCCCGATGAGAGGATCGATGGTGATGATGATGGTGATGATTTCCCCCTCTCGGAGAGAAGTTTCCCCACGGAACAGCTCCGCCGGAGCCCTAGATTGGTTCCGCCAAGGTTCTGCCTCGTGGCGGTGGAGTTTCGTCCCGAAAGCTTTCTTATGATTTTTCCAGGGTAAAAGACTTCATATAGCAGAAGATGGGCACCGGAGGGCTGCCGGGTGGCCCAAGAGGTAGGGGGCGCGCCTAGGGGGGGTAGGGCGCGCCCCCACCCTTGTGGCCAGGGTGTGGGCCTCCTCTCGTATTTCTTCCGCTCAGTATTTTTTATTAAATCCAAAAATGACTTTCGTGGAGTTTCAGGACTTTTGGAGCTGTGCAGAATAGGTCTCTAATATTTGCTCCTTTTACAGCCTAGAATCCTTGCTGCCGGCATTCTCCCTCTTCATGTAAACCTTGTAAAATAAGAGAGAATAGCCATAAGTATTGTGACATAATGTGTAATAACAGTCCATAATGCAATAAATATTGATATAAAAGCATGATGCAAAATGGACGTATCAACTCCCCCAAGCTTAGACCTCGCTTGTCCTCAAGCGGAAGACGATATTGAAAAATATGTCCACATGTTTAGAGATAGAGGTGTCGATAAAATAAAATACGGACATGAGGGCATCATGCTCATTCTTATAGCAGAAACACATATATATGTTGTCATATGATTTCTTATGCTAAAGTAACAATCTATTCACAATGTCAAGTATGAATCAGAAACTTCATTGAGAACCAACAAACTATGATCTCGGTCATTGAAGCAATTGCAATTTATCATAACATCTGAAAGAGTCAACATAAGAGCTTTTCAGCAAGTCCACATACTCAACTATCATTTAATCTTTCACAATTGCTAACACTCACGCAATACTTATGGTTATGGAGTTTTAATCAGACACAGAGAAAGATAGGGGCTTATAGTCCTGCCTCCCAAGCTTTTACCTCAAGGGTAATGTCAACAATAATAGTTCATGCTAACTTACATCCAATTGGATA
Organism: Triticum aestivum; assembly: GCF_018294505.1. Classification (NCBI taxonomy): domain Eukaryota; kingdom Viridiplantae; phylum Streptophyta; class Magnoliopsida; order Poales; family Poaceae; genus Triticum; species Triticum aestivum. Next base: position 251,989,421 of record NC_057801.1, on the reverse strand, counting down.
TATATATCAGGATCTTTCCAACACGAGGTGCTTGCCAAAGGATAAAATGTAAAAAGGAAAGGTCAAGATCACCATGACTCTGAATGTAAGACAAGTAAAAGATAGGCCTTCGCAGAGGGAAGCAGAGGTTGTCATGTGCTTTTTGTTTGGATGCATGAAATCTTAATGCAAAAGAACGTCACTTTATATTACCACTTGTGATATGGACCTTTATTATGCAGTCCATCGCTTTTATTACTTCCATATCACAAGATCGTATAAAGCTTATTTTCTCCACACTAATAAGTCATACATATTAGAGAGCAATTTTTATTGCCTGCAACATGACAACTTACTTGAAGGATCTTACTCAATCCATAGGTAGATATGGTGGACTCTCATGGCAATACTGGGTTTAAGGATATTTGGAAGCACAAGTAGTATCTCTACTTGGTGCAAGGAATTTGGCTAGCATGAGGGGGAAAGGCAAGCTCAATGATACGCCTCCAGCGTATCTATAATTTATGAATCATTCATGCTATTTTATTATCTGTTTTGAATGATTACGGGCTTTATTATACACTTTTATATTACTTTCGGGACTAACCTATTAACCGGAGGCCCAACACATATTGCTGTTTTATTGCCTGTTTCAGTATTTTGAAGAAAAGGAATATCAAACAGAGTCCAAACGGAATGAATCCTTCGGGAGCGTTATTTTTGGAACAAACATGATCCGAGAGACTTGGAGTACAAGCCAGGGAACCTTCAAGGAGGCCAGGAGATAGGAGGGCGCGCCCTTCCCCCTGGGCGCGCCCCCTTGTCTCGTGGGCCCCTCGAGGCTCCCTCGACCGACTTCTTCCGCCTATATATTCCCATATACCCTAAAAACATCGAATACGAAGATAGATTGGGAGTTTCGCCGCCGCAAGCCTCTGTAGCCAGCAAAAACCTCCCGGGAGCCCGTTCCGACACCCTGCCGGAGGGGGAATCCCTCATCGGTGGCCATCTTCATCATCCCGGTTCTATCCATGATGAGGAGGGAGTAGTTCACCCTCGGGGCTGAGCTTATGTACCAGTAGCTATGTTTTGATCTCTCTCTCTCTCTCTCTCTCTCTCTCTCTCGTGTTCTCTCTCTGGAACGATCTTGATGTATCGCGAGCTTTGCTATTATAGTTGGATCTTATGATGTTTCTGTTGACGCTAGAACGCGTCACACGAACACGTCGATGTGTACCCGCGGCACCGAGGGAGATGCTCCGCAACTCACACCGCGGGAGGCCGACTTCCAGCGCGATACGCAAGACAGCAAGCCGGCGCTTTTGGGACCAGACGCGCCGCTCGCCCGGGAGGGACCCCGTCAGGGCTCGCGGCGACGATTGGCTGCTCGAGGTCGGTCTTACCGCCCCTAGAGCCTCGTGGATTCGCAGCCTCCAATCTTGAAGAACGACGAAGAACGAGAAGAAAGATACAAGGGGAGAGATAAAAGTAGATGAACACGGAAAAGTAGTAGATTGATTGATCGATTGTGTGTTGTTCAATCGGCCGTCACCCCTTAGTTATATAAGAGGCGGCTGGACTTCCCGTGCAAGGAAAAGACTTGGATTCACGTCCAAAACCCTAGTCAAATTCGAATTGGTTTTGTCCGAACTTTCCAAAACTGTTCGGTTTAAACTGGCTGCACCTTGCGGGTCTTTTTTGTGGCGGTAAACAATCTCGGATGGAAATGAGCCCAAAAGCAATCTTGACCGATTCGACGAGGCGAACAACTTTTATGTTGAACGTTTTTTGATCAGAGGTCATCTTGAGGGTCAAATGGGTCGCGCAAAATAGGCTATCCCTCGCGCTACCCATCAGACAGGGTGTCTGGTGGGGCGCGCCAGTTTTTGCCTCCTGACAGGGCTGTATTCCGATGGCTCTAACTTTTGCATACAAACTCAGATTGGAACAATTTTTATATCAAAATCAATCGTTTCGACGAGACGAAGACAATCCGTGTAGATAATGTTTCTATTGAGGTCGTGTTGGGGGCTTAATCAGCCAAACTGTACTCTGAATATAAGATCTTAGTACTTTGAGCATAGTTTTGGCCTTCGAGATGAAATCGGACTGCGATGACCCAAACTTCAAAGATGTTCATATCGACAATACGGAACTCTTTCATGAAGATCACTTCTCCATTTGAGGCCATCTTAAATAAGTTATTGACCGTGCCAAAATCTGGTGTCAACACATGCCCCCCTGTTTTTCGGCAAAGTTTGTGTGCCGAAAAATAACTTCCGCATAGCTTGTTCTAAGGACGATGTCAACACTCCATCGGCCATTTTGCATGTTCTTAGGACGACAAGTATATATCGGCCATTGCTTGTTTGAACCTCTTGATGCAAACTTGGGTGAAAACTTCTCAACTTCTATAACAATCCGGTGATAAGGTTCCATAGATCAAAACCATCCTTCGAACCATATTGTTCACCCTTTCGCTAGGATTTTGCAGATAATCAAGAATGAACTTCCTCCAATCCTTACTTCGCCTGCATAAAAGTTTCATTAGTGGCCGAAGCGGTGGGCTTCGATTCAGCCTTACCTATGTTGACAAGACCTAGCATCGGCTATTGATAGAAATGCAATACACCATGGTTAACATAGTAGCCGGACGCTTGCTGTGCCAACTCTTTCGAATTATCATGCCTAGATATATGATCAATTTCAAAGCAACCCAAGGTAAATCTTGCATCTAGACATACCAAAAGATAAACTATAAGTGATCCGTCAAAACATTGATAACCCTTGGATATTTGTTGCACTACTAATAACGAATCACCGGAAGCCTCAATATGTATAGCACCTATATCAAGGCAAAGCGCCAATCCGAATGACAATGCATATTCGACTTTGATGATTGTGCAAAAATATTATAAGCGGCCTGAGGCTTCACAAAATAGCTCCATATGGAGATAAATAAGCAACACCAACACCTTGGCCATTGACACAAATTTACCGTCGAAAATAATCTCCATAGTACTAGAAAGACAAGGGCAATATCAATGAACATGTACCTCGTTTTGGCCTCTAATTGAACTAAGGACGATGTTAGGATACTACATCAGCCATGCTTTGACATATTCTTAGGGCGATAGATAAATACCGGCCATCAACATAATGCCCATGTAGAATTCATTCACCAAATCATGTATAGCTGAAATAAACAAATGAAATAGCAATCAAATATTTCGGCCCTTTGGATTAGCAAGAAAAAATGTAGCTAATAAAATGTATAGAGATTTGGTAATACCCTCTCATGATGCAGAAAATTATGTCGCTTCCATGGATTAAAATAAATCCAGGGAGGGTAATTTATCATACCTGATGATGAATTCCATGGCAAAGGCATCAATGGTATGGTTGAAGAATATGGATGATGTGCTAACCGAAGATTTTGATGGGGTGATGCAAACCTTCGGCTTAACTGTTTTTGGCTTCCATCCTTCTCTTTCTTCACTTTTGTAACACTTGTTGCAATAGAAGGTTGCACATCACTTTCATTTTGACTGCTCCTCTTCGGAACCCATGCCATGTTCTTCTTTTTCAGCTCTTGTGCACTAAGTTTTTGTAATTCCTTCTTTCGCCAATACGATAAACCGAGTGGGCATCTCGGCTGTGATTTTGTTTCAACAATGGCAACTCTTTTTGGGCCTTGTGCACCCTCAACTTCTTTTCTTCAGATTTGGCACTCTGATTTTTATCAATTGATTGTTTGTCTCATTGCCTTTAGTAGCCAATGTCAACACTTTAATTGGCTCTTTTTCATTTGAGATCAAATCTGAAATTGCACTCTTACGACCATCTCTTTTAATGCGGTAAACCTGCTTGACCACCTCTTTCTTCTTCCTTGAGCTCTGGACCGATTCCTTATGATTGAAACGGTCTTTGACGCGTGATTGTTCAAATGTTGATCTTCTTGGAGCTGCATAGTATTGGTGAGATGGTCTAGAATAAGATGGAGAATGTGCCCTTGTATCATACCTGTCCCATGATGAATATGTATCTATATGAGCATAGGGAGGCATCCACGGCATTGGCATTGGCGGCCCAAAATAAGGATATGAATATGTTGCATTAAAATTATCACTTTGCCAATACCAATCCTCATATTTGCGCCTTGGGGGTGATCTTGGTTTCTTTGCATGATTTGGCCGATAAGCATTCTTCTCTTCACTCTTCTTTTGATATTTATCCAATAGTTCGAAAGTGACTTTCGGCTTTTTACCTTTGTGCTTACATCGGCCTTTGTTTTCTTTGATTGTGCTTGCACCGATCTTTGGATTTGCTTGCTGCCCCCAGTACTTGGCATCTCCATTGTAGCTTCGATGGAATTGTCACCCTCAAGATTATGTTCATTATGTTCTTCAACAACTTCTTTACTTGAAAGCTTGATCCCATCACCTGTAGTTTTTACCTTCTCTTTAAATGTATCGGCTTGAAGCAGTCGATGCAAAAACTTTTTGCCATCAGGACCAATCGGAATAGACTGGTCATCTCTTAGTGTTTCAACAAACTTCAATCGTCCTTTTTCAATGGCCGATTTAACTATTTGACAGAACATGTTGCAATCCTCAAAATTATGCTTGAACGAATCATGCAACTTACAATACATTCGTCCTTGGATAGATGGCTCAACATGGTGACCAAGAATTCTTATGTACTTATTTTTCAGCAATAAATCAAATATTTGGTCACACATGCTTGAATTGAAGGTAAACTTCTTGTTTTCTAGCCGATCTTGCTGTTTGAACGGCTTTGGAGATAAGCAAACGAATGGTTCAGATTTGGAATCTCCCCATTCGGCTATGCATTGTGTTTTCCACTCTATCTCCGATGTCTTTGGATAAGATATTATATTAGCATCGGTTTTCTCAATAGAATTTAACCTTGGCTTTAAATTTCTGAAACGAAGATATTTAGAACATACATGTCTCAGTTGAGACCAAGTGCAAGCCAAGTACGAAATAAGCAAAGCTACCCAACTAGATATGAACTTTAGATAAAGCAACGGGGAAAGCTTTGGCTGTAACAATAAGTCATTATCGGTCTTTATAAATGGCGCAATGGTTTGACCGATATGTTCCATAACAATTTTATTGCTAACAAGTAAATTACCCTTCTTCATTGGTCTTTCAAAATTACTTATGAGAATATTTCTTATAGATGCATCAATAATGAAGTTGCGACCAAATCTGAAAATAGGTAAATTACTCGCTATGCATACCTCTTCAAATATGTTGGGAGAGCATGATGGTGGTGCCATTTGAAGAACATCTTGCTCCGTCTTTGGATGGCTCCCCAACACCTTGTCATCATCTTTTTCTTGAATCCGTGCATCATTGCTTTGAAGATTTTGTCGGCCGAACTTTGTTCGGCTACTTGTTCTTGTCCTTGAAGCTTGTCAATTTCTACGGCACGGAACTCATAGGGCAGGAAGTAGGTTCCATTAACTTCAGAAAAATCAAGCACCGTTGTTTTCTATGCTTGCCATGCCCTTTCTCAATAATGCTTGCCTCGTTGGATTTGATGGATTCAGAATATATACTACTTGATTCGGCTTTTTCAACCGAAGCACTTTCATGTTCCGAATCATCCTTCTTTTCATTGATACTACCAATTGGCAATGCTTCTTTTATCTGAGCCAATTCTTTTTCTATTTGTTTCTGACGGCGAGCGGCAAAATTAGCTTTAAGTTTTTTCTCAATTTCAGCCCACTCCGGATATGATTGCCCCCAAATGCATTTAGATTCTTTCAGCAATGACACACGGGTGTTGCCGAAATTTTGCAATTGTGTAGGGGGTGTATAATATGATGTAGTACTAGGTGAAGGCATATGCATTGTTGTAAGACCATACTTTTGCTCGCCAATTTTATCAATTGGCAAAGATTCATCTTCTTGCAAAACTCTAGCTTTTATTGCGGCATAATCAGGAAATAGCCCCTTTTCATGTTGTTCAAGGCAAAGAGCACTAATTCTTTTATTTTGGGCTAAACTCTTCAATGCGGCCACCACTACCTCATCTTCTACAATGTTGGGCACAACCGTTCCTGTAAAATTTACATTCATTCGGCTATAACCAGGAAGGTGTGAAGCCGAATTATGAGCATCTACAGTTGTGTATGGTGCCGAAGAATTAGTAACATGAGGTGTAGCATATGACGGTTGAGAGTAACTGGCCGAATAGCCACTAGTAGCATGGCCAATTCTCTCATTCATCGGCATGGTTGGATTACTATATTGCACATTAGCTGCCGATGAATAAAAGGGTGAAACACTTTCTTGTATAGCATTGGAAATTCTAACTTGGGGTGTTTCAAATTGATTAATCGAACTCATCATGTTGCTCATCGGCATATGAATTTGCTGGGTTGCCGATGCGTGTGAGTTGGGATACATATGGTGCATGTTACTAATATCATATTACTTTGAATCGGCCCTTGCACATAGTTAGTTGCATGATTGAAAAAACTAGGGTTGGCCGATAGAGTATACTCAGTGAATGATCTAGTAACACCATATGAATTATTTGCATCTACATAAAAGGATTGGGTATTCATATTACCTTTGTAGACTGCAAACCCTAGATGACGATCTCTTTGTAGCAAGAATGGGCCGGAGACCGTTCGAAGCTTCGTCCCCAGCGGAGTCGCCAAAAAGTGTGTTGACGCTGGAACGCGTCACACGAACACGTCGATGTGTACCCGCGGCGCCGAGGGAGATGCTCCGCAACTCACACCGCGGGAGGCCGACTTCCAGCGCGATACGCAAGACAGCAAGCCGGCGCTTTTGGGACCAGACGCCCCGCTCGCCCGGGAGGGACCCCGTTAGGGCTCGCAGCGACGATTGGCTGCTCGAGGTCGGTCTTACCGCCCCTAGAGCCTCGTGGATTCGCAGCCTCCAATCTTGAAGAACGACGAAGAACGAGAAGAAAGATACAAGGGGAGAGATAAAAGTAGATGAACACGGAAAAGTAGTAGATTGATTGATCGATTGTGTGTTGTTCAATCGGCCATCACCCCTTAGGTATATAAGAGGCGGCTGGACTTGCCGTGCAGGGAAAAGACTTGGATTCACGTCCAAAACCCTAGTCAAATTCGGATTGGTTTTGTCCGAACTTTTCAAAACTGTTCGGTTTAAACTGGCTGCACCTTGCGGGTCTTTTTTGTGGTGGTAAACGATTTCGGATGGAAACGAGCCCAAAAGCAATCTTGACCGATTCGACGAGACGAACAACTTTTATGTTGAACGTTTTTTGATCAGAGGTCATCTTGAGAGTCAAATGGGTCGCGCAAAATAGGCTATCCCTCGCGCTACCCATCAGACAGGGTGTCTGGTGGGGCGCGCCAGTTTTTGCCTCCTGAGAGGGCTGTATTTCGATGGCTCTAACTTTTGCATACGAACTCGGATTGGAACGATTTTTATATCAAAATCAATCGTTTCGACGAGACGAAGACAATCCGTGTGGATAATTTTTCCATTTGAGGTCGTGTTGGGGGCTTAATCAGCCAAACTGTACTCTGAATATAAGATCTTAGTACTTTGAGCATAGTTTCGGCCTTCGAGATGAAATCGGACTGCGATGACCCAAACTTCAAATATGTTCATATCGACAATACTGAACTCTTTCATGAAGATCACTTCTCCATTTGAGGCCATCTTAAATAAGTTATTGACCGTGCCAAAATCTGGTGTCAACAGTTTCTCCCCCTCTACTCTCTTGTGATGAATTGAGTTTTCCTCTTGAAGTTATCTTATCGGATTGAGTCTTTAAGGATTTGAGAACACTTTATGTATGTCTTGCCGTGCTTATCTGTGGTGACAATGGGATATCACGTGATCCACTTGATGTATGTTTTGGTGATCAACTTGCGGGTGAACCTATGCATAGGGGTTGGCACACGTTTTCATCTTGACTCTTCGGTAGAAACTTTGGGGCACTCTTTGAAGTACTTTGTGTTGGTTGAATAGATGAATCTGAGATTGTGTGATGCATATCGTATAATCATGCTCACGGATACTTGAGGTGACAATGGAGTGTCTAGGTGACATTAGGGTTTTGGTTGATTTGTGTCTTAAGGTGTTATTCGAGTACGAACTCTTGAATAGATTGATCCGAAAGAATAACTTTGAGGTGGTTTCGTACCCTACCATAATCTCTTCATTTGTTCTCCGCTATTAGTGGCTTTGGAGTGACTCTTTGTTGCATGTTGAGGGATTGTTATATGATCTATCTATGTTATTATTGTTGAGAGAACTTGCACTAGTGAAAGTATGAACCCTAGGCCTTGTTTTCTATCATTGCAATACCGTTTACGCTCACTTTTATCATTAGTTACCTTGCTGTTTTTATATTTTCAGATTACAAAAATCTATATCTACCATCCATATTGCACTTGTATCACCATCTCTTCGCCGAACTAGTGCACCTATACAATTTACCATTGTATTGGGTGTGTTGGGGACACAAGAGACTCTTTTTTGTTTGGTCGCAGGGTTGTTTGAGAGAGACCATCTTCATCCTACGCCTCCCACGAATTGATAAACCTTAGGTCATCCACTTGAGGGAAATTTGCTACTGTCCTACAAACCTGTGCACTTGCAGGCCCAACAACGCCTACAAGAAAAAGGTTGTGTAGTAGACATCACTCAACATGTTGGATGATCCATGACAATATACTTTAATTCGGATATGAGAAAAAGTAACCCATTACGTTGTCTTCCTTGTCCAACATCAACTCTTTAGCATGTCATATTTTAACGAGTGCTCACAATCATAAAATATGTCCAAGATAGTATATTTATATGTGAGAACCTCTCTTTCTTTATTACTTCCTATTAATTGCAATGATGACCAAAACTATGTTTGCCAACCCTCGACAACTTTTAATCATCATACTCTTTATATGTGAATTCATTACTCTCCACAAGATCAATATGATCTCTTTATTTCTTTTTACTCTTATTATTCCTTTAAGATCATAGCAAGATAGCAAAGCCCTTGACTCAACACTAATCTTTATTATATAGCTCACATACTCGATTATATAGAGGGATCATAAAGCAAAACTCAAAACTAGATCATACTAAAACTTTATTCTACTAGATCAAGATATCACTAAAAGGATCAAACTAAGAAAAAGGTAAAGATATGAGTGTGATGGTGATACGATACCGGGGCACCTCCCCCAAGCTTGGTAGTTGCCAAGGGGAGTGCCCATACCCATGTGTTTAGGTCTCCTTTGCTGGTGAAGAAGGTGGTGATGATGATGGATAGTCGCACATCGAGCGTAGGAGCTCGTCCACTTTGCGGATAATGCCCTTGAGTGCGACGATATGATCCTTCAACAAAATATTTTCATGTGTGAGATACTTGTTGTATGCGAGCTAACTCAATCATCTTGAAAGCTTCAATCTCAGTAGGGGTAAAGAGGTTGCGAAGAGGTTGAATGATGTCTTCTTCTTCTGCCACCGGAGCTTGATCCTCCATGGCCTTCTTGATCCCATCATCCTTGTTGATCTCCCCGGGTTCTTATCTCTTCAGCTCTATCTTCAATAGCCAAGCATCCTTGTCTTCCTTGTTGGAGGAAGGTGGCGTCATGATGCCTGGCCTTGACAAATCTGATAGAAAACAGCTCAAAATAAAGACAGAGGATATTTGCGTGATACGGTGGTCAAAACCTTCGGGAGATTATATAATGAATTTTTACCGACCAAAAGAAGTATCGTGCAAGAAAACGGAGTCCGGAAAGCACACGAGGTGCCCACGAGGCAGGGGGCGCGCCCAGGGGGTAGGGCGCGCCCTCCACCCTCGTGGATGCCTTGTGTCCTTTCCGGACTACTTATTATTTCCCTATTTTCTTAAATATTCCAAAACGGAGAAAAAATGCTATTAGAACTGTTTTGGAGTCAGATTACTTACCATACCACATACCTATTCCTTTTTGGAGTCTGGAACGTTCTGGAAAGTGTCCCTTATGTATTCCTCCGGGGTTACGGTTTCAATAACATTAGTTTCAACATTTATAGGATTACTTGAGATAAAATGTTTGATTATTTGACCGTTCACCACCTTCAGATTTGTGCCTTCGAAGTTGTTGATTTTTATGGCACCGGAACGATAGACCTCCTCGATAACGTAAGGGCCTTCCCATTTAGAGAGAAGTTTTCCTGCAAAAAATCTTAAACAAGAGTTGAATATCAACACATAGTCACCTACATTAAACTCATGCCTTTGTATCCTTTTGTCATGCCATCTTTTAACTTTTTCTTTAAACAATTTGGCATTCTCATAGGCCTGAGTTCTCCATTCATCAAGTGAGCTAATGTCAAATAACCTTTTCTCACCGGCAAGTTTGAAATCATAATTGAGCTCTTTAATGGCCCAATATGCCTTATATTCTAGTTTGAGAGGTAAGTGACATGCTTTTCCATAAACCATTTTATATGGAGACATACCCATAGGATTCTTATATGCAGTTCTATAAGCCCATAATGCATCATCAAGTTTCTTGGACCAATTCTTTCTAGAACTATTAACAGTCTTTTGCAAAATTAGTTTAAGCTCTCTGTTACTCAATTCTACTTGACCACTAGACTGTGGGTGATATGGAGATGCAATTCTATGATTAACATCATACTTAGAGAGCATCTTACGAAAGGCACCATGAATAAAATGTGAACCACCATCAGTCATTAAGTATCTAGGGACTCCAAACCTCGAAAAAATAACTTCTTTAAGCATCTTAATAGAGGTGTTATGATCAGCACTACTAGTTGGAATAGCTTCTACCAACTTAGTAACGTAATCAACAGCAACTAGAATATGTGTATATCCATTAGAGGAAGGAAACGGTCCCATATAATCAAAGCCCCAAAGATCAAATGGTTCAATAACAAGAGAATAATTCATAGGTATTTCTCGACGTCTACTAATAGTACCAATTCTTTGACATTCATCACAAGACAAGACAAACTTACGGGCATCCTTGAAGAGAGTAGGCCAATAAAAACTGGATTGCAATACCTTATGTGCAGTTCTATCTCCAGCGTGGTGTCCTCCATATGCCTCGGAGTGACACTTTCGTAGGATCTGTTCTTGTTCATGCTCAGGTACACAACGTCTAATAACACCATCTACTCCTTCTTTATAAAGGTGTGGGTCATCACAGAAGTAATGTCTTAAATCATAGAAAAAAATCTTTTGCTGGTATGTGAAACTAGGTGGTATGATTTAGCAATAATCTAATTAGCATAATCAGCATACCATGGAGCAGTACGAGAAGCATTTATGACAGCTAATTGTTCATCAGGAAAGCTATCATCAATAGGTAGTGGGTCATCAAGAACATTCTCTAACCTAGACAAGTTGTCTGCAACGGGGTTCTCATCTCCCTTTCTACCAATAATATGCAAATCAAATTCTTCTAGCAAGAGAACCCATCTAATAAGTCTAGGTTTAGCATCTTTCTTTTCCATAAGATATTTAATAGCAGCATGATCAGTGTGAACAGTTACTTTAGAATTGACAATATAAGGTCTGAACTTATCACAAGCAAATACAACTGCTAAGAATTATTTTTCAGTAGTAGCATAATTTCTCTGGGCACTGTCTAGATTTTACTAGCATATTGAATAACTCTTTGTCCTAGAACAGCACCTACGGCATAATCACTAGCATCACACATAATTTCAAAGGGTAAATTCCAATCAGGTGGCTGAACAATAGGTGCAGAAACCAAAGCTTTCTTAAGTACTTCAAATGCTTCTACACAATCATCATCGAAGACAAAAGGAATATCTTTTTGTAAGACATTAGTCAGAGGCCTGGAAATTTTAGAGAAGTCCTTAATGAACCTCCTATAAAAACCGGCATGACCAAGGAAACTCCTTATACCTTTAATGTCCTTGGGACACGACATCTTTTCAATAGCATCAACTTTAGCTTTATCAACTTCAATACCTCTTTCAGAAATTTTATGCCCCAAGACAATACCTTCATTAACCATAAAGTGGCACTTCTCCCAATTCAAGACGAGACTAGTCTTCACATCTCTGCAAAACTTGATCAAGGTTGCTCAAGCAATCATCAAAAGAAGATCCATAAACGGAGAAATCATCCATGAAAAACTCACAAATCTTTTCACAAAAGTCAGAGAATATATCCATCATGCATCTTTGAAAGGTAGCAGGTACATTACATAAAGCAAAAGGAATACGTCTATAAGCAAAAGTACCGAAAGGGCAAGTAAAAGTGGTCTTTTCTTGGTCCTCTACTGACACAGGTATTTGAGAGAAATCAGAGTAACCATCTAGAAAGCAAAAATGTGTATGTTTAGATAATCTTTCTAGCATTTGATCAATAAAAGGTAGAGGGCAATGATCCTTTTTAGTAGCTTTATTTAATTTGAGGAAATCAATTACCATCCTATAACCCGTGACAATTCTTTGCGGGATCAATTCATCTTTATCATTAGGAACGACAGTAATACCTCCCTTCTTAGGGACACAATGGACAGGGCTTACCCACTGCCTATCAGCAACAGGATAAATTATACCTGCCTCGAGGAGCTTTAGTATTTCCTTTCTTACCACTTCTTTCATCTTAGGATTTAACTGTCGTTGGTGATCAATTACTGGTTTGGCGTCTTTCTCCATATTTATTTCGTGTTGACATAGAGTGGGACTAATGCCCTTAAGATCATCAAGAGTATATATAATAGCAGCACGATGCTTCTTCAAAGTTTTCAATAATCTTTCCTCTTCCTACTCTGAAAGGTTAGCACTAATAATAACAGGATATATCTTCTTTTCATCAAGATAAGCATATTTAAGAGTATCAGGTAATGGTTTAAGCTCAAACACGGGATCACCCTTGGGTGGTGGAGGATCCCTTAAGATTTCAACAGGCAAGTTCTGTTTCAAAATGGGTCCCTGTTTAACGAATACTTCATCTATCTCCCTTCTTTCATTCATAAACATATCATTTTCATGGTCTAGCCAATATTGTTCTAAAGGATCATTAGGAGGCACGGCAATAGAAGCAAGACCAATAATTTCATCCTTACTAGGCAATTCTTTATCATGGGGTTATCTACGAAATTTAGCAAAATTAAACTCATGAGACATATCCCCCAAACCAATAGTAACAACATCCTTTTCGCAATCTATCCTAGCATTAACAGTATTCAAGAAGGGTCTACCAAATATAATGGGACAAAAATCATCTTGTGGGGAACCAAGGACAAGAAAATTAGCAGGATATTTAACTTTCCCACACAAGACTTCAACATCTCTAACAATCCCAATTGGTGAAATAGTATCTCTATTGGCAAGCTTAATTGTAACATCAATTTCTTCTATCTCAGCAGGTGCAATATCAAGCGTAATTTCTTTATATAAGGAATGAGGTATTGCACTAGCGCTAGCACCCATATCACATAAGCCATGATAACAATGATCTCCTATTTTAACAGAAATAACAGGCATGCCTACAACAGGTCTATGTTTCTTAGCATCGAGTCTAGCAATTCTAGCAGCCGCATCACAGAAATAAATAACATGCCCATCAATATTATCAGCCAAGAGATCTTTAACCATAGCAATGCTAGGTTCAACTTTAATTTTCTCAGGTGGTGTATTTGTTTCAATATTACTCTTACAAACCACAGTTGAAGCTTTAGCATGATCCTTTATCCTAACATGGAAAGGTGGTTTCTCAATATAAGTAGCAGGAACAATAGGATCAGTATAAGTGATAGTCTTTTCTTCAACTTTAATAGGTGCAACTACTTTTACTTCAGTGGGGGGATTATATTTAAACCACTTATTCTTAGGGAGGTCAACATGAGTAGAAAATGATTCACAGAAGGAAGCTACTATCTCAGAGTCAAGTCCATATTTAGTGCTAAATCCACGAAAAGCATCGGTATCCATAAAAGATTTAACACAGTCAAACTTAGGTGTTATACCTGACTCCTTACCTTCGTCGGGATCCCAATCTTCAGAGTTGTGTTTAATTCTTTCCAATAAATCCCATCTGAATTCAATAGTCTTCATCATAAAAGAACCAGCACAAGAAGTGTCGAGCATGGAGCGATTGTTGTGAGAAAGTCGAGCATAAAATTTTTGAATAATCATTTTTCTTGAGTGCTCATGATTGGGGCATGAATATAACATTGATTTAAGCCTCCCCAAGCTTGAGCGATGCTTTCTCCTTCGCGAGGACAAAAATTATATATATAATTACGATCACGATGAACAAGATGCATAGGATAAAACTTCTGATGAAATTCCAATTTCAATCGTTTATAGTTCCATGATCCCATATCATCACATATCCTATACCATGTCAATGCATCTCCTATCAAAGATAAAGGGAAGACCTTCTTCTTGATAACATCATCGGGCATACCTGCAAGCTTAAATAATCCACAAACTTCATCCACATAGATTAAGTGTAAATCGGGATGTTCGATCTCCTGTAAAGGGATTAGCTAGCAGTTTCTCTACTATACCCGAAGGAATTTCAAAGTAAACATTTTCAGTAGGTTCAGTAGGTTGAGGAGCAACTCTTTGCTCTACTGGTCGGGGTGAAGATACCCCGAACAAGCCCCTCAAAGGATTATGTTCCATAGTAACAAGTGACAGTAAATTTCAGCACACTATATAAATTTTTCCTTACCAAGTTCCACTTACCAAAGGAGTCTTGATGACCCACAAGTGTAGGGGATCTATCTTAGTCCTTTCAATAAGTAAGAGTGTCGAACCCAATGAAGAGCAGAAGGAAATGACAAGCGGTTTTCAATAAGGTATTCTCTACAAGCACTGAAATTATCGGTAACAGATAGTTTTGTGATAAGGTAATTTGTAATGGGTAACAAGCAATGAAAGTAAATAAGGTGCAGCAAGGTGTCCCAATCCTTTTTGTAGCAAAGGACAAGCCTGGACAAGTTCTTATATAGAGAAAAGCGCTCCCGAGGACACATGGGAATTATCGTCAAGCTAGCTTTCATCACGCTCATATGATTCGCGTTCGTTACTTTGATAATTTGATATGTGGGTGGACCAGTGCTTGGGTACTGCCCTTTCTTGGACAAGCATCCCACTTATGATTAACCCCTATTGCAAGCATCCGCAACTAAAAAGAAGTATTAAGGTAAACCTACCATAGCACGAAACATATGGATCCAAATCAGCCCCTTACGAAGCAACTCATAAACTAGGGTTTAAGCTTCTATCACTCTAGCAACCCATCATCTACTTATTACTTCCCAATGCCTTCCTATAGGCCCAAATAATGGTGAAGTGTCATGTAGTCGGCATTCACATAACACCACTAGAGGAGAGACAACATACATCTCATCAAAGTATCGAATGAATACCAAATTCACATGACTACTTATAGCAAGACTTCTCCCATGTCCTCAGGAACAAACGTAACTACTCACAAAGCATATTCATGTTCACAATCAGAGGGGTATTAATATGCATTAAGGATCTGAACAAATGATCTTCCACTGAATAAACCAACTAGCATCAACTACAAGGAGTAATCAATGCTACTAGCAACCCACAGGTACCAATCTGAGGTTTTGGGACAAAGATTGGATACAAGAGATGAACTAGGGTTTGAGAGGAGATGGTGCTGGTGAAGATGTTGATGGAGATTGACCCCCTCCCAATGAGAGGATTGATGGTGATGACGATGGTGATGATTTCCCCCTCCCGAAGGGAAGTTTCCCCGGCAGAACAGCTCCGCCGGAGCCCTAGATTGGTTCCGCCAAGGTTTCGCCTCGTGGCGGCGGAGTTTCGTCTCGAAAGGTTTCTTATGATTTTTCCAGGGTAAAAAACTTCATATAGCAGAAGATGGGCACCGGAGGGCTGCCGGGTGGCCCACGAGGCAGGCGGCGCGCCCAGGGGGGTAGGGCGCGCCGCCCCCCTAGTGGCCAGGGTGTGGGCCCCCTCTGGTATTTCTTCCATTCAGTATTTTTTTCTTAAATCCAAAAATGAATTTCGTGGAGTTTCAGGACTTTTGGAGCTGTGCAGAATATGTCTCTAATATTGATATAAAAGCATGATGCAAAATGGACGTATTAGTTGCCTCTATTTAGAATGTCATTGTCGTTTGGATCACGAGAGTCTGAGTGCTGTAGATGGGTGCGTTTTGGTGGTGTAGCAAGACTTCTTATGAACTATCATGTGTTGTTGTTTATGTCAGTAGTAGTGACTAGATAGTGTTTGAATCTTTTATATATCGTTTTTTTGAATTGTTTATTGTCTCAAACTGCTGGTGGGCTAAATGAGGGCATCACCATTCTCAAGTGTTCAGAGTATATCTCCTTTTTTCAAGTTATAATTTGAGCTTAGTGTGTTTTAGATGATATACACTTGTTTGGGCCAGTGAGGTGTCGTTGAAAATGGGCTGAGTAGTAATGCAATGCCAAGCAGGTCAATTATGACTCTCAGGCCGGGCTCTCAAAAAGATCCTCAAAAGAAAAGGTCGGGCTCTCAAAAAAAGAAAGAACAAGGACTCTTAGGCCGACATGTGGGCGCCACTGGTGTTTTCGTCCGCTTGCGCGCCAAGAGCATATTGGCGCGTGTTCGAAATCCATGCTACCTTTTCATCCCCAATCTCCTACCCCTCCCCCACCTCTGGAATCTATATTCCTACTCCAGTTCCCCCAAATCCCCCTCATGTACTCCATGTACTCAAGCACACTATCATGTCGCCGGTCAATGCGGGTCTCCGAGCCAGAGATCCTGAGGTCTGTCCTGCCTTGGAGCGCTGTGTGCTGTCGCTCAACAGTGCCATGGCGGCGCTTGACGACCAGTTTGATGGCAGATGGTAACCATCAACAGTGACCGCCCTCCCGTCTCACCGGACGACCTTGTCAAAGCTCTTGGCATTGTGCACGACATCCAAATAAGTGACTTGCTCGTCGAAGTCTCTTCGCCATCGTATGATTTCTTCGTCAGGTTCCGGACAACTTTCGAGTGCAGTCGTGCCTTCGAATCCTCCCGGCGTTTGTTCCACGATAGCGCACTGGTGAGCTTTGATAGGTGGCACCCAGGATGGGGCTCGGTGCCCTCTGAGCTTGAGTTTTTTAACAAAGCATACCTTCCATGCCATGCCTCGACGTGCTTGGAACAGCGAGTCCATGAATGAGCTTATCAACGACCTTGGAGGTGAGATCGTAAGTATGTTTGTTCCTCCAGACAGTTGGGCTCTGACGGTTATGGCATGGATGAAGAAGTCGTCCACCATACCGAAGGTGATTGGTGTTGAGATACTGGTGCAGGAATCGGGGTTGTACTATTTGTCGCCACCAAGGCCGCCGCGGACCACGTTAGGGATGTACCTATATCGAGTGTTCGTGCATGTCGAAGAAGTGGTCAATCCATCAATCAAAGTCCTGTCGCCGCCGCTGGTGCCAGGGTCTGTTGACGATGTCCATTACAGGAGTCAACGTTAGACTTTCCCCGTGTTCCCCGGAATGATGGATGGCACAGGGCCTAATCCATCGCGCGGCGGAGGCCACTGCTTCTTTGGGAGAAGAGGCAGGGATGGCTGCCTGTATGTGCTCTAATTTGAGGTAACAACTGAATCTTGTCAGATACTAGTTAAATCCGAGCTATCGGTGTGAAGCACTGATGTTCTAGTACATTTGATTGTGACATGTTCTATTTTTGTAGCTGAACTTTTTTTAGAAAGGGTTGTACATCAACTTAATGTGCTAGCAGAACGTATTGTGTTGTCTGTCTGTTTTCTTTGCACAATATTCAAGATATTTCCCCGTCACTGGTAAAGACAATGAATCGTTATGTATGAGTTCATTGGTTTCAACATAGCCCTACCCGTAGCGATCCACTACTTCCACATTGACTGTGCCACCTGCATGAAATTTTTGTATGCTAGTTCAGTGTGCTATGATATTCTATATGATTGTGTCAACTATATAAGTTTTTACTACGCATCAACAATGCATATGGCTGAAAGATGTATTTACGAGCATCGACCGGTGGGTCTCTCTCTCTCTCTCTCTCACACACACACACACACACACACACACACAAAAGTGGGACTCATTGAATTATTTCTTCGCTCGTGACAGCTTTTAATTAGGTTCCACTATACTCTAACTTTTTCTTAAGTTATTAATTGAGCTCAGTGACTTCAAAATGTTATACAGAAGCCTTGTTTGGGCTTTTCCGACATCGTTGAATGTGGGCTGAGTAGCCATGTAAAGTTGTACTGTACTACACAGACCTTTTTTTTAACATCAGCAATGCAACTGGGCCGACAGTTGTACACAATATCCTAAAATAAGCGCAGCCTAGCCTATCTTTCTTTTAATAAAATGCACAACCCATTTCATTTTTATATAATAAGATTACCTAGCCCAACTTAGTTTTTTAATAATATTCATATCTCAATATTATTTTTATATGAAATGCTCAGTCTATACCATCATTGTTTTTTCACCCATCCCAGAAAAAGGGTCCATTTCTACTAAAATCAAATGGCTTATAAATTATCAGAAATGATAAATGCGTTGCATGTACACAATACTATTTTTGACCCAGCTCAGTAAATAGGTGTATTCAAATAAATAATCAAATGTGTTGTAAATTATCATAAATAGTATTTTTTAGAAACAATTATCATAAATAGCAAATCAGCTATTATTATTTTTATCCAGCCTAGGAAATAGATTATTTTTTGAGTCAAAGCCCAGGAAATAGATGTATTGGCAAACAAAATGAAATAGGATGTAAAACCTAAATAAATGGGCTGCATTCCGCCACAACTTTCGAAGCTGACTTTGTTGGCCCACTAGACGAAGCCTGCACAAGGTGTTATCCATTTAGTGAACAAAATGATTTAATGGTCTAAAAGACAGTCAACAAATTGTTCTGACATCTGTAGTCGTTGGATTGACATCCAACAGTGATCCTGCTTCTTCAAGCTCTGATCTAGTTGCTCTTGCTCTAGCCGCCAAAACCATCACCGACTGGAGTGCCTGCATCTGCGTCCCGTGGCCGGCTGTGCTGCCGCGCAGGCCTCACCACCCCACTCTACTCCCAATGATGGCCAGGTCATACCTGTACTCACCCACACCTTCTGTTATTCTCCGGCGAAGGCAGCCTCACCTGGTAGCTGAACCAGTCCCTCGTACTCCCCTCCGCCAGGGACTCTAGTGCCCCTTGTTCCATGACTCCAGACCATTCCCATCTTAGGCCTCGCTGTCGTCCACCGCCTTGGTGCTCTCAGCGCGGTGTGGTCAAGGAACGCCTTCCATCGGAAGAGGACTATACGTGGAGAGGCTGACAGCTGGGTCCACGGCCGCAGCAAGGAAGTGCCTCCTTATTACACGCAAAATAATGATTCCTCTACCTAACAGCGGGACCTACCGGAAGGGCCTCGAAAAAAAGTTTCCCCCTGAGAGCTGGGACCCACCAGCTACATCTTCGTATGCAAGAAAGTGCGTCCGTATTACGGGCAAAAAAATGATTCTCCCCCCTGACAGTTGGGACCCACTAGCTATATCTTCGCATGGAAGGAATTGCCTCCTTATCCTTCCTGACAGCTGGGACCCACCAGCTATATCTTCACACAGAAGGAAGTGCCTCCTTATCCTCCTTGACAGCTGGGACCCACCGGGTCGAACCGTACGTCGGGTTATCTGTCTGGTCATGATCGTGTACGTACATACTGGTCGATCAGTCTCTCTGCAGCGATGAACCGTGTCCGAGTAAGAGATGCACGTGTCGTAGAAGAGGCGCAAACGTAGTATGTCACACGGTCCCGTCTATATATATCATGTACACGTACGTACAACCACGCTGCAAGATATTAAATACGGCTAAGTACATACATACGGGCGGGGTCTCAAATGCGTAATCGCACATACATATGGCCAGGGCTCGTGTACATGGATAGGCAATGGACGATAGTGATGTCGTCCTGTTATCGTCAACTAACCGGCTGGGTCAGAACAGAGGAAACAACGTCGTCTTCACCGAGAGTCAAGTGACTGGGTTGGAATGCATCCTGTTCATCGGGAGTGAAGCCACTAGGTCGGAATGTGCCCTGTTCATGGGGAGCCAACAGGCTTGGACGGAACAGCCGAAACGAGGCATGGCATACCACAGAACGGAGGAAACGGGCCTTCTGTTCGACCGCGTACAGTCGAAACAGGGTCCTGTTCATCGGGAAGGGTCTGGCGTACTGCAAAACGGTGGAAACAGACTTCTGTTTGAGCTCCTACGGTTGAAACGGGGTCCTGTTGATTGGAAGGGGTGTGACGTACCGCAAAACGGTGGAAACGGACTTCTCTTTGACCTCCTACGGCCGAAACAGGGTCCTGTTGATCAGGGGGTGTGGCGTACTGCAAAACGGAGGAAATGGACTTCTCTTCGACCTCCTACGATCGAAACGGGGGTCCTGTTCATCGGGAGGGGTGTGGCATACCTCAAAACGGGACTCCACGGGCTACTGTTCATCCACCGCCGACTTCCTCCAGCCTCCACCTGCTACTGTTCATCCACCGTCGACTTCCTCCAGCCTCCACCAGCTACTGTTCATCCACGTGGTCATGTTCATCCATCCTCCACCGGCTACTGTTCATCCATCCCTCCATGGGGTCCTGTTCATCCAGCCTCCATCAGCTACTGTTCAACCAGCCCTCCACGGGATCCTGTTCAACCAGCCCTCCACGGGATCCTGTTCAACCAGCCCTCCACGTACGGGGTCCCTCCACCGGCTACTGTTCATCCACCCCATTGATGACCCACAAGTGTAGGGGATCTATCGTAGTCCTTTTGATAAGTAAGAGTGTCGAACCCAATGAGGAGCAGAAGGAAATGACAAGCGATTTTCAGTAAGGTATTCTCTACAAGCACTGAAATTATCAGTAACAGATAGTTTTGTGATAAGGTAATTCGTAACGGGTAACAAGTAACAAAAGTAAATAAGGTGCAGCAAGGTGGACCAATCCTTTTTGTAGAAAAGGACAAGCTTGGACAAGTTCTTATATAGAGAAAATCGCTCCCGAGGACACATGGGAATTATCGTCAAGCTAGTTTTCATCACGCTCATATGATTCACGTTCGTTACTTTGATAATTTGATATGTGGGTGGACCGGTGCTTGGGTACTGCCCTTTCTTGGACAAGCATCCCACTTATGATTAACCCCTATTGCAAGCATCCACAACTACAAAAGAAGTATTAAGGTAAACCTAACCATAGCATGAAACATATGGATCCAAATCAGCCCCTTATGAAGCAACGCATAAACTAGGGTTTAAGCTTCTGTCACTCTAGAAACCCATCATCTACTTATTACTTCCCAATGCCTTCCTCTAGGCCCAAACAATGGTGAAGTGTCATGTAGTCGACGTTCACATAACACCACTGGAGGAGAGACAACATACATCTCATCAAAATATGGAACGAATACCAAATTCACATGACTACTTATAGCAAGACTTCTCCCATGTCCTCAGGAACAAACGTAACTACTCACAAATCATATTCATGTTCATAATCAGAGGGGTATTAATATGCATTAAGGATCTGAACATATGATCTTCCACCGAATAAACCAACTAGCATCAACTACAAGGAGTAATCAACACTACTAGCAACCCACATGTACCAATATGAGGTTTTGGGACAAAGATTGGATACAAGAGATGAACTAGGGTTTGAGAGGAGATGGTGCTGGTGAAGATGTTGATGGAGATTGACCCCCTCCCGATGAGAGGATCGATGGTGATGATTTCCCCCTCCCGGAGGGATGTTTCCCCGGCAGAACAGCTCCGCCGGAGCCCTAGATTGGTTCCGCCAAGGTTCCGCCTCGTGGCGCCGGAGTTTCGTCCCGAAAGCTTGCTTATGATTTTTTTTCCAGGGTAAAAGACTTCATATAGCAGAAGATGGTCACCGGAAGGCTGCCAGGGGGCCCACGAGGCAGGGGGGCGCGCCCAGGGGGGTAGGGCGCGCCCCCACCTTCGTGGACGGTGGGTGGTTCCCTCTGGTATTTCTTCCGCTCAGTATTTTTTATTAATTCCAAAAATGACTTTCGTGGAGTTTTAGGACTTTTGGAGTTGTGCAGAATAGGTCTCTAATATTTGCTCCTTTTCTAGCCCAGAATTCCAACTGTCGGCATTCTCCTTCTTCATGTAAACCTTGTAAAATAAGAGAGAATAGGCATACGTATTGTGACATAACGTGTAATAACAGCCCATAATGCGATAAATATCGACATAAAAGCATGATGCAAAATGGACATATCACCCACCTCCTCGATCGGAGTCATGTTCATCCAGCGGCAACGGACTCTACTACCGCGAGATCATGTTCATCCAACCCCCACCGGGAATTGTTCATCAAGAGGCAGCTTCGATCGGCTTTAGTTAGCAGCAGTAGCGAAGGAATCACTCAGGTTCAGTTAACAGCAAGGGATCGATCGGGGTTCAGTAACGTAGCTAGTGTAATCGCTCGGGTTCAGTTAGAGCCCAACGCCTCACTCAGGTTCAGTTAGAGCGCAACGCCTCACACACACACGCGCGTACTTGTATGAGAGAAACACGCAAACCTCCGTGCAACGCTCGGCCCCGACCACCCACCATAACCGGGAACTCCCTGAAATTTTCCTCGCCCTCGCTTCTACCACAATTTTTTCCGTCATGGACGGCCTAAAGGATGTCATGCAGGTGCGTCTCCGGCCTGCCCAGGACGAAAAGACTATTTTCTGTCATGATTTTTTGTCACAGAAGTAGGAGCCCACCACATCTATGATGATACCGGGTTTTGTCACAATTATCATCATAGAAGTGTCATAAGCATGACAGAAAATAATTCGTTCGGCCCAAAATGTCACGGATGAGTCTTTTTCTTTTGTAGTGTGGATGTCCAAAAGGCAACACCCATCATAGACGTATCGTCCATGAGTGCATCCTTAGCTTGGCTCGCCTCCAGCCATGATTGGAACTCCAAAAACACCTCCATTCGCAAGGATTTATACGAGACACATAGATCATGCACCCCATAGGCATCAAAGAGATGATCTAGTACATCCTCAGTTACTTGGTAGATCAACTTGGTGATGGTGATATGCAAAACGCAGCTGTTGGCTGCCTCCTGGTGTATTGGCATTTTGTGGAACAAATGGTGAGTGGTGGAAAGGGACATGAAATTTGCTGGAATTTTCTGTGATTTTTTGAGAATTTCAATGGATGGATCGTACAGCTTTGAATACCAACTGTGATGACGCTGGATCAAGGTGTAACAAATCAACACCGAACAACTCAAATCGATTGATACAAGTGTTCCCGGTGTATGAATCGAATTCACCAAACCTAGGTTCACTGAGGGAATATAATCCAAAGAAGAGAACTGAGGATGGGAGGAGCATAGATCAAGGATAGAAGAGCAAGAGAGAGACTCGTCAGGCCACAAGGGAGGAAGAGCGAGCCGAGGAAGAAGAATCAATTCTGTTTTGTTCTGTTCGATGCCTCCCCTCGCTGCACTCATGTGTCCTTTTATAACTCTTGCTCCAAGGCTTGATCCGCTGGACCGAGCCCATGTACAAAATCCAATGCAGTCCAGTGGTATGTAGGGTGTTACAGCTGCTCAAACAACCATGTCGGGCGCGTCCTGCACTAGCAACAAGCCCCACTGCTCCCATGATGACTTCCTTGGAAGTTGCTGCTCTGGTGCGGGGAACAGTCGTGGGTGAGCCACGACGAGGAGGGGTATGTAGATGATAACATAACGGTCCACTGACGGAGGACGAGGAAGATCCAATGCGGAGGACGGGGAGGAGCTTATTAACTCGTCCCTTGCCATCCTGCTCCTTTTCATAATGAGCTTCTACAGCCTGCCCGGGTCTCTGCACCATGAGATTGCCAGGGTCCAGGGGCGCTTCTTCTGGGCTGGCGAGGGAGACAAGCAGAAGTACCACATGGTTTGATGGACTGAGATCTGTAAGCCGCGCGATCAGGGCGGTCTTGGGATTATGTCCTCCAAGCGGATGAACATTGCCCTCTTGACTAGGTGGCATTGGCGGATTACGAATGGGGAGGGTGGCCTATGGTTTCGCATCATCCAGCAGAAGTACCTTCGGGGCCAACCGCTCGCCTTCTGCCAGCGGTCTGGCGGTTCCCAGTTCTGGCAATCAATCATACAGCTCCTTCCCGTCCTTCGCATTAGATCTTCGATTGCGGTTGGGTCTGGCACTGCCACGCTGTTTTGGTTCGATTGCTGGGCTGGGGACGCCTCCTTCGCGGCTCGTTTTCCTGACCTATTCTCCACCATGGTGGACCCGCGGATTTCTATCGCGGCAGCCTTTATTGACTTAGGGCAACTCGCGTTCCGGCGCCAATTTGGACCGGCAGAGAATGCGGCTTGGCATGACCTGCTCGACTGCATTGCGCTGCATGTGCCTGAGCTAGAGGCCGGTGATGACCGCACCAGGTGGCGGCTAGAGCCATCTGGACTATTCTCTACTAAATCACTCTACCAGGTGATCGCCCCCTCTTCGGGTCCGGAGGCTCTTACCACCATCTGAGAGATCCGGCTCCCCCTGAAAATTAGGATATTCCTGTGGCAATGGATCTGCGTCTGCCTCCCTTCCGGAGTAGAAGTCCTAAAGCGCAACGGCCTTGGCGATGGTCTTTACCTGCTCTGCGGGCCTGAAGAGGATTCGAACCATATCTTTTTCACTTGCGTATCCGCGCAGTTCCTCTGGAGTTGTTTTCGCGAAATAGTTGGTGGAAGCTGGGACCACAACAACTTCCCCGCTCTCTTCGCCGAACTCCAGGCACTACCACCCCCGTCTCGCCACATTAGGTGGCTGACTATCGGGGTGCTTCCCTGGACGCTGTGGACTGTTAGGAATAAGCTTGTGATTCAGCGTATACCTCTTCGTCGTGCTATTGACGCTCTGTTCAAATGGTCTGGTTACCTGCAGCTTTGGCGGCCGCTTAGCCGCCCCAGGGAGAGAGATGCCATCACCTCCATCATCACCAAGCTCCGCGCGATGGCTCTCCGGATGGCTCCGCCGCTTCCCCACCACCACCAGAGCCGGATTAGTTCTACTTCATTGTTGATGCCGCCGCCGTTTGTGTTTGTGCGTGCCTTGTGGTTGTGTTGGGCTTGTTGTGCAGTGCCCATAGCTGAACCCGTGTTGTGTGCTGTGTGTCGTGCGTGTGTGTTGGACCATCCTGCGGTGGCGTCGGGTGTGTGTGTTATTCGAATGTTACCTTGTTGACTTTGTGCTCGGTGGTTGCTTTATTTATAAAGTGGGGCGAAAGCCTTTTTCGGTAATACACATAAAAATGGCCTAATGTATCATAAACTTGTTTTGTACAAAAAAATTGCAAATCATCCGGGAATTTTATTCCAGAGTCACAAGGTTACAAATTAAGAGGTAATAAATCCTCACTACATGGCTTGGTACAACTATAAATTGCCATACAATCTGCTACCCTATTTTGAGTCCTATTAATTGTATTTCTTAATAAATGGTTTAGACTGACGGTCGTCGTCACCGAAAAAATGCGAGAGAGAATATGAAGCCAGATTTTGAATGCCAGTGGGGACTAACTGGTACTCCTTCCATCCGAAAATACTTGTCATCAAAATGGATAAAAAAAGACGTATCTAGAACTAAAATACATCTAGATACATCTCCTTTTCTCCATTTTGATGACAAGTATTTCCGGACAGAGGGAGTAACATCTTTTTAGCGGGTCAGGTACAAGCCCGCTAGTAGTAACCAAACCATCACCAAAACAAAAATGTATTTATTTATCTGCCAAAAAATTACAACGACTACTTGCAGGAATCTTCTATATCTAAAAAGTTAGCCCTCACTAACTTATGTAAAGCATATATATATACGCTATATCACCTCGGTAGAATTGCCAATCAGCCTGATTAGCTTTAGCAATTAATTGAACGCATGCATGTGTCTATATACTCAATTTCTTTTCCGCACTATACCACGCAGACTTTTTTCTAACTCCCTTTCAATTGGGAACCAAGCGCACATATAATCTGATAAAAAATAGGATGCAATATATTATTAATTTAAACATGCATATTCATATAACCAAATTTCACTGAAGCATACCATAACCAATTTCCATGGCAGCGCGCCGTGTATCATCTAGCTGAAAGCTGCAAAAATGTTCTTATATTATGGGTCGAGAAAGCTGCTAAAACGTTTTTATATTATAAGACGGAGGAAGTAGTTAATTTAGATAGCAGTAACTTAGTGCACATGTCTGTATCCTGGCAGATCACACTGCCTACTAGGCGCTAGCTATCATATATTCTGAAATGGAAAGGCAAAAACCGATCACGTAAAAGATGCATAATTCGATCGACCAGTCAGCTAGCCCATGCAGGAATAATGTACTATTTGCATAAAGACGGCCGGCGAGCACGTGTTCAATTCGTCAAAAATTGTTAGGCACGAGCTCCACTTTCCGAAATATTATATACTCCGCCGTGTGATCATCGGAAGCACGTAATATCATGCAGCGTAAAAATGAATATGCGTGCACACATGCTTGCAGCACGCACACGCACGCATTCAATCGAATACGATTCCCATCTAGAATTTCTCTCCCTTTCGATCGGACGTAACGTGTGTGAGTATACATGTACACGGAGGCGCCACCTCAGTGACGGAAAGCTCCTTTCATACAAGGAGTACCTAATGATCTTTGATGGGTTCTGGCTTATCGGGAACATAAGTACAGAGATCGTATAATAAATCCCTACGTAACACATGCACGGATCACAATGAAAGCACAGGTTGGAGGGAGTTTTCGTGCATATTTTTGTATATGACACTAGTCTTTGTTACTACCTTCATAGTGCAAAATAACATACAGTACAAGTAGTATCGCTTCGTACATGATTGCATTTACTATATTATAGACTCATTTTGCTTTGGGTTGCGTTATGTGACAGTAACATATTATGTTACTTCAAACACCTCTTTCCTCATTAACTATATGCTACATAAGCAAACTTGTCTTGGAATGCGTTATGTTACTTGCTAAGTTACTCCCATTATGACCAGCCTAATCCGGAAAGAAACTTTAGCACCGAAGCATATTTCTTTTCAGCAGATAAATCAGTGAGAGATTTTAGCTTTGGGGGCGGTAGACGTGCACCTATGTATCCAACAAGCCAGCCAAATCAATGTGCAATCACGTAAGCACTATCTATGGCTAGCTAGCTAGGAAGTTAAGATAAGCCACAAATTTCTCTCTGCTGCATGCAGCAGATGCTTGAGAGCTTGTGAGTTACTATTAGGGACAAAGCTAGCAGGCAAAAGTAAATTCCACCATGCCGTACACAAAATATATACTTGACAATGAGAGAGAGCATCAATTTTGTTCTCGGCAAAGGCAACATTGGCTTGATCGACCGGCCAGAAATTCCCTTTCGTGGAAAAAACAATGCTGCAAGAGGTGCGCAAAGATAGCTCTCATATTTCTTATTGTTTAAGTAAAGTCGAAAACTGTATGGCGAGTGAATCCTATTCCCCTGAGAATTAGGCTAGCTCTTTTTGTTTTCCTTTCAGGAAAAAGGTGGGTGGGATTCCTCGCACAACATCACATTCTTTCTTTTCAATTTTCCATATGGGAATGCTCAAGCCATAGATTACGCATGAATTATATGTGGATCTCCCTATTGGCAATTAACCAACGCCATCAGTTAATGTCCTGTTTTTGACGTGTCGCGGGGCGGCCGCGACACATGTCAAATTTCGTGACCTCATGATGATCAATCACCTCATGCACTACGTAATTCTGGAAAATAACAATATGCATAGCATATAGCTACCTTTTTTAGCTACCTAGCTAGCTAGAATTTCTTTCTTTCTTCCAACAAATATATTCCAGGTAGCTTATCAAGAACATAAGCTAGCTAGGCACATATATTCTCCCGCGCGCACTACTCAAGTTTAATGAACGTACCATATATTCTGCTTCTCTCCCATCCCTGTGCATGCAGCCAGCTACAGCATCTTCCTGACCTAACCTAGCTAGAAACTAAAGACGCCCTTCTCTTCTCTGGTGCATGCACGCGTATATCGACGTACTAATCACTAGCAGTATAGTATCGCGGTCGCATAAGAAATCTATGTCCTGCGGCTGTCCCCCGTATACATGTCACCTCTACCCCACACCATCGATAAGCTAGCTTCATCCACATCCACCTCTATATATACCCCCTTGATCTCGCCCTCCCTTGCTCCATCAATCACACTGCTACTTATTCATTAGTTTGCATCTTCCATCTCCTGAACTCCACATCGTCCCGGTGCTAGCTCGACCAATTGCATCATCTATCGTTTGTTTTCCCTCAATCTCTAAGCCGATAGAGAGGTGAGAGTTTGAGGGGTAGGTCGGCCGACCGGAGGGGCTGTGGACCATGTCTGGCGTGTGGGTGTTCAAGAACGGGGTGGTGCGCCTGGTGGAGAACCCGGGGAGCGAGCGGACGTCGACGGTGCGGCGGAAGGCGCTGCTGCACACGCCGAGCGGGCAGGTGGTGTCGTCCTACGCGACGCTGGAGGCGAAGCTGACGGCGCTGGGGTGGGAGCGCTACTACGAGGACCCGGCGCTGTATCAGTTCCACAAGCGCGGCTGCCTCGACCTCATCTCCCTCCCCAGGGACTTCAACCACTTCTCCTCCGTCCACATGTACGACGTCGTCATCAAGAACAGGGAGTCCTTCCGCGTCGTCGACGCCTAGCCAGCCCTCTTCCGTCCATGCAGTCTCTCGATCTCGTCTCGTCTGTTCAGCTATAGCTCTTCCATCGTTTGACTTGATTTGCCATGCAGGGTTTGTTGTTAGTGATCGGGATGTTATATACGATTGGTTGTGCCTAATTTGGTTGGGAAGTGTAGTGTGGTAGTGGAGTGAGCGAGGGTACTGTTTTTGCACACATATGTGCGCGTGGTGCCTGAGTATATGCATAGGTTTTCGTTGTGGTGTGTATATGTATGCGTGCTGTGGGGTGTGTAAGATCTCTGTTTTGATGTAAATTAGTGTCCGCGTGATGACTATATATCCATTTACGTTCATTTGCACGTTTCTCTGCATGCACATGCATGATGCATGGCACCAGCCATGTCCTGAACTTGTTGCATGCATATATGGGTATGACTATGTCACATCTAGATGTGTGATAATATCTCACATCTAAATTGACTTCTTCATCTGTTTGTGGCCTCCTCCACTTGTTTTCTTTGTATTTTTTTAACAGTATATACACAAGAAAGGTACCATGATTCCCGTACAGCTACAGGCTCAAAAAAGTTTGGACGTGGCTGCTCAAACAAAAAACGCTACGCATGCACGCTACTGTAGATAAAATCAAGGTGCTTGCTTGTGTGTTTGGTTTGAGGCTAGCTTTGCATGTGCGAGCGAACGAAAGGGAACTTTGGATAAGATTTAAAATTTTGAATATTTTATCAAAATCGTGAACATTTTTTGAAGAAAGAAAAAATGTTGAATTTTTCGAACATATTTTGAATTTTCAAAAAAAGGTTCCAAATATCTTTGAAAAACGCAAACATTTTTAACTTTTTTTAGTCTTTTTGAAAGTTTTAATTCCGAACACTACTTAGAAAATGTGAATAATTATTGAAAATTGATTTTTTTTTAAAGATATTGAACATTTGTGACTTTCTGAAAAAGAAAAAAGAATAATAATCAAATATACCAGTTGCATGTTAATGCCTCACTTGCAACTAGGACAAAAAAAGTGTCAGCCTAGCTGTGAGTCGGTTGTGGATTTGCAACTTGGAAAAAAAAAGTCAAGCCTAGTAGTTAGTCGATGGTGGACTTGCAATTGTGTCAAAAAAATCTTGCCCAATTACGAGTCAAGGACAAACTTGCAACTCGGGAAAATCACAATCAAGGGCCCTGTTGCATGTCAATGAGGAACTTGCAACTGGTTAAAAATGGTCGGGCTTACTTGTGAGTCGATGGTTGACTTGGAACTAGTTTAAAAAAGGGTCAGACCTAGTTGTGAGTCGGTGGTTGACTTCCAACCGAGACCAAAAAAGGTCGGGACCCCAGTCGTGAGTTGAGGGTGGACATGCAATTGGGAGAAACTAAAAGGTCGTGTCCTAGTTACAAGTCGGGGCTGGGATTGCAACTGGGACAAAAAATTCAGGCCCCAGTTGCGAGTCAAGGATGGACTGGCAACCAAAAAGAATGGGCGGGCCCTAGTTGTGAGTTGATGGTGGACTTTCAACTGGGGCAAAAAAGATTTGGCCCCACTTGTGAGTCGAGGGAGGACTTGCTGAAAGAGCAATCATGCCCTTACGTCATGTTTTGATGTTGATGACAATATACATGTAGGGGACTAACAATGGTTGTTAAGTAAATCTCACGTGTTAGTCCCCGGTTCATCGAAGTGTGTGGATCAAGAGCATACAACGTGATTTTACTCAAGGATGAAGCATAAAAATTGATTTCATATTTGTTTTCTTGAGTATTGGATCCCACACTATTAAGAGGGGATCGATAGGGTTAGTTAAAGGCTTGCTCTTGCCACAAAACTAATTGCCATACATGCACATGCTAAAACTTTCTGTTTCTGTCTCTTGGCTGCCGGATGTCCGGGCTTCAAGCCGGATGTCCGGGCCTCACACCAGATATCCGGCCTTCTTGCCGGATATCCGGGCCTAGCCATCCAGAGAACTCTTTTGTGCTGCGCTGCACGACGGATGTCCGGGTGTTTCCCCAGATGTCCGGGCCTACCTGACACGCCGGATGTCCAGGCCCTATCCCGGATGTCCGGCCTCCACTACCCGTAGAACAACTGAGGTTCTGTAACCTATTAGTGATCACGCTGGTTGTCCGGCCATCTGCCGGATATCCTGGCCTTCCTGGTATGTCGGATGTCCGGGCTTGGCCCCCGGATATCCGGCCCCTCTATTTTCTGTTCTGGCTCTGTTTTTGTTCCTCGAACCTTACCAGGCCGGATGTCCGGCCCCTAGCCCGGATGTCTGGGCTGCCCATTCACTTACACTACAACAGCCATAATTGTGCTCACACTATATATAGCCCTTCTTCCCCACGGGAGAGGACTGACCACTCACTTTGAACAAACCCTAGAACACATTTCACTCTCTCTCTCACTCCTGCACACCAAATCTTAGATCCCCAAGGGATTTGAGAGCATTTGAGAGAAGTTGTCCAATCAAGTGATAGATCCACTCCTTCTCCTTCTTTGCACCAAAGGAATTCGTGATTTGAGTAAGTCTTGAGCTTTTCCCCATCGTTCTTGTTACTCTTGGAGGTTGGAGACTCCTAGGCGGTAGGAGTCTTTCGGAGAGGAATCGACCTTTGTGATTACCCCTAGAAAAGTTTGTGAGGGTTTGGAGACCACCCCAAGGTCTACCACTAGTGGTTGAGAAACGCCTCCGTGGTGTTATCTCAAAGGGAAAATAGGGTGAGCCTTCGTGGCGTTGGTGTGCCTTCGTGGTAACATCCACCTCTCTAACGGTGACGTAGCTTCCCTCCAAGGAAGTGAACATCGGCATACATCCTCGTCTCCCGGAGTTGTGGTTATTCCTAACCCTAACTCTCTACTTGTAGTTACTTGTCTCTTAGCACTTACTTATATCATATTGTGCTAACTTCCTTACATAATCGTGTTACTTGCTTAGCACTTAGTACTACTCTTGCCATTGTTAGGCTCACTCTCGTATTCCGCATTATTGCCTAAAATTGCTTAGTAATAATTAAAAATTGTAATTGTACCTATTCACCCCCCCTCTAGGTCCATCTCGATCCTTTCAATTGGTATCAGAGCCTCGTGCTCTATTCTTGTGGCTTAACCGCCCTAGAGCAAGATGAACCCCGATGGGACTCCCCTTGTTGCAGATCCGAAGGATAAAGGCGAGGCTTCTTCTGAAGTCAAGTCCTTTACTTCTGAGGATCTGGAACGGGCACTTGCTAAGCAAAAAGAGGAGCATGATGCTTCTCTTGAGGCCTTGGTCCAAATGAGATTAGCCACGTTGTCCACAGTGCTTGCACCACTTTCGGGTGGTGCGGCTTCGAGGCCAACTATGACTGCTCCGTCACTTGGTCAACAACCTCCTAGCAATGATCACTTCGGTGTTCCTTGGCTTTATGCTAGACCCCAAGTTGAGAAACCGAAATATAATCCTCAAGGCAAACCTCCTTTACTTGATGCCACTTCCGATTTTGCCTTGTGGAGAGTTGCTATGCAGGATCATCTTTGATATGGAAACGATGAGATGCTGGAGATCTTGGAGTATGGGTACCATGTGGTTGATCCAAAGAATCCTACACCAAAAGAAGACAAGAATCTCAATGACACTGCAACCATGTGTATAAGGAGAGGTATGGTTGAAAAACAAAGAAGACCATTCATACACATCACAAGTGCCAAGGAACTATGGGAAAGCATTATAAGATCCAAGACCGGTACCTCCACCCTCCGGAGTGCTCAATATGAAATTGCCAAGGGGCAATTGCAAAAGTTTTGTATGGAGAAAGGTGAAACTCCCAATCAACTCCTTAAGCGTTTCATGACTCTCACCGCTGACATTGAGTCGTGTGAGTGTGACAAGACACAAGATGGATTCAACATGACTAAGCGATTCCTTGTGGATAAGTTGCTTCATGCTCTTGCCCCATATCACCATCAAATGGTGTGGGACATAAGACAACACCATGCCTTCAAGGAAATGACTACAGATGACATCATATCCACCTTCCAACTATTTGAAGAGTCAAAGGCAAATGCCACAAAACATCTTGCCATGCATGGTACTCCAACATCAAAGATCAATCTTGCATTGAAGGCCAAACATGTATGTGAAGATGAGCAAAGTGAAGAAGAAGAAGAAGATGATGATGATGAAGATGGTGATGAGATTGAATCCGATGAGGGCCCTTCATATGAAGACATGGCTCTCTTTGTCAAGAAGTTTAGCGCGGGAAAATTCAAGGGAAGATTTCAAAAGAAGAAAGTAAGAAAATGCTACAACTGTGAAGAAACCAACCACTTCTCCAACGAGTGCCCTTATGAGAAGAGAGAGGATAAACCAAGGTTTCCCAAGACCTTTCCCAAGAAGAAGTTGCCAAATCCTTTGAACTCCAAGCTCAAGAAGAGAGATGGGAAAGCAATGGTTGCTCAAGAAGAATCCGATCCGGATGATGTTAGTGGTGTTGCCGGAGTTGCTCAAGACTCTCAAAACACTTTGAGGTTAGTGAACAAGAGTGGTGATGTGGTCACCTACAACTACATGAAAGACAACAAGGGCAACGCTCACAAGTGTCTAATGGCAAAGGCCGTGGTAGAAGATGGAGAGGACCAAAGCTCTCCTGACAAGGTCAAGGTAACCCCACGATCAAATCCTCCTCTTTTCACTCCTTCTACTCCTAGTGATGAGTATCTTGATGCGGAGGATAGTTATGAGGATGATGATCTAGATGATCCTATGCTTGCTAAACTTAATAAGTTCATGTGCTCCCTCAAAGGAAAGAAGCTCACTATGTTTCGTATGCTTATGGAGATGGTGAGTAAGCACACCATCACCATTAAGGAACTCGAAACCCTCGTCACCGAGGAAAAGGAAAAATGTGAAATCCTTGAGCGGAAAGTCCAATATGAGGAAGCACGAAATGATGAACTATGCTTAAAAATTGGTGCAAACATTGATGTTCATACTAAAGATCTTGCCTCCTTGAAAAAGGCTATTGACTCTTGCGAGGAGTTGATGAATGATAAAAGTAAGCTTGTGAAGTCTCATGCTTCTCTCTCTAAGGATTGTGAGCTTCTATCCGTGTCCCTCAAGACTAAGGAAGAAGAGCTCACCCTTCTTACAAAGAGTTTTGAGACGCTCAAACTTACTTATCTTGAAACTCTAGCCAAGGCTTACTCTTCTCCTATTATCAATGTTGATGCTTGTACTACTAACTCTAGTAGTGATCTAGCATCTATTCTTGAGGAAAATCGCTTTCTCAAGGCTCAAATCGAGAAAGGTCTCATGACATGTGCTCAAGGGCAAAAGAACCTTAATGAGGTATTGAGCCAACACAATGAGGTGTTTGCCAAAGAGGGACTCGGGTTTGACCCAAGCACAAGCAAGAAGAAGACGTCCTCTCAAAAGTGCACAACCCCTCTAAAGGAAACATTTGTACGAGAAGGGCACAAGGAGAAAGGTAAGGTTGTTAGTGGGAAGGCCACAAGGGGCATGCCCACTCTCAACAAGCCAAAAGAGTTCATGCCTCCATCCTATGTACTTCGTAAGACTAAGGATGGAGAAGTTTATGCAAAATTTGTTGGTCCTCGAAATGCATTCCGATTCTATGCTATTTGGGTCCCTAAGACCCTTGTGACTAACTTGAGAGGTCCCATTGCAAAATGGGTGCCTCTAACCAAGTCATAATTGTGTGTAGGTTGCCTTCTCCGGTGGAGTAAAATGGGTGATTGATAGTGGATGTACCAATCATATGACCGGAGATAGCAAATTGCTCTACGATTTCATGGAAGCTATTCAACCATTCATGAGCATTATGTTTGGTGGAGGTTCAAAAGGACAGGTACTCGGGTTGGGCAAGGTGGCTATCACAAATGACATGTCTCTTGCAAATGTCATGCTTGTCCAATCCCTTAAATACCATTTGCTTTCTGTTCGCCAATTGGCTTCTGTTGGTTATGATACACTTTTTGGACTAACGGATGTGAAAGTC
Organism: Triticum aestivum; assembly: GCF_018294505.1. NCBI lineage: Eukaryota > Viridiplantae > Streptophyta > Magnoliopsida > Poales > Poaceae > Triticum > Triticum aestivum. The sequence goes on along the minus strand of NC_057801.1, from coordinate 251,954,632 downwards.
TTTAAGAGAGATACTCTCGAAGTGGCCTTTGTTGGAGAGTTGGATGGCAACCTTTACACGGTTGATTTCTCGAAAGAGAGCACATTCCATGCAACTTGTCTAATGGCCAAGGCCGACAAGGGGTGGCTATGGCATCGCCGGCTAGCCCATGTCGGCATGAGAAATCTTCAAGATCTCTTAAAGGGGAATCACATCCTTGGACTAACCAATGTCTCTTTTGAGAAAGATCGTGTGTGTAGTGCATGCATAGCCGGGAAGCAACATCAATCAAAGCACCCACCCAAGAACATTGTGTCTACTTCAAGGCCCCTGGAGCTCCTTCATGTGGATCTTTTTGGGCCTCCTTCATGGGATAGTCTTGGTGGGAAAAAGTATGGACTTGTCATTGTTGATGATTACTCAAGATATACATGGGTGTTTTTCCTCAAGTCCAAGGACGAGACGAAGATCACCTTCATTGATTTTGCCAAGCAAGCACAACGCAAGTTTGACAAAGAAATCTTGGCAATAAGAAGTGACAATGGCTCTGAGTTCAAGAACTATACCTTGGAAGAATTCCTTAGTGATGAAGGGATTGAGCATCAATATTCAGCTCCATACACTCCTCAGCAAAATGGTGTAGCCGAAAGGAAGAACCGTACACTTGTGGAGATGGCAAGGTCCATGTTGGATGAATACAAGTCACCACATAGTTTTTGGGCCGAAGCTGTCAACACTGCATGCCATGCATCAAACCGGCTCTTCCTCCGTACTATATTGGAAAAGACTCCATATGAGCTCCTAACTGGGAACAAGCCAAATGTCAAGTACTTTCGTGTATTTGGGTGCAAATGTTTCATCCTCAACAAAAGAGAACGGTTAGGAAAATTTCAATCCAAAACAATTGAGGGCATATTTGTTGGCTATGGATCAAACTCTCACGCCTATAGAGTCTACAACAAATCCAATGGATGTGTTGTAGAAACTTGTGACGTGGTGTTTGATGAATTTAATGGCTCCCATGGGGAGCAAGTTGATCTAAGTGATGTAGGTGAAGAAGATTCTCTCAAGATATCTTGACCATGGGTGTTGGTGCACTTCTTCCAATGGAACAAGAACCTCATGATGATGAAGAAGAAGATGGAAGTCTCACACATCATCAAACTACTTCAACACCCATACCACCACAAACTCCTATTGTTCAACCATGCCCTTAGTCCAAGTACAAGAAGATGATCAAGTTCATCTTCATGATAATCTTCAAGAACAAGATCATCATCAAGGGCAAGAACAAGAAAGTCCAATCATTGATGATGAACCTCAACAAATGCAATATGAACAAGAAGATCTTCCACCACACATTAATGATCCATATGTTGAGGACGTGGATGATGGACATGAAGTTGAACCTCGAGAAACCCTAACCTCCATCATGCCTCGAGTCGCCGGTCGTGTTGATGTTGACAAAATTCTCACCGGCATATCGGAAGGTAGAGTCACTCGTAAACATTTGACAAACTTTTGTGCTCACTTCTCGTTTGTGTCTAGTGTTGAGCCCCTCAAGGTACAAGATGCATTGATGGACAATGATTGGCTCGTTGCTATGCAAGAAGAGTTGAACAGTTTTGAACGCAACCAAGTGTGGTCATTAGTCAAGAGGCCACCTACCGAGCACAACGTCATTGGAACAAAATGGATTTTCAAGAACAAGCAAGATGAGAATGGTGTAATCATCCGTAACAAGGCAAGGTTAGTGGCACAAGGGTACTCACAAGTTGAAGGTTTGGACTTTGGTGAGACCTTTGCCCCCGTTGCCCGTCTTGAATCCATTCGCATCTTACTTGCTTATGCCGCTTTCAATGGTTTTACTTTACATCAAATGGATGTGAAGAGTGCTTTCCTTAACGGTCCTCTACAAGAAGAAGTATATGTGTCACAACCACCTGGGTTCGTTGATCCCGATCACAAAGACTATGTGTATAAACTTCATAAGGCTTTGTATGGCCTCAAACAAGCACCTCGTGCTTGGTATGATCATTTTAAGAAGTTTTTACTCGATGATGGTTTTGTGAGAGGGGTGATCGATCCCACTCTTTTTACTAAGAGGGACAAGGGTGATTTGATCTTATGCCAAATCTATGTAGATGATATCATTTTTGGTTCTCCTAACATTCATTTGTGCAAGAAGTTTGCGGCTTCAATGACCAAGAATTTTGAAATGTCACTCAATGCGGATTTGAAGTTCTTTCTCGGATTTCAAATTCAACAATTTCAAGAAGGAATTTTCTTGTCTCAAGCAAAATACCTCAAGGATATCCTAGAGAAGTTTGGCATGTCTGATGCTAGTCCATGCAAGACACCCATGCCAACCAAAATTGCACTCACTGAAGACACAAATGGTATTCCTTTCGACCCATCTATTTACCACTCTATGATTGGTTTATTGCTTTACCTTTGTGCATCTAGACCAGACATCATGTTCAGTGTATCCATGTGTGCTAGATTTCAAGCTTCCCCTAGGGAAAGTCATCATAAGGCGGTTAAACATATTCTTAGATACCTTGTTCACACCCCAAAGTTGGGTTTATGGTACCCCAAGGATGCTAAGTCCGATCTCATTAGGTACACGAATGCGGATTGGGCTGGAGACAAAGTGGATCATAAGTCCACCTCTGGCGCATGTCAGTTTCTTGGACGCTCCTTGGTAAGTTGGTCCTCGAAGAAACAAAATTGTATTGCCCTCTCTACCGCAGAAGTTGAATACATTGCACCGCCAGTTGTGCAACTCAATTACTATGCATGAGGCAAACTTTGAAGGATTATGGTATCACCTATATACATGTGCCTCTTTTATGTGATAATGAAAGTGCCATCAATATTGCTGAGAACCCCAAAGATCATACCCGCACCAAGCACATTGATATTAGGTATCACTTCTTGAGAGATCATGTGGAAAAGGGTGATATTCACATAGATCACGTTGGCACAGATTTGCAACTTGCGGATATTTTCACAAAATCATTGGATGAAGCAAGGTTTAGTCGACTTAGGCGTGAACTTGGTATCTTGGAGCTTGACAACATTATGTGAAATCTAGTACCCATTCATGCATGAAATTAATGTCTTGTCTTGATGTAGGCATATATTTAGGGGGAGACATTCAATTCATGAGTATTCTCACCCTACATAATGCATAAATAGAACAAACACTCTCAAAGTTGTCATGGTTCCCGAACTATGGTACTTTAACATGATGGAGTCGTGACTATGTGCCCAAAGTCTACATCTTTGCGGCACTATATTCCATATGCTCAAACATGGTGACCTCGGTCACTGCTTGTGCATTGCTTGTGTGGACCTTTCATTTCTTATTTTGGTTGGGTTGTTATTACACCTTAGTATGGCCTTAGATTACTCAAGTTTTCCTTTCCCCATAATTCTCAACAAAAATCCTTGGCAGAGTCTATATCAAATCATATTTGTTGGCCCCTTCCACATCTCTCCTCTGCATGGTCTTGTTGTCTAGTGACCGGACATCCGGCTCCTCCGTCGGACATCCGGGCCCTGGAGAAAAATCATTCTGAGCTCAAACTACAATCGTGAACTTCCAGTGCTGGACATCCGGGCTCTTGCCGGACATCCGGGCCCTGAACATTTTGCCACTTGACCCCCACACGCCGGATATCCGGGCTTATTCCCGGATGTCTGGCCCATTGGAGCTGATTCTTCTGCTCTCTGACCTCCGCTTGCAGATATCCGGGCTGTGCCCCGGATGTCCGGCCCGCCGCCCGCAGCCACATATAACTGGGGATGGGCGTGGGATTTGGGAGCAGCTCCTCACTCACTCTCATTCATATCCCCATCTCGCCTCACACTGCCACCGCCGCTCGGCCATCGCTCCGGCGCTGCCCCGGCCCTCTCCTCCGACCTCCGGCCCCGATCTCCTGCTCACGGATTCTTCTCCTCCCGATCTACGATTCTATCCAATCCATTTCCTGGGTTGTGTTGTGAATCCCTCGGGGGGGGGGGGGACCGGATTCATCGTCGGAGTTCCTCATGGCACGTACCAAGAACTGCGGTCCCGATCGCCCCGAGCCTTCTTCCAGGGGTATGGATGCTACCTCTCCTCCATTCTACTTCTATGGTGACCAAAAAATCTTAGGGATTCACTCTCTCATGCATATCTTGGCATCTATGTCTCTCTTGAGTTTTGGTGTCTCTTGCCTAAGCCTAAAAATCTATCAATGAACTCGGCTATCAATTTAAATCATGGACATGTCATATTTTTTGATCTACCACTAGACTTATTCTATGGTCATGCTCAAAAATGGTCATCCCATTGTTTAATTTGTTTTATACATGTTCATACTTATTGGCTCCTTCTCATCGGGATCTCTCATTATCCATTCCAGTTGTTCGCTGGCAAGGCTCAACCGACTTCGATGAGCATGCTCGGCCTAAGAAGAAGAAGACCACCACCACCAAGAAGAAGAAGCGGGCACCATCCACTAGTCTGTCGGCCTCGGATCCAGATGATGCGGACTATGTTGGGGAGGAAGAGGATGTCAGTGCACCCAGACACTCCGTTGGACAGTCCAAGCCTGGTATTAGGAGGGTGCCGGTGCCTCAAGTTCGTGGTTCTACAATGCCCGTTGTCCATGGTCGTCGCATCTCCATGGAGCTTCCTGGCAGCGGGGATCACCCCATCAAAACTTCAAAACTATGGGGCCGGGTCAATATCTTGTGTTTCATCGGGATGTCAACCAATATGAGATGGTGGCTGATGCCGAGGATCCTCGGTTCCTGACTCATATGCAGCAGGATCTCTATTCCAGTTTTGTCCATGGGCGTGGACTTGCTCCTCCCTCATGCTTGGATCTCAACTTCCTGCGTGAGCATCCTGACATGTTTCCTAACAATCTGGTCAAGATCATTTATGATATGACTCTTGGTCCCGCAATGACCTTCAGGTGTGATTGGAATGAAGCTGCCATTCTACAGTTCTATGCCACCTGTTTCTTTGGTCCGAACAACACTCTCACCTGGATGACTGATAACACTACTCTGAGCATCACCTATGATAGGTTTGTTCAGATTTTGGGTCTCTCCGGTGTTGGCCATTGCATCCACATTATGGATCCTGAGCACGAGCCCAAAGGGATTGACGCTTGCTTGCCACTTGTCAAACCTACCTCTCGGCTCACTAAAGAAGAACTTGCATGCCCACTCAATGAGGTATCTATCTTCCGTGCTCCTTACTACATCCTCTATCAGTGTGTGCTTCGCACTCTCTATCCTAAGAAGGGAGATCGCTCGAGGGCTTACAACTATTGCATTGACTTGATGGTTCGTATGCATGAAAAACCCACTGAGCCTCTGGACACAGCCCATTTCATTTGGCATGAGATCCGTCTTTACAGTTTCATTCAGACACACCAGTTTCCTCATGCTCCATTCATTCAGGCTTTGATTGATCACATTGCTGAGGTGGTTAAGACTGCTACTCATTCTATTGGAAGCCTCCTCCTAATATGCGTGTGGTGGTTGCTGCTCAGACTGCTGCTCCTACTCAGCCTAGGAGGTCTACTAGTGGGACTCAGCCCACTGGTTCCTCTGTTCCATCTTCCTCGTCGGCTCCTCGTAGATGCCTTGCCTCGTTCTTCGGCAAGGCTCAATCTGCTATCATCAGGGCAATCACTTTCAGCTGTCAGCAGAATCATGATGTTCAGAAGCGCCTCATCATCTCCAAGAATCAGCTCAAGCAGCGCCACCGTGACCGTGGGAGTACCGTGAGTGATGATGATCCTATTCCCGTAGCTCCGTCCACTTCTACCTTCGGTTTCCCGTCTCATGACGAGTATCCCGAGTTCTTTGTTGATCATGATGACATCCGCCAGGAGTGACCGAGTCCGTTTAGTTCTTCGCCCCTTTTTACTTGTTGTTGTCAAAGGGGGAGAAGTAGTATCTTAGTATGGTCATGCTATGATGTATTGGCTATTTGTGTTAGCTCTACTATTATTCGAACTTGTTATGTTGCTACCTATGTTATTATCTTGATCATGTGAGACTCTGTTGTTACCTTGTGGCTTATTATCTTGATCATGTGAGACTATGTTGTTACCTTTGAAATGTTTTGTGTCCATGTGTTATGGTCGTTTTATATGTGCATGTCTCTCACATATACATATGTGCATGTATCTCACATATATATATATATATATATATATATCTTGGAGATACGTATGCATCCTAACATATTCATCTCATGCTCACAATGAGGGGGAGCCAAATACAAATAGAAACATCAACATACTTTGTTTCTTGCTCTCATGTTTGTCAATGCTAAGATTATTTATTGCAACTGTGATACTACATGTGTGATTGTCATCAACAAACAAAAAGGGGGAGATTGAAAGAGCAATCATGCCCTTACATCATGTTTTGATGTTGATGACAATATACATGTAGGGGACTAACAATGGTTGTTAAGTAAATCTCAGGTGTTAGTCCCCGGTTCATTGAAGTGTGGATCAAGAGCATACAAAGTGATTTTACTCAAGTATGAATCATAAAAATTGATTTCATATTTGTTCTCTTGAGTATAGGATCCTGCACTATTAAGAGGGGATCGATAGGGTTAGTTAAAGGCTTGCTCTTGCCACAAACCTCATTGCCATACATGCACATGCTAAAACTTTATGTTTCTGTCTCTTGGCTGCCGGATGTCCAGGCTTCAAGCCGGATGTCCGGGCCTCACGCCGGATATCCGGCCTACTTGTCGGATATCCGGGCCTAGCCATCCAGAGAACTCTTTTGTGCTGCGCTGCACGACGGATGTCCGGGTGTTTCCCCGGATGTCCGGGCCTACATGACACGCCGGATGTCCGGGCCCTATCCCGGATGTCCGGCCTCCACTACCCGTAGAACAACTGAGGTTCTGTAACCTGTTAGTGATCACGCCGGATGTCCGGCCATCTGCCGGATGTCCTGGCTTGGCCCCCGGATGTACGGCTCCTCTGTTTTCTGTTCTGGCTCTGTTTTTGTTCCTCAAACCTTGCCAGGCCGGATGTCCGGCCCCTAGCCCGGATGTCCGGGCTGCCCATTCACTTACACTACAACGGCCATAATTGTGCTCATGCTATATATAGCCCTTCTTCCCCATGGGAGAGGACTGACCACTCACTTTGAACAAACCCTAGAACACATTTCAATCTCTCTCTCTCACTCCTCCACACCAAATCATAGATCCCCAAGGGATTTGAGAGCATTTGAGAGAAGTTGTCCAATCAAGTGATAGATCCACTCCTTCTCCTTCTTTGCACCAAAGGAATTCGTGATTTGAGCAAGTCTTGAGCTTTTCCCCATCGTTCTTGTTACTCTTGGAGGTTGGAGACTCCTAGGCGGTAGGAGTCTTTTGGAGAGGAATCAACCTTTGTGATTTCCCCCGGAAAAGTTTGTGAGGGTTTGGAGACCACCTCAAGGTCTACCACTAGTGGTTGAGAAACGCCTCCATTGTGTTGTCTCAAAGGGAGAATAGGGTGAGCCTTCGTGGCGTTGGTGTGCCTTCGTGGTAACATCCACCTCTCTAATGGTGACGTAGCTTCCCTCCAAGAAAGTGAACATCGGCATATATCCTCGTCTCCCGGAGTTGTGGTTATTCCTAACCCTAACTCTCTACTTGTGGTTACTTGTATCTTAGCACTTACTTATATCATATTGGGCTTGCTTCCTTACATACTCGTGTTGCTTGCTTAGCACTTAGTACTACTCTTGCCATTGTTAGGCTCACTCTCATATTCCGCATTATTGCCTAAAATTGCTTAGTAATAATTAAAATTTGTAATTGTACCTATTCACCCCCCCCCCCCGCCTCTAGGTCCATCTCGATCCTTTCACTTGCAACTGGGACAAAAAAGGTCGGGCCCGAGTTGCGAGTCGAAGATGGACTCGCAAATGGGACATAAAAGCATGGGCCCCGGTTGCGAGCCGATGGTGGACTTGCAATTCAGACAAAAAAGGGCAGGCCCTAGTTGGGAGTCGTGGGTGGACTTTCAACTAGGACAATAAAAAGGTTGGACCCCAGTTGCGAGTCGAGCATGGACTTGCAACTGAGACAACTACGAAACTACGATCCCGGTTGCGAGTCAACGGTCAAATTGCAACTCGGGTGAAAAAAACTACAGTTCCAGTTGCGAGTCAATGGTGGACTTGTGACTGGGACGAAAGACAAAACACATGCCTAGTTGCGAGTCAAGGGTGGTCATGCAACTGGGATAAAAACAAACTACGAGCCTAGTTGTAAGTCGATGTTGGACTTGTAACTAAGATAACTATATAAAACTATGATATCAGTTGCGAGTTGAGGGAGGACCTGCAACTAAGATTTAAAACAAAAGGGTTGACTTGCAACTGGGACACCATCAAACTATGGGCCTAGTTGCAAGTCAAGGTGGACTTGCTAGTGGGTCAACCACAGTCTATGATCCCAGCTGCGAGTCCATGATGGACTTGTAATTAAGACAACTACGAAACAATGAGCTCAGTTGCGAGTCAAGGGTCAACTTGTAACTGGAACGAAACAAACTGTGGGCCCAGAGTCAAGGATGGACCGGCAACCGGGATGAAAAACTAAACACAGGTCGAGTGTCAAGTCAAGGGGAACTTGCAACTGGGATGAAACAAACTACGACCCTAGTTGCGAGTTGATGTTGTACTTGCAACTGAGACAACTACACAAAACTACGATACGAGTTGCCAGTCGAGTGTGGACTTGCAACTTGGACAACAAAACAAAACTATGATATGAATTCTGAGTCGTGAGGGTGGACTTGCAACTGAGACAACTACGAAACTACGAGCCTAGTTGCGAGTCAAATATTGACTTGCAACTAAGATGAAACAAACTATGGGCCCACTTGTGCTACAAGGGTGGACTTGGAACCAGGAAGAAAAGGTAGCCAAGTTGCATGGCGGGGGTGGAGTTACAACTAAGTAAAAAAAGATCACTTCACGAAAATCACAAAATCACTTGAAGAAAAAACAGGGCGAAAAAGGGACAAAGCTAGATCCGAGGTTGCACATTGCATCATCTTGACTGCCATCTTTTTTGTCACGAGCTCAAAAATCAAACCCCCAATTGACTCCCTTCTTACTGCTCATGTTGGCTTTAATCCATAACAAAGGAGAATGGGGGAGAGACAATGGCGAATGGAACTAAGGAGGCAATGACAACCAGCTCCTCTCTTCAACTTATACAATGCAAGCCAAAAATGAAACCGGGCCCCAAGATCGCACCATGAAAAGGGACCAACAAAAGACACATTCATGAATGGGCTCACTAGTGGACATCGAACGTATGACTAGACATAGTAGTATGGGATGTGTGTGACAAAATAACCCACGATCAAGATTTGTACAATATGAAAAACGAATGGTCGAACGGTTAGAAACTTAGATGAGCCATTGCTAAATCTATTTTAAAAAGTCATGTATTTTAAAAAATAAATAAAGAAGGCAAAGGAAAAAAGAATGAAAAGAAGATGGAAAAGCGAAAAAATCATGAATTTAAGATAATTGAATTAAAAAATCAGAAATTTTAAGCAAAAACATGAAAAGTAAAAAGGAAGAGTAAAAAATTAAAGGAAAAGAAATTACAAAAATAATACAACCCGACTCGAATGACAAATATTGACACCGTGTATATACACAAAGCAAAGAATTACAGTGGGAGAAAAAAGAAGAGGAGAAATTGTCAAAAGAGCTCACAAATGAAACTCTCCGGGACACATCACAAATAATAGAAAAGAAAATAAAGCTCAGAAAAGGGGAAATGGTCCACGCGGACACACACAGCAACTCAAAAAAAGGGACACGCACACAAATAAGTTGCTATCTGACACGATCATCTCAAGCACACCGTGCAGTCCAAAAACAACGGAACAAAAAAAAGTGGCCCGCTCTTCCCCTGCATGACAACCATAACGGGCAACATATATATAAGAAATAAAAGCAGGCCAAAAGAAAGAACGATGGGCGATGCAACTAGTGCAGGGGCAACAAAAAATACGAGATCAAAATATTGCATGATAATTACAGCAAACAGATCCAATGGTCAAAGACTTAGATGTGAGATACTATTTCACATCTAGATGTGAAATAAAAAAACAGAAAGAATATATGTAAGGAGTTATCATGCATGCATTGCTTCTCGTTATGATTGTTTCGTAGTGGGGAGGGGGCGGGTGTGGGGGTTCTGATGAAAACATCGTCACAAATTCGGCCCACCCATTATTCACCAAGGGCCCAAAGTCGGGCGCGACTATGTCTCGCTTGACACGACACAGCAGAGAGCAACTAGTCAAAGGGGTCATTTTGCTGGGCTGAGAGTGTGTCAAGTAGTGTGTCCAACCACCATCACGTGTCACGTGTTGGGCTTCCCATCAAGATTTTCTTTCTATACATGTTTTCAGATTTTAAGACGGAATTTTTCTGGGTTTTTTTTGGATTTTTGGTTTCCGTTTCTTTTTTCCCCTAGGTTACGGAGAAAAAACTCAAAAAAACTGCATGGATTTTTTTGGGAAAGGGAACAAACGTGATTTTCTTTCATGAGAAGTACAGATTTATTTCTGCGAGAAGCACAACTATGTTTCCCGGAAAGGAAAAACATATGATTTTTTTTCTTTCACGAGAAGTAGAGATTTGCTTCTCGTGGAGGCACAGATTTGCTTCCACGAGAAGCAAAGGGGGAGGGGGGAAAACATGAGTTCTTTTGCTTCTAGAAAAAGTAGGATTTGCTTCTCGTGGAGGCACAAGTTTTCTTCCGCGAGAAGCATGGGAAAGCAAGTAAAATACATGATTTTTTTTCTTCCAAGATAAGCACAGATTTACTAGTCATGGGGGCATGGATTTGCTTCCGCAAGAAGCGCATGGAAAGGGAAAAATGTGTTTTTTTATATGCTTCTCGTGGAGGCATATATTCGCTTCTGCGACAAGCACAACTGAAAAAACATGCTTCCCTTCTGGATTTTCCTAGGGTTTTTCGTGGAAAAAAATTGTCGAAACCTATTAACATGGGATATAGTTTCGATGATCTCTATGCGACAAATCCAGCAATGAAAACAGTTTGGATTTGGCACACGGTTCAAGAGATAAAATGTTTTAAAGAAACGAATCTAAAAAAAGGAAAACACCCAGATTGCAAGAAGTGACGCACATGCACTGCTAGAGCTCATATGCAAAGCATTTGGCACCAAGTGAGCTAACTAGTGCCCATGCACGGAAGCTTATGGACCAGCCCAGCCATGTTTTGGTTAAATCGGTTGACTCATGGACCACCAAAAGGACAATTTGACTTTTTCCGAAAAATGCAAGATGAAAAAGGTCAAAAAATCTGGAAAAAGACAATAATTTTGAATAGAAATCATGAATTTAAAAAAAATGTATTTGAAAAAAGTTAGCAAAAACAAATCTATGGGTTTAAAAGGGGTTCACAAGATTTGAAGAAAGTTCACGAAATTTGGAAATATTGGTTCATGACTTTGAGAGGATTTGGAAAAAGGTTTTCAAAATTTTAAAAAGTTCATCAATTTGTGAAAAGTTCACAAATTTTATAAAAAAAGAAAAACCATACAAAACTCGTCCTGGAAAAAATAAAAGGGAAAATTACACCAAAAATGCCGGTGGAATCTTCTGGAAGGTTCCTAAAACCAGTAAAAAATTACTGATCGATCAAGAACATGGTGTGTGTGTGTGTGATACGTTGCAAACGAGAAAGAAATAACTAAATGGGTCGCGCCCAAGATGGATGGGGTTGTAAACGACGTTGAATAGATTTGGGGCGCCAAAGCTATATCTCACTTATAAGAGATGTACGCTCGGCTCACCTGAAGCATTTTCTAGGCCAGGCCATTTAGCGGGTTCATTCATTCGCTGGCTGCCGCTCGGTAGGTCCACATACTGGTTTGCCCTGGTTATTTTTGTTTTGTTTTATTTTCTCTTTCGTTTTTCTCAGTTTCTTCATCGGTTTTCTATTTCCTTACTGGTTCTTTTCGTTTCTTCGATGGTTTTCCTTGCTTTTCTTTTCTTTGTTTCATTCTTGTTTTCACTGTTTTTTGGCTTTATTTGTGTTTCTTTCTTGTTTTTCTTTGTTTCCTTCTTGGTTTTCACTATTTTTCATTCTTTTGTAAAGGTTTTCTTGGCGGGGGGGGGGTTCCTTTCATTTTCTTTGGTTTTTTTTCAGTTTTCATTGCTTTTCTTCATTTTCTTTGCCTATTTCTTGTTTTTCATTGTTTTTAATTTCACATTTAGTATAGAACATAAACCTTTTCTTATGGAAGGTTAACGTTTGTTCTAATACACGAAAAAAAACTGTGTACACGTTTTATAAAATGTATATATTTATGTATAATTTTTTGCTTAAGCAATTGTGCATTTCCGTATACATATTTTTTTTGCTTATTTATGTATTACATTTTTAAATGCATGACTAACATCATTTTATATATTCGTTTTTCATTTATACATCTTTTCAAACACACTATATACTGTTTGTGTATATCAGGACATTTTTTATACATGTTTCACATTTTATAAATACATGATTAAACAATTTAGCATATGCACGTTATGGTGTCTATTTTTTCATACATATTGTACAATTTTCGTACACACTAAAGCATCTTTTCTACATACATTCAACAGTTTTCAAATGCATGATTAATATTTTTCAACTCTATATGTAGAGTGATTTTTATAGTACCTGTATTTGGTACATTTTTAAATATGAGCAAAAGTAAAAAAAAAATCAGAACAAAAAGAAAAATGTGACAAAAAATCCTCAAGGCTGCGGTCTACGCTGGACCAGCGCGTTCTGGGGCTCCTTGATGCAAGTGTAACATAACCGCACCCGTACGAATGTGCCGGCCAGTGCTCCCGTTTTCATCCGTTCTTTTCACATTTTCGCTTTCGTTTCTTGCTTTATTTTTTTGCCATTGCTTGTATTTAGAAATATTCAGAATATACTACCTCCGTTCCTTAATATAAGTTTTTTTAGATATTTCAATATGAACTATATACAGATGTATATATGAGTATTTTAGAATATATAGGTTCACTCATTTCGCTCCGTACTATTTGTGTAACATCCCAAATTTCCAATTTGGCATGTTATACATAGATCATCCATGCATATCATATTTTATTGCTATTCGTTTGCAATCCTCGAGATCCTAAGCAACTCAAGGACTTTCGGAGAGAGTTGGGGATTTTCTAATTTTCATATTTGAAATTTTTATCAAATAGTGAAGACGAGGATTTGATTTTAAATATTTTCTTTCCGGAAAATATTTCATTTTAAAATAATAAATGAGGGGAGATAATATGACTTCTCCAAAACAATAGAAATATCGGAGGCAAAATGTTAAAATCATTTTTGGATTTTATCGGAGTCTATTCGGGATTTTTATTTGCCCTAGAAAAATTTGCATGTTTTACAAATTGCATTTTTGGGGCAAAGAAAAGTTCATCTTGTTCTAAATATTTTATTTAGACGGAGAAAACTTGTTTTGAAATTTTTTAGATTTTTATTTATTTTTCTAGGAATTTTTCTTTCGGCGGAATGTTTTAAAAAAAACCCTCGCACCCGACTGGGCCAAAGGCCCAGCCGAGCAGGCCGGCCTAGCCGCCACCGCCGCCGCCTCCCCGCACGCGCCACCGTGCGCAGCACGGACGCCGAGGGGAGTCCGAGCCGGACTCCGCCCCGGGCGCCCCCTTCCCCAAGCCGCCCCGCCCCGTCCCTTTATATATAGCCGCCACCCCGCCGCCTCACCACCACCCCGCCACCATCGCCGCCGCCGCCCGGAGCCCAGAGCCGAGCCCCGATCCGCCACCACCGAGACGACGCCGCCACCCTAGCGCCGCCGCCGCCACCCCGCGCCCTCACCAAGCCCCGCCGCCCCTCACCGAGTCCCGCCGGAGCCGGACGACCTCGCCGGAGGTACCCGACCCCGCCGCCGGGTTTTTTAGAAAACCCTTCGGGTTTTTAAAAAAAAACCCTAGTTCGTTTTTTTATAGATCGGTTTATTTCTTCGGTTTATTTACTTAGCGAACGTTCGTTCGTCCGTTCGTTCTAACGAACGTGTTCACTGTTTAGTTTCTGCTAACGAACACTCGTTCGTTTAGCCGTTCGTCGTTTTTCTTTTTATCGGATTTATTCCGCGGTTATTCCGATCACGATTTCTGATCCGATGTTTAAACCTGTTTATCTTTTCGCTCGTTTATCGGAATCAGGCGATTTAAGCGCCTGGAGTTTCATCTCGAAACGCTCTTTCCGAATAATCAACTCAAACAAGATTTTTCTTCTGTAAAATTTGACTTAGATCCAGATTAGTAAAACGAAGTTGTTTATTTTGCCGTTTGAGTTTCGTTGCTCCGTTTGATTTGATTCTTCGTGCAAACCGGAGTTCTTAAGTTGAACTCTCCGGTCAAACTATTTTATTTGGAGTTCTACTTGTGCATCTTTGATTGTTGCTTATGTATGTTATTGTTTGCTTGCGATAGAATTCCCGGAGTGCGAAGCGTGTTACTACGAGTCTCTAGGATTCACGGATCGTCAGCAAGGCAAGTAACACATTGATCATACTCTTTTCATACCCAGTTTTTATGCTATAGTTTCAGTCCTCAAACATTGCATGATTAGGATGCATTTGACATGTGGGTATTGGGAAGTAGTTGATGAGGTAGAACCTATTGCCCTGTTTTATTATCAAACCCTTGGGAGTTACTTCTACGTTATGCTTATATTGCCATGCTATACTCGTAGACGTGGATTGGGTTTCAGTGATATCCATGACAGATGTGAGATTGTTAATTAGTGGTTTACTTAAGGTGGCAACTTTAATACACATCTGGGTGGATTGAGGCACCTGGGGTATCCAGTGATTGCCTGTTTTATTTTTGGAAATCCCGGGGTTACCGTGTGATTCTCCTATGGACCGCCACCCAGGCTCAAAGGGAACTGAGTCTATTCATGCTAGAAACTTCCGTGTGCAGCCGCAAGCTATTATGGGCTCTAGCATAGTTGAGTAAGTTGCGTGAAGCTCTTGAAGAGGTGGATCAGCAGGTAGTGGGTTTGTAGGTTTGGTATGGTCTGCCCGGAGTAGAGAGTTAATGCTTCTGAAAGACTGTGTCTCGGTCATCCGTCTCTCAAACACCATGTAGTGCGAGAAATCAACGGAGGCGATCGAGTCTTGCGGGGAAAAGTGCGCAAACCTCTGTAGAGTGTACAATCTAATCATGGTTAGCCGTGTCCCCGGTTATGGACAATTCTGAGTATCTAGTACTTGAGTATTCGCATGTATCTCAACACTCTTAATTAATCTTGCTGGGTTGTTAACTATTTTAATTGGGATCATTGAGTTGGGGTTACCTTCTCAAATGATGTTTCAACCACCATGATAGTTAAATTAAAACTGATTCCTTTGTAGTAGGGAAAAATTGGCTTTTCGCAAAAACTGTAACCATAGAGCTTTCCACCAGCCAAATATGCATGTAGTGGTAGCATTATTCTGTTATTGCTCTTTTGTGTTACATTGCCAGCATATTCCATGTGCTGACCCGTTCTCGGGCTGCAACGTATTATTTGCAGACTTTTCAGACGAGGAGTAAGGTTCGTAGGTCGTTGCCGTGCAGCTCAGCTATGCCGTTGGAGTTGATGGACTCACTTTATCTTTCAAGCCTTCCGCTGTTATCGCATTAGATGGCCTTAAGCCATATTATTGTAATAAGTTCTCTTTTGAGACATCGATGTAATAAGTGTGTGATTGCTACTCTGTTATAAATCCTTCGAAGTACTGTGTGGTGTCAGCATTACTGATCCAGGGATGACACCTGAGCACATAGACTTGATCATCTGAGGTCGGGTCGCTACAAGATGGTATCTAAGCACACGCTGAGTGTAGGACACGACCACTAAGATAAACCATAGGTCACACTTCTCTTCTCATTTCTGACTCCTCTTCTTTTCCACTCTTTAGGATGAAGGAGATGAAGAACAAGTTTGCACACCCGGATGAAGACACACTTTTTGGACGCCACTTGAAGGAAGTCACTAGGTACTTGAATATTGGAATACCAAGCTTCACTGGGACGTACAACACCACTCTACCGGAAGAAGAACGCTGGATGATTCAAGTACGAGTTCCAGGAAGAACGTTCTCGCCAAATTCTAAACCCATAGAGTTTTCTTTCGAAGCACCCACTTGGAGCCTCGGCAAGAGTATGGCAGCTCATATTACCATGGGACGCATTGGAGAAATCTACAACAAGGAACTTGAGGATACCACCTATCAAATATGTGGGCGCCGAGATGAACAATGGGAGATGATCAGCACCAGGAAGGATAGATCTGTCGCAGCCTTTATCCAGGAGCAAAACCAGCACATTCGACGTCAGGAGAACCAGATGTGCGCAGACATGATCGAGTTGAAGAAGGCGAGGACTAGGATCCTCGAGCTGGAGGAAGAACTTAAGTCCACGCGCGATGGATATGAGGAGGAAATCAAGACCCTATTGGAGAAGAATGACGACCTAGTTGAGAAGATCGGAATTTTTATGGGAAGACCAGTTCCGAGAGAAGACCCCATTCGACCGGACAACTACATCATCATCGACGACACTGATTCAGATTCAAGTGATGATGACTACGAAGATGAAGCCGGAGCAGACATCATGGAGTCTTCCACCAATCAAAATTTCTAGATGACCACCATATGATAATTGTATTTCCCCCATGTAACTAGTAGTAGTGAGCACTTTTGTGATAGTCCTAGACCGTTTTTGTATGCCCTTGCTTGATTGATTGAATGAATGCTTGTGTTTGCCTCATATACATATGGGTAGTGTTTCTCCCCTAGATCTTTTTCTATTCTAATCTCTTCCATCTAAACCCATCAGATGCCTCCGAGAAGAGACCCTGATTTTGTTTTCCCACCGGAGATCACCCAGTTGATCCAGCAACAGAATGCCTTGATGCAATTGCTAGTTCAGAACCAGGGCAATGCCAATAACAACAATGCCAACAACAACCCGCCACCAGTGGATAACCTCGCCCGTTTCTTAAGGTTACAGCAGCCGGTGTTCTCCAGTAGCATCGAGCCAATAGTTGCAGATGATTGGCTACGTCGTATTGGAAGGGAGTTAACCACCGCAGGATGCACAGATGCTGAGAAGGTGCGTTTTGCCGAACACCAACTGGATGGACCTGCAGCAGCATGGTGGGAGAATTTCACAGCCACCTATCCTATCGACACTGTCACATGGGCTCAGTTTCAGCAGGCTTTTCACACTGCCCATGTCTCGACTGGAGCTATGCAGATGAAGAAGTGTGAGTTTCGCAATCTACGCCAGGGGAACCGTACTGTTGGCCAGTACGCGGATGAGTTTAGCAAGTTATCACGTTATGCCCCTGATGATGTGGCCACAGATGCCGCGAAGCAGGAGAAAAGTATGGAAGGGCTGAATGATGAGATGAGTATGCAGTTGATGGTAGCAACCTTCAACAACTATCAGGAGTTGGTAGATAAGGCCCTAATGATTGAAGGGAAGCAGCAGCAGATTGATAATCGTAAGAGGAAGTATGGACAAGGGAAATACAACTCAGGAGCTCACCAGAAGCCCCGCTTAACCCCGAACTCGGGAGGACTTGTTCATAACCATGGAGTTCAAAACCATGCTGGAGGAGGATCGCATAACCATAATGGTGCGAAGAACGGGAATGGGAATGGAGCCAACAATAACCAGAACCGCTCTAACCCATCTACACCCGCAAAGAGGGACTTAAGCCAAGTTGTTTGCTACAAGTGCAGGAAGACAGGGCACTATGCCAATGACTGCTCTGAAGGGAAGAGTGGGAATGGAAATGGGAGCGCAGGGAAGAAGCCCAATCCATTCAACAAAGGACAAGTGAACCACGTTAACATGGAGGAAGTTGAAGAGCAGCCGGACGCGGTAATAGGTAAGTTTTTGGTTCAGTCATTTACCGCTATTGTTCTTTTCGATACTGGTGCATCGCATTCATACATATCAAGGGGATTTGTGGAAAAGTTTAAGTTACCAACCCAAACCCTTAGGACACCCCTCTTAGTGAGCTCGCCGGGAGCAGAGTACATGGCTAGCAGATGGTGCACCTAGATACCCCTAATCATTGACACACATGTATTTCCGTCTGACCTAATTATCTTGGAGTCGCAAGGATTGGATGTGATATTAGGTATGGACTGGATGCCAAAGTATGGAGGAAGTATTGACTGTGCTAGTAAGTCAATTTATCTTACCACCCCGGAGGGAAAGAGGATTAAGTATGTATCTAGGCATGTGCCTAGGAGGAGCCAAGTAAACGCCCTCACGGGAGTTGTACAGGAGGAAGTACCTGTAGTAAAGGATTTTCCGGATGTTTTCCTCGAAGAGTTACCAGGTATGCCAACGGATAGAGACATCGAGTTTTTGATAGAGCAATTGCCAGGAACAGGGCCGATATCCAAGAGACCCTATCGGATGCTAGCAAATGATCTGGAGGAAATTAATAAGCAGATTAATGAGTTGTTGGAGAAAGGTTACATTCGTAGAAGCTCGTCACCTTGGGGAGCCCCAGTACTTTTGGTGGAGAAGAAGGATAAATCCCTGAGGATGGTTGTTGATTACCGAGCTCTGAATGAAGTAACGATAAAGAACAAGTATCCCTTACCGATGATTAATGATCTGTTTGATCAGTTACAAGGAGCTAAGGTGTTTTCAAAGATTGATCTACGACCGGGATACCATCAGTTGAAGATCCGAGAGAAGGATATACCCAAGACAGCGTTTACCACACGGTATGGATTATATGAGTATACGGTCATGTCATTTGGACTGACTAACGCCCCTGCCTATTTCATGAGTATGATGAACAAGGTGTTCATGGAGTATTTGGACAAGTTTGTTGTGGTATTCATTGATGATATTATGATATACTCGAAGAACGAAGAGGAGCACGCGGAACACTTGCGTTTGGTTCTCGAGAAACTCAGGGAACACCAGTTATACGCCAAATTCAGCAAGTGCGAGTTTTGGTTGAAGGAAGTTGGATTTCTTGGGCATGTTATATCCGGAGAGGGTATAGCAGTGGATCCCAGTAAGGTTCAGTCGGTCACTGAATGGTTGGCACCCACTTCAGTTGGCGAGATCCGCAGTTTCCTTGGACTGGCAGGATATTATCGGAGATTCATTGAGAAATTTTTCCAAAATTGCTAAACCAATGACTGAATTGTTAAAGAAGGATACTAAGTTCAAATGGACGGAGGAGTGCGAGACAAGTTTTCAACGGCTGAAGGAGCGATTGACTACAGCCCCAGTGCTGACCTTGCCAGATATACATAAAGAGTTTCAAGTGTATTGTGACGCCTCTCGCTTGGGACTTGGATGTGTGCTTATGCAGGAAGGAAAAGTTGTTTCGTATGCCTCACGACAACTGAAGCCACACGAGTTGAACTATGCCACGCATGATTTGGAGTTAGCAGCCGTAGTGCATGCGCTAAAGACCTGGAGACATTATCTTATTGGAAGCTGTTGTGATGTGTACACGGATCATAAGAGCTTGAAGTACATTTTCACACAGAAGGAGTTGAACCTCAGACAGAGGAGATGGTTGGAACTTATAAAGGATTACTATATGAAACTACAATATCATCTAGGAAAAGCCGATGTCGTAGCAGACGCTTTGAGCCAGAAGAGTTATGTTAATATTCTTGTGAGCAAGGGAATGCCAAAAGAGTTAGCTGCGGAGATCATGGAACTTCGGTTGCAGATTGTTCCGAGAGGTTTTCTTGCAGCAATGGAGGTTCAGTCGACACTGTTGGACAAGATTTGAGAATCTCAGAAGGAAGACAAAGATATTGCTGAGATAAGAGAGAGGATGGGCGAGGGTAAAGCCAAAGGTTTTCGCAAGGATGAGCACGATACCTTGTGGTTTGAGGACCGAATTTATGTGCCCAACAATTCGGAGATCAGGAAGTTGATACTTCAGGAGGCCCATGACTCACCATACTCGATTCACCCCGGAAACACCAAGATGTACCTGGACTTGAAGGAACGTTTCTGGTGGACTGGAATGAAGAAGGATATTGCCGAGTATGTAGCCGTATGCGTTGTATGTCAGAGAGTGAAGGCAGAACATCAGAAGCCAGCAGGACTGTTACAGCCTATGCCAATACCCGAATGGAAGTGGGACAAACTTGGTATGGACTTTATTACCGGATTACCCAGAACCAAGGCAGGATATGATTCGATATAGGTAGTTGTGGATCGATTGACTAAGGTAGCTCACTTCATCCCGGTGAAAACAACGTATACAAGTGCAAAGTTGGCCAAAATATATATGACCAGGATCGTATGTTTACATGGAGTTCCGAGGAGCTTCGTATCAGATAGAGGAACCCTGTTTACTTCAAAGTTTTGGCATCAGCTACACCAGACTTTGGGTACCCAATCGGAGTTCAGTATCGCTTTTCACCCACAGACAGATGGGCAGACAGAGAGAGTCAATCAGATTCTGGAGGACATGTTGAGAGCCTGTGCGCTAGATTATGGATCTAGTTGGGATGACAATTTGCCATACGCAGAGTTTTCTTATAACAACAGTTACCAGGCCAGTTTGAAGATGGCACCATTCGAAGCTCTGTATGGACGCAGATGTAGAACGCCCTTGATGTGGGACGAGGTAGGAGACCGTTAGTTGTTTGGACCAGATTTGATCAAAGAATCAGAGGAGAAGGTTAAACTGATCAGAGACATACTAAAGATTGCTTGGTCCAGACAGAAGAGTTACGCAGATTCAAAACGCAAGGAAGTAACCTATGAAATTGGAGATAGAGCTTATCTACGAGTATCACCCTTGAGGGGAGTAAAACGTTTTGGAGTTACGGGAAAGTTAGCCCCGAGATTTGTAGGACTGTCTTGTATTTTAGAACGGATGGGAGAAGTTGCCTATAAGCTAGAGTTACCTGAAGGATTGTCACGAGTTCATGATGTGTTTCACGTATCACAGCTGAAGAAGTGCCATGCTGAGAGGCTGATATACCATTGAATGATACAGTACCTTTGGAGGCGATTCAGCTGGATAATAATCTGACCTATGAGGAAAAGCCAGTAAAGATTCTTGAGTTTGATAGCCGAGTCACTCGCAACAAGGTGATCAAGTTTTGCAAAGTTTAGTGGAGTCATCATACTGAGGAGGAAGCCACCTGGGAGCGAGAAGAGGATATTCGCAAGGACCATCTGCACCTATTTTCTAGCCAACCCGAATCTCGAGGGCGAGATTCATCTTAAGGGGGGTAGGTTTGTAACATCCCAAATTTCCAATTTGGCATGTTATACATAGATCATCCATGCATATCATATTTTATTGCTTTTCGTTTGCAATCCTCGAGATCCTAAGCAACTCAAGGACCTTCGGAGAGAGTTGGGGATTTTCTAATTTTCATATTTGAAATTTTTATCAAATAGTGAAGACAAGGATTTGATTTTAATTATTTTCTCTCCGGAAAATATTTCATTTTAAAATAATAAATGAGGGGAGATAATATGACTTCTCCAAAACAATAGAAATATCAGAGGAAAAATGTTAAAATAATTTTTGGATTTTATCGGAGTTTATTCGGGATTTTTATTTGCCCTAGAAAAATTTGCATGTTTTACAAATTGCATTTTTGGGGCCAAGAAAAGTTCATCTTGTTCTAAATATTTTATTTAGACGGAGAAAACTTGTTTTGGAATTTTTTAGATTTTTATTTATTTTTCTAGGAATTTTTCTTTCGGCGGAATGTTTAGAAAAAAAAACCTCGCGCCCGACTGGGCCAAAGGCCCAGCCGAGCAGGCCGGCCCAGCCGCCACCGCCGCCGCCTCCCCGCACGCGCCGCCGTGCGCAGCACGGACGCCGAGGGGAGTCCGAGCCGGACTCCGCCCCGGGCGCCCCCTTCCCCAAGCCGCCCCACCCCGACCCTTTATATATAGCCGCCACCCCGCCGCCTCACCACCACCCCGCCACCACCCGCCACCGTCGCCGCCGCCGCCCGGAGCCCGGAGCCGAGCCCCGATCCGCCGCCGCCGAGACGCCGCCGCCGCCCTAGCGCCGCCGCCGCCCTAGCGCCGCCGCCTCCCGCCGCCACCCCGCGCCCTCCCCAAGCCCCGCCGGAGCCGCCCGCCCCGCCGGACGACCTCGCCGGAGGTACCCGACCCCGTCGCCGGTTTTTTTAGAAAACCCTTCGGGTTTTTAAAAAAAAAACCTAGTTCGTTTTTTTATAGGTCGGTTTATTTCTTCGGTTTATTTACTTAGCGAACGTTCGTTCGTCCGTTCGTTCTAACGAACGTGTTCACTGTTTAGTTTCTGCTAACGAACGCTCGTTCGTTTAGCCGTTCGTCGTTTTTCTTTTTATCGGATTTATTCCGCGGTTATTCCGATCGCGATTTCTGATCCGATGTTTAAACATGTTTATCTTTTCGCTCGTTTATCGGAATCAGGCGATTCAAGTGCCTGGAGTTTCATCTCGAAACCCTCTTTCCGAATAATCAACTCAAACAAGATTTTTCTTCTGTAAAATTTGACTTAGATCCAGATTAGTAAAACGAAGTTGTTTATTTTGCCGTTTGAGTTTCGTTGCTCCGTTTGATTTGATTCTTCGTGCAAACCGGAGTTCTTAAGTTGAACTCTCCGGTCAAACTATTTTATTTGGAGTTCTACTTGTGCATCTTTGATTGTTGCTTATGTATGTTATTGTTTGCTTGCGATAGAATTCCCGGAGTGCGAAGCGTGTTACTACGAGTCTCTAGGATTCACGGATCGTCAGCAAGGCAAGTAACACATTGATCATACTCTTTTCATACCCAGTTTTTATGCATTAGTTTCAGTCCTGAAACATTGCATGATTAGGATGCCTTTAACATGTGGGTATTGGGAAGTAGTTGATGAGGTAGAACCTATTGCCCTGTTTTATTATCAAACCCTTGGGAGTTACTTCTACGTTATGCTTATATTGCCATGCTATGCTCGTAGACGTGGATTGGGTTTGAGTGATATCCATGACAGATGTGAGATTGTTAATTAGTGGTTTACTTAAGGTGGCAACTTTAATACACATCTGGGTGGATTGAGGCACCTGGGGTATCCAGTGATTGCCTGTTTTATTTTTGGAAATCCCGGGGTTACCGTGTGATTTTCCTATGGACCGCCACCCAGGCTCAAAGGGAACTGAGTCTATTCATGCTAGAAACTTCCGTGTGCAGCCGCAAGCTATTATGGGCTCTAGCATAGTTGAGTAAGTTGCGTGAAGCTCTTGAAGAGGTGGATCAGCAGGTAGTGGGTTTGTAGGTTTGGTATGGTCTGCCCGGAGTAGAGAGTTAATGCTTCTGAAAGACTGTGTCTCGGTCATCCGTCTCTCAAACACCATGTAGTGCGAGAAATCAACGGAGGCGATCGAGTCTTGCGGGGAAAAGTGCGTAAACCTCTGCAGAGTGTACAATCTAATCATGGTTAGCCGTGTCCCCGGTTATGGACAATTCTGAGTATCTAGTACTTGAGTATTCGCATGTATCTCAACACTCTTAATTAATCTTGCTGGGTTGTTAACTATTTTAATTGGGATCATTGAGTTGGGGTTACCTTCTCAAATGATGTTTCAACCACCATGATAGTTAAATTAAAACTGATTCCTTTGAAGTAGGGAAAAATTGGCTTTTCGCAAAAACTGTAACCATAGAGCTTTCCACCAGCCAAATATGCATGTAGTGATAGCATTATTCTGTTATTGCTCTTTTGTGTTACATTGCCAGCATATTCCATGTGCTGACCCGTTCTCGGGCTGCAACGTATTATTTGCAGACTTTTCAGACGAGGAGTAAGGTTCGTAGGTCGTTGCCGTGCAGCTCAGCTATGCCGTTGGAGTTGATGGACTCACTTTATCTTCCAAGCCTTCCGCTGTTATCGCATTAGATGGCCTTAAGCCATATTATTGTAATAAGTTCTCTTTTGAGACATCGATGTAATAAGTGTGTGATTGCTACTCTGTTATAAATCGTTCGAAGTACTGTGTGGTGTCAGCATTACTGATCCAGGGATGACACCTGAGCACAGAGACTTGACCATCTGAGGTCGGGTCGCTATAATTTGTTTAACACATGTATATACTGTGTATATAAAATGTGTATGCAAGGTAAAAATATGTTTGCGTAATAACAAAAATGTTTTGTATCATTGAAAAATGTATGTGACAGTTTATACAAATATTTTTGCCTTTAAAAATAAAATTCTTGAAAGAAAATGTGTATATAACATAAAAAAAATGTTCGCACAAGTTAAAATTGTTTATTACCATTAAAAAATGTTTGTGACATTCAAGAGTATTGACGTGTTTACAATAAATATCCATGGAATTTCTAAAATATATATACAATGTTAAAAAAATGTTTGCATAGTTTAAGAAAATGCTTATTTCTATTTAGAAAAAAGTTTAATGTATATTTTAGAAAATTTGACCATATATTCAAAAAAGTGTTCATAACCATTTATTAAAGAAAATGTACAACATGTATTTGAAAAATGTCCAACGTGTATCAAACAAATGTAATAGAAAAATGTTCAAAACCATATACTTAAAATGTATATTGTACGCTAAAAATTAAACATGTTTTAAAAAACAAAAACAATTAAAATGGACCAAGAAACAAAAATTAAATCCAAAGAAAAAAACAAGTGAAAACCAAGAAAAAAATAAAGAAAACTGATGGAAATAGAAAGAAAAGAGAAACCCACTGAAAACCTGGAAAGAAATGAAGAAACACGGTGAAAAAACAAAGAAAAATAGAAAAATCTAGTGAAAATGAGTGAAGAAATAAAGGAAAAGTAAAAAATGAAAAAAAAATGAAAAAACAAGCCAAAACCAGTATAACAACCGAACAAAACCACATAATGTTTCGATCGAAACACAGCAAATGAAATAAAAAAAAGCGAAACCAACCTGTGGTTGGATGGTTAGAGGGACTGTGGTATCCCCAGTCCACCAGGGCTCAAGTCCTGGTGCTCGCATTTATTCCTGGATTTATTTCAGGATTTTGGACGATGCGCATTCAGTGGGAGGAGACGTTCCCGTCAACGACGAGGTGACAACAGTGACTTCGTAAATTCTAAGATTATATGCCGGCTCAGTCTTTCGGAGGCGCTCATAGGGGTAGGGTGTGCGTGTGTGCGTTCATAGGGGTGAGTGTATGCGCGTGTATATGAGCAATTGCGCCTGTACCGTGTTTAAAAAAATGGGCCGGCTTAGTAGCTACACATTGGGGTATGCAACATAATGAAAGATCTATATATGATATAAGCGAGATACAACTATCACGCCCATCGTCGGTATGCCACGAAAGTCCTGTTGATATAACACGCCGGTGGGCCAGCTCGCCTAGAGCACATAGCACTTTGTGCCCTCCTCGTCAATGGCAGTGAAATGTTTTCATGTACCATTTCCAGTTGGTTTTCGGCCAGGTGTTTATTTTGGGAAATACTATACCTAAAAGAAATGACAATTTTGAAATATACATTGTGAACTCATTTATTTGAAAAATCTCAGCCCAACATTTAGAATTCTTCAATGGTTTAAAAGAAAATCTAAAACAAAATTTATCCCCCACATTCGCAAGATGTTTATGGACCTAAAAAATGTTTGTGAATTTAAAATGTGTTCCCAAAATTATAGAATGTTAATGAGTATAAAAACAATGCATTTTGGAAATGTTCAAGAATTTTAAAATAATGTTCCTGATTTTAGAACAATGTTCACGAATTTACATAAATCACTTTTTTAGAATGTTAAAAAAGTTCACTAATTTTAAAATAATAGTAAAATAAAAAATAAAACCATAAATGAAATAGAAAGAGGAAATGGAAACAAAAATAGAAAGAGGTAAAAATAGAAAATCAAAGAAGTACTCGTAAACCTGAAATAGAAGAAAACCATGCTAATTCAACATAAACCCGACAAGTGTAGAAAATAAACTATCATGAAAATTAGTTGGTGCAAGGTCATGTTAGGTCTTAGGTGCAAGGTTCGAACTAAGAAGACACTATTCTAGGGTATGAATGTGGAATAGGAGATTCTCGAGTTACGACCAATTGGAGGCGCGAGAAAAGACCCTCGCAAATATGGAGAGCAATAAATAATGGACGTGATGCTTTAAAACTTTGTTTAATCATAAGAACTGGCAATGGAGGGAGTAATTTGATTTGGCACATAACTGGTTGCCACGAAATATGCATGGCACCCGCTACATCGGGTGTGGGTAAAATACGAGTAAATATACACCTGAATTTCTCGCCCATCACCTGTACTCGGGTACAATTTTGTTCTCATACCGGCAACCCAGCCATGTGAAATTACCATTGGGTAAAATAGGCACGTCCCATTCAACTTTTAACAATGAGCACGTACGCATGATGTATCCCATACACCGATTATACATATATGCAGAAAATGCAACAAATAGATGTTTATTTCACATTCACATTGTGCCCAGAATGCAACTAACAACTATAGTTAGTCATCTTATGCTAACATTCTACTTCCTGTTAGCATCATCAACAACAAGAAACTTTGACAAAATGATACACTTATACATCAAACTTTGTTCAAATCATATTTTTTAAATGCTTTACATCATATTATCTCGATGGCGGGTGGAGGTGCTCAGAGGAGGGTGTCACCGCCTGAGGTCCACTCTCGTCCTCGATCTCATCCTCATCATCATACACCTTCTGTCGTGTCATATACGAACAGAGGAGGTGTTCTCATGCTCCGGGAAGTCCTCCTCATCGTTCTCCATGGTGTTGGTGGTTAGCGGCACCCTAGGTGACAAATGGCGGGGAGGGGCAATGAAAGGGTGTTGGGAGGAGGGCGGGAGAGAGGGGTGGCATTGTCCTATGCTTGGGTGGTGGAAGGAGGCCGCATGCCGGATCGGGCGCTGACGGCGTTGCCCCGCTGGCGCATGTTGGATCTTGGAGGGCAACCTTGCCTAACAGCCTCGTCATGTTGATGGTCCATTGTGGAGGACATTAGGGTGGTAGTCCTAATGGCGTGTTGAGCGGGTCTCGTCATATGGCTGCAATGGCGGCTGGGTCTGATGGCCAACTTACGTCCAAGTATCTCTTCCTCTAGTCGGCGAGGATTGAAGGAGGTGTGACAATTTATAGAAGCATGATTATTTGTGAGAAGAGGCGGTCTTCAACCAACATCCGACATTTTCTCTACCAGTGTGGGTGAGTTTTATGATCTCTTGGCGCTAGAATCTCGCTAGCAAGATGTCATCAACCGAAAAGAGGTTGTTGGCAGTAATAGATTCGATGACAAGTTTGTGTTTACTCCAAGGTGAAAACCCATGATCTTCCCTTTTCGAATAGATCGGGCAATGTCGGTGTGCAAGAGTTCCATTGTTGAAGGTGTTGACTCGAAGCTTGACTTAAAGGATGAAAATCTCTTATTCCACATATCATCGAACTCGTCAATGTTGATGCACCACTACTGCAGGATGCTGCTAACGCTACACTACGATCAGAGACCCTTCGATGAAACTGGGTGCGATGCAATAATCGCAAACGGTGGTGTAAAAAAGAGTCAAAAAGGTGTAAAACGTTTGCGATGATGGATGCATCAAACACGGTTCAGATTTTGGTTGCGTGTGCGATGCAGGGCATACGGTTTAGTTCAATGAACTATTTGCGATGAGGAAGAAGAACAGAAATGGACAGACAGATGAAGGCGTGTGCAATATACGGCATACAGTTCACTCGGACTAACTGTTTTTGATGAGGCGGAACAACAGAAATGGGCAACTAGATAAAGGTGTGTCTGATTGAGGGCATATGCTTCGGAAGGATTAGCTGTTTGCGATTAGGCAACAGAACAGAAATGGCCAGCCAGATCAAAGTGTCTGCGATGATGGCATACACTTCACACGGATGAACTGTTTGTGATTATCCACAACAAACAGAAACAGTTAGATAGATCAACGTGTGTGCGCTAGACGGGCACACATTCTAATTAAAAGAAGCATGCGCGATGGTAATGACAAGCGCGCACGGTTGTTGGAACAAGACGTGTGCTGACATTGCCTATTGCGGTGCACCCTATGGTGTAAACGCCACGTACGCGCCCGAGAAAGCGTGCCCATGTTACGCCATCCGGGAATAGTACCGCAATTAGAACTTATAGAACCGTCAATAAATTTTGAGCCTGTGTCCCGTCACATTCCAAATTGTAAACCTATTCACACTGATCAAAACCTAAACGGTTTCCCACTTAGGAGGGTATTAGTACTCGGTTAAAAATACTACTACTCCAAGATGACTGCACTTTCCTCCTAAACTCCTCATCCACAAAAACAAACAAGTCATTCATCATTGGTCCCTTGCGTCTGCCATGGCCAGCGTGAGTTCTGGGTTGAGAGATTGCCACCAAGGAGAGGCGAGCATGGAAGCGGAAGCACGAGAGATGTCCCGCCTCGCCGCGAAAGCAATCGACATGTCCTGCCGCGCGGCCGTACCAGCATAGAGGTCCCCCCACGCCGCGGAAGCAATACGGAGGTCCCACCACACCGTCGATGCAGCAGACTGGTCCGGCCGCGCCACGGAAGCAGAAGAGATGTCCCGCCATGCGGCGAATGCCGCAGAGATGTCCTCCCGCACCGCGGCGGCCTACAGAAATGTCTCGCGGGCAGGCGAGGACTCTTACAGGCGCATGCATACGATCGTCCATAGCGAGATGGATCGTATCACTGGCTGGACGAGCTTGCAAGACGACATGAAAGCCTCATTTGAACATGCTACCGGCATCATCTGGCAACTAAGGGAGAGCAATGTGAAGCTCCAGGCCGAGCGCGGCCTGCTGAGGGCGAAGATCGTCGGAAGTGCGGAGCAGCAGGAGGAAACCACTACCTTGTTGAAGAGGACCAACGTTATTGTCGAGAAACTTATGGACGAGAATGTTGTGTTGCGCATGAAGTGCAAAAGGCTGGTGGAGGAATCTGTGGGTGCTCTCAAGTAGCATCTTGAGGACAGGAAAGAGCTCATCACCGCTCGCCGTGGAGACTAGTTCCCGAGGCCTGCAGCAACGCGTGAAGAAAGTAGAGATCAGCGAGTCAAGTCGTTGTCTTCCTTCTTCTTTTGCCCTTGTGTATTTCGGGCGTTGCCGCATGTGGATTTTTTAATTATGTTCCTAAATATGTAAGACAATTATTATCCACTGTCATCATCCTTATATTCATCATGCTTGCTATAAGTCATAGTCGATGCAATATAGGTGTCGTGGTACTAAGTCTGACAGTAAGAGTAGGGGGTACGTATGAGGAGGCAAGGCCCTAGCTACGGCGAGGTTGTACACACGAGTTTAGGAGTTCAGGCCCCTCTCGGAGGAGGTAAAGCCCTACATCTCGGTGCCCTGAGGCGGTTGACTGGAATATGAGTGTGTGTGTTACAGGGGGTGCAAACCCTTGTGCCAGAGGAGGGGATGGCTTATATAGAGTGTGCCAGGACCCCAGCCATCCCCTGTTACAGGGTTCAATGTACATTAAGACAGGGTGCTACTAGTAACGCAAGCTATAAAGAGCTATCAATGATCTTTAAGACTACGGAGTGAACGCCTAACTGTTGCCATCCTGAGTGGCTCTAAATCTTCTGCACTCCGAGTGGTTTCTTGTATGGTCGAGTGACTTCATCTTGGTCGAATGGAATTGCGGTATCCGAGTGAGATAATTGGTCGAGTGGAATGCAGTCCATGGTTACTTCGGTTGGTATCTTTTGTTATACTTTGAATGTTCTTGATTCTAGGGTAGTAACCTTGGGTAGGGCGTCTAGGTCAGGCCTAGGACCCTACCCTAGGTCCATGGCATCGTCATTAGCACCCGAAAGGATTGAGGTCTGAATGAAAAGAGAGTAAACGTTGATCCCGACCTGATTCTTATGCTTCGTAGCCATTTTTCCCGAGTCTGGGAATGATGCTGAAACTTCAACTTTATTTCAGTCGCCTAGATCGATTCATAGCTCGTCGAGTGAACTATACTGACAATCTTCAAGTGTTGATATGGTACGAAATCTTAGGCGCGATTGGTTACTCTGCGGTTCCCGGATCTCATGGTATTCGAAACTTTGGGGAAGCGCGCGGGACGGAGCGCGTTGCGGTAAACGGGGTGGATAGACAGGGATGCCTCAATTCTCGTGCCACCTTTTTTGCAACGTATTAGGCGTGCGACTATTATGGGATTTGACAGGACTGCTTGGGCCCACGAGTCAGCCACTCTGAAGCAGGCCCATAAAAGGCGTCAAGGCTGATGCTTTTGCACAGTGCGCCTTATTCCCCTTCTTCTTCCTCTACTTCCCCACCGCATCCTCCACCATTCTTGACGTCGCCGCCCCGCCCGCAAGCAGTCCACCACAATGGGAAAGGACAAGATAGTGGCCTTGGAGCACGCGAAGAAGGCGATAGCGACGTCGAAGTGCAAGAAGATAAGCCGGGGGTCATCATCGAGGTCTAGATTGCCGCCTGGTTGGATCCAGGGGGACTGGATTCGGTCCACGATCCAGAAAGAAGATTTGGAGGATCTGGCCGGCGTGGGCTTGATTGCTGACGGGTCTTGGAGGTTGCTGGTGAACGAGACCGAGCCTCAGTCGCAGGAGGGTGAGTGCGTCCTCCTCATAACTCATGTCGACCGTGGTTTCACTCTACCTCCGCATCCTTTTTTCGGGGTTTGTTCAACTTTTTTGGTGCCCAACTTCATCATTTCTCTCCCAACACTATCACATATCTTGCCGCGCATGTCTTTCTGTATGAAAACTTCTTGGGTTGTCGACCGCATTGGGGTTTATTCAAACACATATTTACCTGCCGTTCCCAAACTATGAAGAAGGCAAATCTGACTGACGAAAGGACGCACATGATCCAAATGAGTGGAGGTTTAGGGATTCAGATGAGGGTTAGGAGTACTTTTCCTCCTATGACTCTTCCCGAGTCGGTTAGGGGGTGGCAGTCGACCTGGTTATATTGCTAAGATGTCCCGACCCCTGGTCAGTCGACTGGTCTTCCCCCTTCACCATGGATCGAGTCCACCAACCCTCTTCATTAACCGTGACTTCAGCAGAGAAAGTAGAGGTGTCCATGCTAGTCGACCGGGTAGTTCAATTGGTCCGTGACGGTGTGACTGGCATGAATTTGTTGGAGGTGTTTCTCAGTCGATGCATCCAACCCCTCCAAGCTCGCGATCATCCAATGTGGATGTACTCGGGCACCAATGACACCGCTCGGGTCCACCCATAGGAGGTCACCGAGGAGACGGTGGCACAGTGGCTGCGGGGCATCACTGGAAACAAAGACAACCCCAGGGGTCTAGAAGAGTCGTACCATTCAACACCGAAAATGAGCCGGATAAGGTCTGACCTTTGTTACCGAGTGTCTTTTCATTCTGATTTGCGACTATCCTTGAATATGATTGATGCTTGTTTAACTCTTTGCCTTGCAGATTTATACTTAGATGTACTCGATGCCGAAAGGGGAGCAAGTCCAGGCGGGAACGGAGAGCGCAGAGGAGAGTGGCGACTGGCAATCCCCTGATGACGAAGGAGGACAATGATGAGTCGGACGATAGTGAAGAAGTCGACTCACCACCTCGCTTAGAATGCCGATCCAAATAGTCTCAAGACCCTGTAGGTGGGCATAGCAAGGCAACTCCTCCAAGCACACAAGTGCAAAAACACACTCGGACTTCGTCTCCGGAACCGTCTGAAAAGGCCGCCAAGCAGCTCAATGTCGCCTCCTCAAAGTCTAAGAAGGCCTTGCCCAAGATCAAGATGGACGTTCCCGCCGCTTCTGCGTAAGTGTTTTATTGTTTTCCTTTGTTTTTGCGTTGTTTGGGAACCTCTATGTTGTCGTCGACTCATTCTCCTGTTTGACTGAGTGGGTTCTGAATCTTCCAGTGCTGCGACTTCTGGGACCTCCATGGACATTTACAAGGATCAAGACGATGAGGAAACTGAAGACGAGGCCACTTCCAAAGCTGGTATAATTATACAATCTTATGCTCATTCTGTCGGTTGTATTGTCGGTCGACTGAACTCTTATGGTCGAATCTTATGCAGCACCGCAAGATGTCATTGAACTTCCAGACGACGATGAAGACGTGCCCCAGAAGACTAGGGAAGAAAGGGCAGGATTTTGAGTAGGAGGGTGCTTGCCAGCAAGGTACCTCAGTCGACATCAGCACCAGAAACAGTGATCCAGCAATCCGGAGATCCAATTCGGGCTTCTGTTTCTTTTGTCGGTCCTGTGTCGACTGAACGTCCTTCGGCATCGACCGCTCAAGTCCTTGCTCCATCCGTGCAACTCCATGCCTCAGATCCTATGATTGCTTCTACTGTTCCACCAACTCTGCTCTTTGTTTCCCATCATGTCCCAGAGGACCCGGTGAGCGCTGCTAAGGAAGCTATGCGCCAGGCAGGCTTTGTGATGGAACAAATGAAGGTGGTGCACGAGGCTAGCAAGTCTGCCTATGATGCCAGCTCTGCTCTTCAGACCAATGTCAAGGTGAGTTGATTTCCGACTGATCTTTCAACTTGATCTTTGCTCTGTTAGGATATGGTACTTGAAAACTGCTGCTTTATTATCCGTAAGATGTCCGTGGATGAGCGTTTGAAACCTTTAATGTGCATCTGTCATGAGTCCGCACTTTATATCATTCACCCATTGGGTGTTTTGACTTTTGCTGAATAGTTCTTCCACTTGAGCCGACCAGGTCGTGTCAAGTGTATCTTTGAATCGGTGGGGGTATGCAGAGTGCACCCACTGGGTGTAGTCCCCGAGACCACCTTTGAATGACTGATTCGGTAGGGGTCTTTATCAAATGTCTATTTACAGTTCTCCCACTCGGTCGAGACAGATCATGCCGAGTGGGATCTAGACCAGTGGGGGCATGCTGAGTGCACCCATTGGGTGTAGTCCCCGAGACGGCGGTCGACTGCGGGTAGTCGGCAGGGGTCTAAATTTTTTATTTTTTTTACTCGTGCTGGGAAGACCATGCCGAGTGGGAAATCGGACCAGTGGGGGCACGCCAAGTGCACCCACTGGGTGTAGTCCCCTAGACTACTGTTGAATGTTTGATTCGGCAGTAGTCTTAGAACACTTTTTGCTGCAGTTTTGCTGCAATTGACCTTTGTTTCTGTCGACTGACGTGTCTTATTTGTTGACTGCAAAAATCTTGTGAACTCGGGGCCTAGTTTGCTGAATTGGAGAAGACGTAGATCAGTCTCAACCTCGATCTGGAGCTGGCCAAGAAGAATCTTCAGAAGGCCAAGGATGAATTAGCTACTATGTGAGGTAATAACTCATCGACTGTCCACCTTATAATTTTTCCCTTTTAGTCTTTTGAACCGAGTGACTCCACTCGAACAGATGTGCGTAGTGAAAACCATCAACTCCAAGCTCGTCTGAAGAATGTTATTTCTTTAGTCAAAATGAAGCAGGCTCTGGAGCAGAAGGACCTCGATCTTGCCGCAGCACAGAGGGCGGCGCGAGAGAAAACTGAACTTGTCGACAAAAAGTTGGCTTCAGTCAGCAAGTTGGAAGAGGAAAACCCCCAGTTAAATACTGCCATTAACGAAGCCAACAAAGAAGTCGTGCAGCTGAAGAAGGACAAGGAGGCCCTGTCTGACAAGGTTGGAGATCACACTCGAAAGAGCAACGAACTGGAGGCTTATCTAGGAGGACTCGCCAAGAAGATGTTCTTGATACTTGAAGGTACTTTCCCTTGTCCGACTGATTTGCAACTCTCGACTGATCATATAACTGCCGACTCACCATTGTTCTGTGTGTGCAGAATTTTGTAAAGACTTCGAGGAAGAGACTGGGCGGATCGAGACGAATTTAGACCCCATAAACTCTCATGTCAAGGATGAAGCTGCGATGAACATGCTACGGCTGGAGTCTCGCCTTGCCAGTGTTATGGATTATCTTTCTCGTCTGAAAGTGGAGGTGTCGCAGATTGACACGGAGCTCTGGCCCCGAGCGACCTTCCAGAATGATCTCGAGTCTCTGATGACTCGACTCAATGAAATCCCTGGTCGAGTGCAAGAGTGGAAGAAGTCGTCTGCTCGTTGTGGTGTAGATGTGACTCTGTCCTTGGTCCGGGTCCATCGCAAGGAGGTCAAAGAAGAGAAGCTGGCGGCTCTCAAGGTTGCCAACACCAAGAATCTCCAATTCCAGTCCTTCATGGAGACCTTCATCGATGCTGCCACTCATATTTCAGATGGTATCGACCTTGATAGCTTCATCGAGCCAGCAAGCCCCACTCCTGCTGAGTGAACAAACTTAATGCCTCACCTTTATTTGCCTCGGAATGCCGAGTGATTTTGTAACCATTAAACTCTTGGGGGCTTGACTCCTGAGTACTTCTGTTCGTGGTTCTGAACTTTGCCGGATTTATCTTAACTTGGTTTTCCCTTGAATATGGTTGCTTTGTCTTCACCACTTTTAGATCTCTTAACCCCAAGTGGAGCTTGGTTTCTCACTCGGAATAGACGTTGTACTTGTGACGCAGCTCCGATGAGAGGGCCGCGGATACGAGCACTAGGTGTCGTACTCGATTTGCACCTCATCATCCTTGCGGATCAAGATGGAGCAGACGTTGTACTTGTGACACAACTCCAATGAGAGGGCCACGGATACGAGCACTAGGTGTCATACTCGATTTGCACCTCGTCATCCTTGCGGATCAGGATGGAGCGGACGTTATACTTGTGACGCATCTTTGAGGATCTTTGTAACTTAGGCGAATCAGATTCGCAGCTAAGCCTCCGAGTGAGAAGGTTGCTCTTCACTCGGAGTGTTTTTTTAACTTAGGTGAGTATGGGGTTGCAGCTAAGCCCCCGAGTGGGAGGATTGCTCTCCACTCGGAGTGGTTTTTTAACTTAGGCGAGTACGGGGCCACAGCTAAGCCCCGAGTAGGAGGATTGCTCTCCACTCGGAGTGGTTTTTTAACTTAGGCGAGTACGGGGCCACGGCTAAGCCCCCAAGTCGGAGGATTGCTCTCCACTCGGAGTGGTTTTTTAACTTAGGTGAGTACGGGGTTGCAGCTAAGCCCCCGCGTGGGAGGATTGCTCTCCACTTGAGTGGTTTTTTAACTTAGGCGAGTACGGGGTCG